>NC_135493.1:55750882-56093382 GCF_052094955.1 Ictidomys tridecemlineatus | reverse complement strand
AAGACCTTAGAAGATGGAAAAATATACCCTGCTCATGGATAGGTAGAACTAACATCATCAAAATGGCGATATTACCAAAAGTTCTCTATAAGTTCAATGCAATGCCAATCAAAATCCCAATGGAATTTCTTGTAGAAATAGATAAAAGAATCATGAAATTCATATGGAATAATAAAAGACCCAGAATAGCAAAAACAATGCTAAGCAGGAAGTGTGAATCAGGCGGTATAGCGATACCAGACTTCAAACTATACTACAGAGCAATAGTAACAAAAACAGCATGGTACTGGTACCAAAACAGGCGGGTGGACCAATGGTACAGAATAGAGGACACAGAAACCAATCCACAAAACTACAACTATCTTATATTTGATAAAGGGGCTAAAAGCATGCAATGGAGGAAGGATAGCATCTTCAACAAATGGTGCTGGGAAAACTGGAAATCCATTTGCATCAAAATGAATCTGAACCCCTATCTCTCGCCATGCACAAAAGTTAACTCAAAATGGATTAAGGAGCTTGATATTAAATCAGAGACACGGCATCTGATAGAAGAAAAAGTTGGTTATGATCTACATACTGTGGGATCGGGCCCCAAATTCCTCAATAGGACACCCATAGCGCAAGAGTTAACAACTAGAATCAACAAATGGGACTTACTCAAACTAAAAAGTTTTTTCTCAGCAAAAGAAACAATAAGAGAGATAAACAGGGAGCCTACATCCTGGGAACAAATCTTTAATCCACACACTTCAGATAGAGCCCTAATAACCAGAATATACAAAGAACTCAAAAAATTAGACAATAAGATAACAAATAACCCAATCAATAAATGGGCCAAGGACCTGAACAGGCAGTTCTCAGAGGAGGACATACAATCAATCAATAAGTACATGAAAAAATGCTCACCATCGCTAGCAGTTAGAGAAATGCAAATCAAAACTACCCTAAGATACCACCTCACTCCAGTAAGATTGGCAGCCATTAGGAAGTCAAACAACAATAAGTGCTGGAGAGGATGCGGGGAAAAGGGCACTCTTGTTCATTGCTGGTGGGACTGCAAATTGGCGCAGCCAATTTGGAAAGCAGTATGGAGATTTCTTGGAAAGCTGGGAATGGAACCACCATTTGACCCAGCTATTCCCCTTCTCGGTCTATTCCCTAAAGACCTAATAAGAGCATGTTACAGAGACACTGCTACAACGATGTTCATAGCAGCACAATTCACTATAGCAAGATTATGGAATCAGCCTAGATGCCCTTCAATAGATGAATGGATAAAAAAAAATGTGGCATTTATACACAATGGAGTATTACTCTGCATTAAGGAACGACAAAATCATAGAATTTGGAGGGAAATGGATGGCATTAGAGCAGATTATGCTAAGTGAAGCTAGTCAATCATTAAAAAACAAATACCAAATGACCCCTTTGATATAAGGGGAGTAAACAAGGACAGGGTAAGGACGAAGAGCTTGAGAAGAAGATTTACATTAAACAGGGATGAGAAAAGGGGAGGAGAGGGGAGGGGAGGGGAGGGGGGATAGTAGAGAATAGGACAGACAGCAGAATACATCAGACACTAGAAAGGCAATATGTCAATCAATGGAAGGGTAACTGATGTGATACAGCAATTTGTATATGGGGTAAAGTTGGGAGTTCATAACCCACTTGAATCAAACTGTGAAAGATGATGTATTAAGAACTGTGTAATGTTTTGAACGACCAACAATAAAAAAAAGAATAAATATTAAAAATTCTCTCTCTCCCTCTAAAAAAAAAAACAATAAAATCCATCTATTTTATGTATTGCTTGTACTCTAGGTCTTCAAGTTATTAGAAGTATTATCTTTAGTACATGTCCATCCATAAAGTAGTAGCAGTCCAAAAAAAGGAATATAGAAGTCAAGGATATTTGGAAATTATAGATATTTGGGTGACTTATATGTTTAATACAATAAGTTACTTGGACTTATAAACTGAATGTTCTTCCAACTTTTTATTTTTCTAAGTTTCATAAGAAAGATATAAATTAATATTTTTCTATTAATTTATTTTTAGTATATATTACAAATGTCTTTACACAGAATAGGTCACCAACCAACACAAAAAATCACAAAACCCTGTTAAAATGAAGACATTACCGATAATTGAGAAGCACAACTTTAGAGGACACACTTCCTTGGCATTTTTATTTCTGCTTTGTCTACCTTGAGAGACCTCAAGTGGTTCATTTGCCCCATAAGCATGCTATGTCAGTCTGAGTACTGCATAAAAAATTGTCTCTTCACAGTTGTGGAGGTTGACAATCCAAGACTAAGATGCCAACCAGATTGATGTCTGGTTCTGCTTCTAAGATGGCACATTGTCGCTGTATCTTCTGGTTATGATGAATACTTGTGTCTTCACAATGCAGAAGACAAACAGGAAAATAGGAACAAAGCTCCCTCCAGCATTTTTATAAGAGACTAATTCAGGTGCCTTATATCTGCCTTGAGAAAAGATCCCATGATGGGCCTCATATGCCCCTTGTAAAACACCTGGGCAGGGAACAAGTTCATGAGCCAGGACTCCAAGCCTTTCCCAGGCCCTAAGCCAGGATCCATTTTCCTGTTTCTTGGAGGAAATATTTCTGACTCTGTAACTCTTCGTCTTTCTACCTACTTGCCTCTCATCTCAATCCTTGACTCTGTTTGAAGTTCTACTGGAACTGTGCAAACCTGTCCTTCTCATGCAACTCCAAGGAGCTTGCTGGCTCTGTAGCCACCAACCTGGTTACCTGATAGTCTGACATGAGTCAGATCCTTTTCCCAGAATCTGGGCCTTACTGAGGTTCTGAGAGCCATTAGGACTCATCCAGTGCTCCAGAAGGTGGACTTATTTCTTGGTGGGTCTTAAAAGCTCCTGCAGGAGCTCTGTTTAACCAACCATAATGGATTTTGCCCCAGCTGGACTCTCTAGCTCTAAGTGGAATCCAGGTACAGCCTCCAATCTGGGAAAGTCACCCAACCCAGCAAATGTCATGTGGGCAAGCACAGGAACCCCTAAGCCTGTCCTGGAAGAAGGATCAGCCTCTCTGCTGCCCAGGACAGCAGGTGCCTTCTGGCTCTGGGTTTGGAATTGGGGAGGGGGGAAGGAAAGCACAGTTTGAGGCTCTGTAAAACCAGCTGCTATTTCCAAATGTACTGTCCACAATGGTTTCTTTCTGAGTTTGCTTCCTGGCCTCAGAATCCCAGTGGAAGTTTTGGAACTAGCCATTCTACCTTCTGGAGCAGGATTTTCAGGAGCCAGCTGACTTCTGGAATTGTCTTAGGAGGACAGGTGGGGAGGGGAGTAGGTTACTAATGTCTCACCTTGATGGCTTGTGTTTTATAAGCTGCTGCTGGGTATTATGCTGGGGTGAGTCTTTTTTTTTATACTGTATTTTTGTATGCATTTTGCAAAGTGGTGTTAACTGTTTTTGTACAAGGGAAAAAAACCCTCCTGGGCAATTCTGTTGCAAGGGTCTGATTTTATTTTGAAAGGCAAGTTTACCTGAAATTTTGTATTTAGTTGTGATTACTGATTGCCTGATTTTAAACTGTTGCCTTCTGGGACATCTTCTAATAAAAGATTTCTCAAATATGTCAGAGTTGTGGCAGCTTATGCAATGCTTTTCCTGAATCAAGAAAAGCTATTTCAGGGTAGCCACAAGTGATCCAGATGGCTGCATTTCTCCAATCATGTTGCTAACCTGGTCATTCCACTCTGGGTTCCTAAAATGCCATTTCAGACATGTCTAAACAATGTAGGCTCAGTACTTAGTGAAAACAAAATTCTCTTGTGAATTGTAAAGAGTGCTGAATTTGTAAAGTAGGCTTGAAATCCCAGCACCACACTGCTGTGGCCTCTTAGCTTCGCCTTTCTGAATGCTAGTTTCTTTATCTTTGAAATGGGAATAAATGCTATTTTCACATAAAAAAAGAGACTAATTCATTCATGAGGAAGAACCTTCATTACCTAAGCACTTTTCTAAAACACTCTTTTTATAAAAGTTTTAAATCTACTTATTTTATTAATTTTCTTTTTAATTATACATAATGGTAGAGTATATTTTGACATAATTATAAAAACATAGAGTATATCTTATTCTAATTAGAATCCCAGACACAAATATTGGCACAAAGTTTTAAAAACAATTTTGGACAGAACACATTCAAACCAATGTAAAGGCAAATACACTGATTTAATGTCCTTATCCTTTTGTTATCAAACCATAATTATGCTAAGAATATTAAAGGCTATTCCTTGTCAATAAATTTTTATAAAGAACATATTTCTGAGCTTAGATGATATAAGATTGGATGAAAATGTGCTGGGCATAGTGGTGCACACTGGTAATTCCAGCAACTCTGGAGGCTGAGGCAGAAATATCACTTCAAAGCCAGCCTCAGCAACTTAGCCAGGCCCTAAACAACTTAGCAAGACGCTGTCTCAAATGTTAAAAAAGGGCTGGGATGTGGCTCAGTGGTTAAGTGCCTCTGGGTTCAATCCCCAGTACCACAAAAAAAAGGATAAAAATGCTCAAAATATGTCAGGATATGTGTTCATGCACCTTTAATACATGAGTTTTTATGTTCCGAATATGCATTTTGGAGGTATTTATATGAAAGAAAATGAAACCAGAAAGTAATTTTATGATAATATTAACATAATGCCTCTAGCTGTTTTATGAATATTTTTCTGAGTTTTTAAAGCAATATATTTTATTCTATAAACATTGGAATATGCAGCTAAAGAAAAATATTTTCATTTAAATGATGATGACTCAACTCAACATTTTATGTATATATTTCCAGGATCAATCTCCCAGCCTAGACTCTCTCTCTACACGCACAACACATGGGAAAAAAATCATAGAGTTTATTTTTAAAATATGGGGATTATATTTTTTAAATAATTTTATACTCAATAAGCTGCTGTCCTTTAATCACTTAACCTGTGGTTAGTATCAGTTTTCACCAAGCAATTTCTTTTATATAAAAACCTTATTACATCAAATTTATTGAAGATTTTTCAGGGAACCCATAAAAGGAAGTTTTTATCACATCCTTAATCATTCTGCCTCTCCTACTTTAACCTAATGAACATATACATAAAGAAAACAAAAGTTACTTCAGATAATTTTGTTCTTCAAAATTCTATCTTTGGTCAAGCTTAGAACAGGCACATATAAGTTTTCTTACTGTATTTTCTCACTAATTTACTTCTTTCATTTTGGGCTTTTTCCAAGAATAACTTTACCTGCTTCTTGTGTTCTGGAGGATATTTCACTTCAGTCTCATTTGCTAGCCCAGTTGCAATGATAATTTTCATCAAGGTGCTCAGCCAAGCCTAAGACCTCAAGTAAAGAGAATGCAACATTTTCCTAAAGGCAATATAATTTAGAAATAATGTTCATCTGTTATTTTGCTTTTTTACTTTGAACTTTAGCATTTCCACTCTTTTTAAAAAATTGTTGACCACACCATCACAAATTCCTATATATTATTCCAACCTTTGGATGTACCATAATTCATATAACCAAATTCTTATAGTAGGTCATTTATTAATGAATTATTTGTTCACAAAATATGTTTCACTGAAAATTCTTCAAATAAATCTAAGAGAATATTTATTATTATTTGGTTAAATGAATTTCTGGGTTAAAGGAAAAGTATAAGCTTTTACTCTTCCTTCCCAGAAAATTTCTGATAATTTGTCCATTACCATTATCAGTATATTTGAGTCTCTATTTTTCTGCAGGGTTGCCAATACTAGATATTACTATTTAAAAATGTTTGATAATTTGATATGTTAAAATACCTTTTCATTTTCGTTTGTGCTTGTAATATTTAAAGTGAGGTTCTATTTTTCCATCTATTTGTTCAAGAATGTTAAGTGCCTTTTACATTGCAGTTTTGCTTTTGTATTAGGGGACACAGAAATAAACATGAAAATATCCATGCTCCATGCTTATTGACCATATTTCTTTTTAAACATAGCTGTTTCCAACTTTTGATATGTTGGTATTTATCTGTGTTTTTCCTGATTTCTATTCCATCTTGGGGATTGCAACTCCAATTTGAGTTCTATTTGTTCCTCTGTTTATATTAAGGATATCAGCCCCTTTATACACCAAAAAAGTTGCAAATATTTGCTTCACTTTGTAGTTGTTTTTTATTAAGCTAGACATTGTTATTGCATATTTATTATCTATTTAATCAAATGTATTGTTCTTTTATGCTTAGTAGAAAATATAAGTAGAAATTTATATTTCATATCAAAAGATGCTTTTCTCATCTTTCTACCATTTTAAAATTCCATATACCGAGGTTCCAATTTTTATTTTAAGCATTTTTATTTATAATTTTTAAAATGTTAGTTTGTAGTGTGATTAAGTCTCAAACTCAGTCAAAAATTTACAGTTCTATTCTATTTTTGGGATTGCAACTCCAATTTAAGTTTTATTTGTTCCTCTGTTCATTATGCCAGGCAATCTCCTATGGGCTGAGAAAAAAAATAATTAAGAATTGATCTTAGTAAATCTTATGATTTAGAGACATAAACTGTAAATGCCATGAATTTTATTCTATTTTATTGCTGAGTAATATTCCATTGTGTATATATGTCACATTTTTTTTTTTATCCATTACTCCACTAAAGGGCATCTAGGTTGGCTCCACAGTTTAGCTATTGTGAATTGTGCTGCTATAAACATTGATGTGGCTGTGTCCCTGTAGTATGCTGTTTTTCAGTCTTTAGGGTATAGACTGAGGAGAGGAATAGCTGGGTCATAATGGTGGTTCCATTCCCAGATTTCCAAAGAATTTCCATACTACTTTCCATATTGCCTGCACCAATTTGCAGTTCCATCAGCAATGTATGAATGTACCTTTTTCCCCATATCCTCTCCAACACTTATTGTTGTTTGGTCTTCATAATAGCTGCCATTCTGACTGGAGTGAGATGAATCTTAGAGTAGTTTTGATCTGCATTTTTCTGAGATGATGAGCATTTTTTCATATATTTTTGTTGATTGATTGTATATCCTCTTCTGAGAAGTGTCTGTTCAGGTCCTTGGCCCATTTGTTGATTGAGTTATTTGTTTTTATGGTGCTTAGCCTTTTGGAGTTCTTTATATATCCTAGAGATTAGTGTTCTATCTGATGTGTGAGGGGTAAAAATTTGCTCTCAGGATATGGGCCTAACCCCTAATTATGAACACTAGGGCCTACTGTTTCTTCTATTAGGCGCAGAGTGTCTGGTTTAATTCCTAGGTCCTTGATCCACTTTGAGTTGGGTTTTGTGCATGGTGAGAGATAGGGTTTTAATTTCATTTTGTTGCATATAGATTCTCAGTTTTCCCAGCACCATTTTTTGAAGAGGCTATTTTTTTTTCCGATGTATGTTTTTGGCAACTTTGTCTAATATAAGATAATTGTGGAGAAGATAATGCTAAGTGAATTTAGCCAATACCCCCCCCAAAAAAATAAAAATAAAAAAACAAATGCTGAATTTTTTCTCTGATATAAGGACGCTGACTCATAGTGGGGTAGGGAGGGGGATCAAGGGAGGAATAGATGAATTCTAGATAGGTAAGAGGGGTGGGAGGGAAAGGGACTGGGCAGGGAATTAGCAAAGATTGTGGAATGTGATTGACATCATTATACAAAGTACATGTATGAAGACACAAATTGGGTGTCAACATGATTATATACAAACAGAGATATGAAAAATTTTGGTATACATGTGTAATAAAAATTGTAATCCAAAACAAGTACATGCATATAAAAAGGAGATATAAAGTGTAAGAAGCAGGTAAGCATTTTAGAAAATTAATCTAAGAGATCCAACGAAAGTAATGAAATCATGGAAGAATATATTCTGGAGCTGATGCAGTATTAAAATTTTCAAATTGAATCTATAGGATGGTATTCAGAATGAGCAAAAATGTCTCATTTAGGAAACTCTTAATAAATTCTTATAATACTAAGAATAAAAATAAGATTTTAAAAGTTTCTAGAATTTAAAATAAATAAAAGTTAATTTCCAAATGAATATAAATGAGACCAGCTATAGATATCTCTTCTACAATTCTAGCTGCTAGAAGGCTATGTAGTACAATAGTATCCACTTATTTATGGTTTCATGTTTCATGGTTTCTGATACTTGTAGTCAACTATAGTCTGGAAATGTTATATGGAATATTACCAAATAAACGGTAATTGTTTTAAATAACTTTTATCATTGTATCATGTTATAATTGCTCTATTTTGTAGTTAGTTATTGTTAATTTCTTACCTGTGTTTTAATATAGATAAGTATGTATAGGAAAAAAAACATACTTCATACAGAATTCAGCTGTATCAGGGTTTTAGGCATCTACTGATGATGTATTGCCCACAGATAAGAGAGGAATTACTACAATGTCTTCACATTTATGAAGGAAAATACTACTTTTTCTTATTCAGTGAATGGAGAATCAACAATATTCAGTTATAAGATATTTAATAAGACATGGAAAAGCTATAAAATTGTACACAGCAATCAGATTTCTGTAAACAGCAATACAAGTGGTAATTAAAACAATACTGAAAAAAGGTAGAGATAAAAGGAAGGCATGCATGTTCAACAGTCTAACATTTGATGATAAGATTTTTTTTCTTTTATGGGCAATTACCTCTTAAATCTGAAAGTATCATTCTTTTCCTGACACCAAATTTTCCTTCATCCAGTGTGGTTTGCTGCCTAGTGAACCCAACCAACATATTTTAACAGTATTCTACATTTTTTTTCAATAATTCCAGAGGGAAACAAAAATTTAGAATGTTAGTGTCAAAGGCCAACTTCCCTAGGATTGTCAGGATTTTAACACTGTAAGTCCCAATCAGTCTTGGGAAAACCTAGGTTGTTATCCCATTAGCACTGGACTGTATAAATAAAAGACTACCTATAAATAAGAGTTATTTAAAATCAATGAGCTTGACCTCTACAAGCAAACACTGCAATATATAAGAACTAGCAGTGACTTCCTCAGTAGGACTCCTATAGCTGAGTAACTAATAACAAGAATCAATAAATTGGATGGTATCAACTGAAAAGCTTCTGCACGACAAAAGAAACAAGTAGCAGCATGAAGAGAGAAGCTGCATGGGAGAAAATCTTTGCAAGTTACTTTCCTAGCAGAAAATTAATGTCTATAATATATTAAAAAATAAGAAAAGCTCAACACTAAAATAAATAAATAACCAATTTAAAAATATGTAAATGGAGTAAACAGACATTTCATTTTCAAAAGAGAGAGAGAGAGAGAGAGAGAGGAGAGAGAGATAGGAGAGAGTGAGAGATAATTTTTTAATATTTATTTTTTAGTTTTCAGCAGACACAACATCTTTGTTTGTATGTGGTGCTGACGATCGAACCCGGGCCGCATGCATGCCAGGCGAGTGCACTACCACTTGAGCCACATCCCCAGCCCAAACAGCCATTTCTTATAGGGAGAAAAAATGGCTAATTATATGAAAAATTATTCAACATCTCTAGCCATCAGGAAAATGCAAATCAAAACTATACTGAAATTTCATCTCACTTAATGTTTTAGTTTGCTTTTTTATTGCTATGACCCAAAGACCTGAAAAGTACAAAATAGAGAAGAAAAAGTTTATGTGGGGCTCATGTTTTCAAAAGTCTCAGTCTACACATAGCTAATTCTATTGCTCTGGGGCCAAAGTGAGACGTAACCTCATGCTGAAAGTACATGGAAATTAGCAAGCAGAGAGAGAGAGAGAGAGAGAGAGAGAGAGAGAGAGAGTTCTGCTCACTTGGGACAAAACTATATACCCCAAAGATGGTCCCCAGGGATATACCTCCTCCAGCCACACCCTAACTACCCATAGTTACCACCCTGTTAATCTATATTAGTAGATTAATCCACCAATTACATTACACCTCATAATCTAATTCTTTTACTCTGAACATTCTTGCATTGTCTCACACATGAGCTTTTTGGGGATACATCATAACATTCAAGTTATTACAGCAATCATCAGTAACACAAATAATAGCAATATTCAAAATATGGCTTAGAGAAAGGCTGCATTTCAAATTGCTTTTTGGCTCAGGACCCAACCAACAGGGGTACTTCTTCTCAGAGGTGGGTAAAAGAGAGAATTCAATGAAATTCAATGTCAGACAGTCATAGTCTCTTAGAGAATCAGAAATTTGATTTTATTAAACACAAAACAAAAAGAATTTGTTGGGGCCAAGCTAGTTGTGACCATAGCAGTGATGGTGGTTCACAGCAGAGAGGAGGGATAATATATACAGAGAGAAATACAATTTACAAATTTTTCATGGAAATACCTGGAGATAAGAGAAGAAGACTGAACTTAGCTGATCCAAGGGAGCACAGTAAACTGGAGTCTGAAAGGTACTGTTTCTTAATTGGCAAGCAGAAAGCTGAGGCAGGAGCCACATTGAGGTGGTCACACTGCAACTTGCTGCTAAAAGAGCATGGGAAATTGTAACAAACATTGTCATAATGTTCTGGCAAATGCCTCTCACATAGCCTAGAGTATACCTTTCAGAATATTAGTGAAACAGACACAGAGAAGATTGCACACAGGTGGAGTCAAGTTAAGAATTAGAAGGGGTGTGAAACAATTTGCTTTTGAGTCTGGCAGCTCACATGACTGAAGAAGGTTGGAAAACTGAATAGGCAGGTGTGTATACACTCAGAGACTGCACCTAGGGAGATTATATTTATAGGCAGTGGAATGTGTGAGAACTAGGAAGGGTTGACTCCTCTGCACTGTGAGTAGTATTCTTGAAAAACTCCTAAAATCCAGACACTCAGCAGATAAACGTGACCCTTGGGGTAGGTTGATTTAAATTCTCCAGATCAAATAATACCCCACAAATTTCATGAGGCCTGATTAAACCTATGAACGAGCTGTCAGAACTCTCCATTTAGACCTCTGAAGTAAACAAGCTCAGAAGTGCATAGGTATGATTTATATGAACAAAACTTCAATTAATAGTACTTCCCATTTCTTAATATTTTAAATTCATGAATAGTGAAGCTTAAAGTTTTAAGCTTAAAGTTTTAAGCTTCAGTTTTAAGCAATTCTGTCTGGCAGCTCAGTGAGCAACACAAAAATAAGAACGGTTTAACACCCCCAGCTGTTTTGCTCTCCCATTCTCTTACTCTCTTTGGTACATAGCCAAGTGAAAATTGGAAAGAAAGACCATTGGGCACAGGCAGTGACCATTCATTCTCATCCACAGTTTTGACCACCTCAAAGGAGACAATTCATTTATTACCTTTCATTTTCCATTAAGAATTCCCCCATCCTCTCTCTTTCTCTCTCTCTTTTCAGTGTTACTGTTGTGTTGATTTGTTTGTGGATGCACAGTATGTGTGTGTACACATATATGTGTTTGATTCTTTATTTTTTTTACAAATTTATAATAGTTATTTTCCCTAATATTGTCTTTTGAGTGTTAGCCTTTTGTATTTATTTCATTTCACTTTGGTTCTTTCTCTAACTGCCAAGTTTTCTTGTTTTCTCTGTCTCTTCCTTTTCTTTGTTTTCCCATCTTTCATCTCCATTGGAGCCATCACTTGCTACATCTCTTCTGCATTATCTCTGTTTACTTCTTCAAAATTATAAACATTGTTCTACCTTCTTGTTATATTTTCTTTTTTCTTAGTTAACTGTATTTTTATCATCTCTTAGAACTATCTGGTTTATATAAATGCAGTTTTCACCGTTAATGTTGTTGCAATTATTAGTTCTGTGGATCTCATAATTGACATCTGCTGTTTATTTTAATGACAGATCAATTTCATGGTTATTTTTTGTTTGTGCTCTTGACAACTGCTGACCCCACCATTCCTGTTTTTATGTTATTTAGTGCTGTAGATGTCATAGTAGAGACTGAGTATTCATTTTAATGTTGTACATTGCTTCCTTTGGTTGTTGCTATGCTTGATTCCCCCCTTTCTGTGGGATGCAGGAAATCCACAATGACACAAAAAAATTCACAGGGGACAGAGTCTGCTGCTGAACTAAGTCCAGACAAGGGAGAGCTCACTTTTATCCACACAGAAATTAACAACACTGAGACTTCAAATGTACTTTAATTCAAAGTATGGAAGACAGAAATCTCCCAAACTAATTATCAGGCCCCAAGTGGAGTCCTTAGGTTCTACTCTTTGACATCTACTCCTATAGCAAAAATAGAGAGAATTAATAAAAATACTATGGATATATCACCTCCATGGGGTCTCAATTTAGTTTAATCTAGGACACTCTGGCAAGAGAGGAATGTCTCCTAAAAATATTGACACAGAATAGTGGAAGAGAAATTTATCCCTGTTATGGTTTGGTTGTGAAGTGTCCCCAAAAACCTCACATATGAGACAATACAAGGAAACTCAGATAAATGATTAGATTATGAAAGTCTTAACCCAAACAGTGAATCAGTCCTCTGATAAGGATTAACTTCGTGGTAACTAAAGTGGTAGTTCATGGCTGGTGGAAGTGATTCTTTGGGAGCATGGCTATAGGAGATATATATATATATATATATATATATATATATATATATATATATATATATATATATAATATCTCTTTCTCTCTTTCTGCCCCCTGATCATCATGTGAGCTTCTTCCCTCTGCTATACTCTTCCACCATGATGTTCAGCCTCACCTTGAACCCCAAGGAATAGACAGAGCTCTCTATGGACTGAGACCTTTGAAACTATAAGCCTATAAATACACTTTTCCTCCTTTTCCTCCTCTACAGTTGTTCTGGTTGGGTCACTTTAGTCACAGTAGTGAAAAAGCTGACTAAAACAATACCAAACTGGTAACACACAACACAGAAATAGAATATGAAAAAAACAAGGTAACATGACACAACCTAAAGTTTATAATTGTCCAGCAATTGACTCCAAAGATATTGCAGTGAATAAAATATATTATACAGAATTGGAAAAGCATGGTAGTTCATTTCATCTTCTCAGGTGTTCTTCAATTACTTTCTTCAGTGTTCTGTAGTTTTCATTGAAGAGATCTTCCACCTCTTTTGTTTGATTGAGTCCCAAGTATTTTTGTGAGACTATTGCAAATGGGGTAGTTTTCCTAATTTCTCTTTCAGTAGATTCATCACTGATGTATAAGGAACATGTTTTGTTTATAGGTCTTAATTTTATGTGTTGCAACTTTACCAAATTCACTTAGTAGTATTAAGAATTTTCTGGTGGAATTTTTTAGATCTACTAAATAGTAATGAAATTCCAATTAAAATCTCAATAATATTCTTCACAGAAATAGAAAAAGTAAATATGAAATTCATTTGAAAAAAATAAGAGACCCAGAATAGCCAAAAGAGTCCTTAGCAAGAAGAGTGCAGCAGGAGGCATCACAATACCAGAACTTAAACTATAATACAGAGCCACAGTAACAAAAATGACATACTTTCACACCAAAACAGACACATAGAACAATGATACAAAATAGAAGACACAGAAACAAACCCACATAAATAAATTTAGCTCAAAGTAGGCAAAAGTACCAAAAATATTGACTGGAGAAAAGATAGCCTATTCAACTAATGGTTATAGGAAAATTGGAAATCCACAGAAAAGAAAGAAAGAAAGAAAGAAAGAAAGAAAGAAAGAAAGAAAGAAAGAAAGAAAGAAAGAAAGAAAGAAAAAAGAAATTGAATTCCTGTCTCTCACCCTGCATTAAACTCTACTCAGAGTGGATCAAAGATGTAGGCACTTGAACAGATTAGATGAAAAAGTAGGCCCAAATCAGCCTAGGATCTGACTTCTTTAACAAGACTCCTAAAGTTCATGTAGTAAAATCAAGAATCAATAAATAGGATTGATGCAAACTAAAAATCTGCTTTCAGCAAAGGATACAATTAATAATGTGAACAGAGAGCCTATAGATTGGGAGAAAATCTTTACCATAGGCACCTCAGAACATTAATCTCCAGGTTATATAAAGAACTCAAAAAAAAATTAACACCAAGAAAACAAATAACCCAATCAATAAATGGGCTAAGGAACTGAACAGACACTTCACAGAAGAGGAAATACAATTGATCAACAAATAAATGAAAAAAAAATATTCAATATCTCTAGCAATTAGAGAAATGAAAATCAAAACTATATCTCTAGTCTAATGAAATGGTAATGATAAACTCTTTAGAAAAATAATAACATTTCCAAACATTGATAATGAGATGAATATCCAAATAAAGAAGTTATTCAGAAACCAAAATAAACAAATTAAAAAAAAAACTTCTCCATAATACGCCTAACATACAGAACAAGAATAGAATTTAAAAGCCTCAAGAAAAAAAAATTTCAGATCCCATTGAGAGGCAAGCCATTCAGAATTACCTCAAATTTTTCATCTCAAACTCTAATACAGGTGGTCTTAAATGATGTGTTCCAAGCCTTTGATAAAATTATAGCCAAACAAGATTGCTATATCCACAAAAGCTAACTTTCAGAATTGAAAAAAGAATAAAAGACTTCCAAGACAAACAGAAACTAAAAAAAAATGTGACCCCCAAACTGGCTCCACAGAAAGTACTTAAAGAAATATTTTACATAGTGAAATATAAAAAAAAAACAACCCAGAGCTCACCAAAGGACAAATTTCACTTGAAGAGTACCTAAATACTGGGTAATCCAATCTGATGTAATAGAGGAGCTCATGTTCCTGGCTTCTCCATGGCATGAAACTGAGAAAGCAGCCAGGCAGCTTCTCCACAAGGTTTTTAAACAAGCAAATAAAGTGGGGAGTCTTTACTGGAATTTAAAACTGTACATTCAAAGCAGACCTAGGATGCAAGAGGTTGGATATAATAAAATAAGGAAAAAAGTCTTCAGTGGCACAGCCGCTGTCATGGCTGGGCTAAAAGCACAAGCCAGAGTAGTCCTTCCATGAGCGTAGTAGAGGGATAAGAGAATTAAAGGAACCCACATTTTGGGAAAACCTGGGACATATCTGGGTACAGAATATTAGGGACCAAGGACATTGCCCAACAGACCTGAAAAATTTGCTGCATGACATCCATCTGTAGAGAAAAATGCTGGCTGTATTACTCTACTATAGTAATGCCACTAGAACTAAAAAATTAATTTAGCAAAATTTCAAGATGCAAGATCAATATTTAAAGTCTACTTTATTTCAGTGTAGAAACATTGAAGTATTATTCAGCCATAAAGAAAAATTAACATATGTAATTAGAAAGAAAATGTATGGAACTAGAGACCACTGTGTTAAGCAAAATAAGTCAAACTCAGAGGGTCAAGGTTGCATAATTTCTCTTAGATGTGGAAGCTACATAGGAAAAAAGAAAAGAAAGTTGGGTGATAGGGATCTCATGAAAATCAAAGGGAGATCAATAAAGGAATGGGACCATGGAGTGGAAGGAGCAGAGGGAGGGAGAAAGTGCAAGGAAGTTATATTGGCCAACTTATACTGCTATATTTTGTGTATATACAAATGTGTAACAATGAATGAAAAATCCATCACTATATATAACTATAACACACCAATATAAACATGAAAAGAGAATTTAAAAATGAAATCTTAACAGTATAGATGAGCAACTGGAAAATAAATTTAAAACAGTATCATGGTATATAGCACTAAAATTTTGGCTATTTTTTTAATGTGTACAAGGTGTATATGGTGAAAAAATAAAAATCATGGAAGAAAAAAATCAATGAAGGTCTAAATATATGAATATAAATATTCTCTATAAAATGAATAGTGTTTTCATGGTTCCTATTAATAAGTCACCTCTTCCCATACTGTTCCATAGATGCAACACTATTTGTGATTATAAAAAGTATTTTTGGGAAAATGTGTTTAAACTATACCAAACAGTACTGAAAAAGAATAATAACAAAACTACATTGATATTTATCATCAAAAATATAAATAAAGCCATGTGCAGTGGTGCACACCTGTAATCCCAGCGATTCAGAAGGCTGAGACAGGAGGATCATGAGTTCTAACCTAGCCTCAGCAGTGATGAGGCACTAAGCAACTCAACAAGACACTGTCTCAAAATAAAATACAAAATAGGGCTGAGGATGTGGCACAGTGGTCAAGTGCCCCTGGATTCAATTCCCAGTAACCCTCCAAAAAATAATACAAATAAAAACAAGTGCTGGTGAGAAGGTGGGGAAATAGGAAAGATGATACACTTTTGGTTGGAATATAAACTGGGACATCCACTATGGAATTCAGTATGGAGGTTTTGCAAAATTAATAAAAATAGAATTAACAGCTGGGGTTGTGGCTCAGCGGTAGAGTGCTCACCCAGCACGTGTGAGGCCCTGAGTTCGACCTCAGCAACACATAAAATAAATAAATAAATAAATAAATAAATAAATAAATAAATAAATAAATAAAATTATAGTGTCCAACTACAACTAAAAAATAAAAAAAATTAGAAAATTACAATGTGATTCATTTATACCAATTCTTGGTATTTATCCAAAAGAATTAAAGCCAGCATACTTTAGACATACAAGCAAACCCATGATTTTACAGCACAACTCAAAATAGCCAGGTTATTTCATTAACTTAAGTGTCTGTCAGCAAATGACCAGATTAAGAAAATGTGACATGTATACACAAATAAGTTTTATTTAATCATAAAGAACAAAATTATGTAATTTGTAGGAGAATAAATGGAAATAGAGAGGCTCAAATAAAGCAAAGGAGCCAGAATCAGAAAGAGAAGTATCACTATATTTTCTCTCATATGTGGAAGATAATGGGGAAAAGGAGCATAATAAAAACAGAAGGGGGTATCAGAACATGGCAGAGAGTATCTGGTCAGCCAGCTCCAAACACTTCATAGTTTAGAATGGAAGCAGTGGAAGAATAGCAGACCAAAGAGATGAGTAATATAGTAAATATTCTAAATTCAATATTGAACAGTCTGAGACTTGAAGAAACATAAAACTTGGTTATGGAACAGAAAATAAGACCAGAGATCGAGGCAGGGTAAGGGGGGTAACAAACAGAAAGAGGGTAAGAATAGCACATCACTTTCTTAATTACAGTTGGAAAGAAATGCAGAGAAAATTAAAATTTGACTGGAGAAACAAAGTCAGTTATGGAGATCAAGCAGTTTAACAATCATACTCTGAAAGATATGTTGGTCTTGGCAGTCATTTTGTAAAGTTCTCACCTAACCAGCCTCCTTAGAAGAAACTAAATTAACAAAGCTTCTCCCCAGCTTCAGATACCAATCAATATAAGCAGAGGGAATGCTTCTGCAATAAATTTATTCAATATTCTGCCTGGAAGAAATTTGTAGAAGGATTACCACTAGCTGAAAGTTACTGAAACTCCCTCCTGCTCACTATGGACAAGGGGAGTGTTTGTTGAACAAACCTGAGATATAATCACTCCCAGGATGTGTCAGCCCCAACCCAGTCCTCCACACATCTTCTGTAGGAAGTTAGACAAAGATAAAAGCAGTCATCCATGATGAACAGCCACAGGCAGTGAAAGCATAGAAGCAAGTGGAACAGCTATCTCTAATCTAGTCAATGGAGGTGAGAGGCTCCCACAATTTTCAACCTCAGGCAGTAAGAGTTCAAATGCAGGCAACCCAACTGATTCTCTTTCCCAGTCACAGGTGCGGTAGGTATCCTGGCAATCTACGTCAGTCAGAGCGGAGCTTCTGTACCACAGACCACCCATAGAGAGCCTACAATCACAGGTCTTAAACTTATGCACACAACTATCAGGCTCTGTGTCCCAAATACTAATAAAATTTGAACCAGAAAGATGCATTAAGAATTTTCTTTGATTTGATCATTGCTCCCACTAGTGTTTGATCTGGTCCCTTCAGCACATTTCATTGCATTTCTGCTAATGTTTTAAAGCATTAAGCATTCTTTGTTTCCCTAGTTTACACTTGTTTCTCTTAGCCCCTCTTTCCTTATTATATTATCTCCTACTGCTCCCAATCCCATACATCTTTTTAACTTGGTTATATTCTTTTCTACGTTTTCTTTCATTTCTCCTTTTGCTTTCTTCTTTTGTAAAATAGATGGATAGACATAAAAGCATTATGATGAATAATGGGCCAGGCATGCTTATAATCCCAGCAGCTCAAGAGGCTGAAACACAAGGATTGAGAGTTCAAAGTCAGCCTCAGCAACTAGCGAGGCCCTAAGCAACTCAGTGAGACCCTGTCTCTAAATAAAATACAAAATAGGTCTTTGAATGTGGCACAGTAGTCAAGTGTCCTTAAGTTCAATTCCTGGTGCCCCTCCCCCAAAATTTATACAAATAATAACAAGTGTTAGTGAGAAAGTGGGAAAATCTGAAAGCAGATACACTGCTGATGGGAATATAAATATGTGGCACAGTGGTGGAATGCCCCTGAGTTTAATCCCTGTCCCCCTAAAAAAAGTAATGGAAAAAACCATCCCAAACACTTCACAACACTTCACAACACTTCTATAATTGATCCCATTGAAATGACAGTGGGTAATATGTTGGATAAAGAATTTGGAAACTCCATACTTAAAATGCTCTATAAACTTTAAAAAAGATGTAAGGAATGAAAAAGAACAAAAAAGAAACCATTCTCATTTCAGCAGATTAAATAGTATGCTATTTATAAAGAAGAAATCACAGAAGAAATCAAGAAAGATATAAACATGTTATAAAAAATAAGAATAGAGATAAAACATCAGATCCTCTGTGACACTCTGAAGACAGTTCTAAATGGAAAATTTATAGCACTGAGATTCTACATTAAACAAAATAGAAAGATACCAAGTAAATATTCTAAAATTACACCACAAAGCCCTATAAAAGGAAAAAGAAACTAATTCCAAAATTAGTAGAAGACAAAAATAATTAAAATCAAGGCCAAAATTAATAAAATTGAAATAAAAATAAAAATTATAAATGAAAAAAGAGTTGGCTCTTTGAAATAATAAACAAGATTTATAAATTCTTAGCCAAACTAACCAAAAGAGAGAAAACACTCAAATTATCAAAATTACTGATGAAAAAGGAACAGTAGACACTAAAGAAATTCAGAGGATCATTAGAAAGTAGTTTGAAAATTTATATTCTAACAAGCTAGAAAATCTTGAAGCTATTGACAAATTACTAGAGACATATGACCTACCCAAACTGAACTTTAAGTATATAGCAAACTTAAACAGACCAATATCAAACAATGAAATTAAATAAGCAATTAAAATCTTTACAACAAAATAAGCCCAGGACCTGATGAATTCTCAGCCAATTTCTACCAGACATTTGAAAAACAACTAATGTGAATCCTCCTTAAATTATGCCATGAAATAGAAAAGGAAATAACACTGCCAAATTCATTCTATGTATCAGTTATCACCCAAATGCCAAAATCAGACAAAGGTTCCTTAAGAAAATAAAACTTCAGACCAATATCCCTGATGAACTTAGACACAAAAATACTTGGTAATTCACATTCAAAAATACTTTAAGAAGATACCATAATTAAAAGATCTTCATTTCAGAGATGAAAATATGGTAAAACATATGAAATTCAATAAATGTCATTCACCATATAGTTTAATAACAAGAATAACATTATTGTCTCTATAGAGGCAGAAAAAAAGCATTTGACAAACTCCATTTATGTTTAAAACACTAGAGAAGGTAGCGATGGAAGGAAATTACCTCAACATGATAAAGGTTAATATATGGCAAACTCAAGGTTAGCATTATATTGAATGGAGAAAAACTGAAATAATTTCCTCTAAAAATTGGAAGGATCTCCTCAAGACAAGTATGCCCAACTCTCATCATTTCTATTCAACATAGTTCTTCAAAATTCTAATCAGAGGAAAGAGAAGGATTTTAAAGGTATTCAAATAGAGAAAGAGGACATCAAATTATTTTTGTTTGATGATAACATGATCCAATAGTTACAAGACAACAGAAAAAAAGAAGCAGGTTTCAAATCAACATACATAAACCAATCACTTTTCTATACTAAAACAATTAGGAAAAAAATTAGGAAAACTATCCCATTCACAACAACTTCAAATAAAATGAAATAGAATACTTAAAAATAAATCTCACTGAGGGAGTAAAGACCTCTACATGAAAACTATAGAACATGTAAGAAAGAAATTGAAGAAGATCTTATAAGATGGAAAGAACACTCATGTTCTTGGATACGAAAAATTAATATTGTCAACATATCCATACCACAAAAATTGTTATACAGACTCAATGCAATCCCATAAAATTACCAATGATATTCTTCACAGAATTAGAGAAGTTCGAAAATTCATTTGGAAGAATAATAGATCCAAAATATACAAAGCAATGCTGATCAAGAAAAGAGATGCTGGAGGCAATCACAATACTTGATCTCAAATGACATTTCAGAGGTGTAGTAACAAAAACAGCATGATATTGGAACTAAAAAACAATGTGAAGACCAATGGAATAGAAGACACAGAGGCAAATACACAAAGATATAGTCATCTGATACTCAACAGAGATGCCCAAAATACACATGTGTGTACGGAAATATATTACAGTGAATTGCAACTTTATGTATACTTACAGAGCCTTCTTTAAATAGAAAAAAAACTATAAATGAATAAAAGGGAGACCTGTAGTAGAGAGAGTAGAGGAAAGGGAAAAAAGGAAGAGGGAAAGAGAAGAAAAGAGGAAATACTGGGGTCTGTAATGGATCAAATTTTATTGTGGTCTTGTATAATTGGGACTAAATAAACCCCCAAATTGTACATAATTATAATGCAACAATAAAAAATGAAAAAAAATAGTTGAAGATGGAAAAATAAAAGACATAAAATGTAAATTTTCTTTTACAAATATTGTGATTTTGTACTTCGTGTCACATTCTATGCTTTATTTTGAGCTAGTTTTCAAAGATTAATGTAATGTTATGTCTAGTTTCTTTTTTTTCTTTTTGCATATCAATTGTTCAGTTAGCATTTGTTGAAAAGTCTATTTTCTCCAATTAATTACAAGAAACTTTTGTTAACAATTAATCAATCATTTTAAAAAATAAAAAGAAGAAGAAAAAAAGGACTCATGCTAAAATCATTCTTGTGTTATTAAATTCACTTTCAAAACAAATGAAAGAGAATTTTTTAATATTCATGTTTTAGTTTTAGGTGAACACAATATCTTTATTTTATTTTTATGTGGTTCTGAGAATCGATCCCAGTGTCTCCTGCATGCTAGGTGAGTGTGCTTCCACTTGAGCCACATCCCCAGCCCCATGAAAGAGAAATTTAATCAGGGAATAATACTCCTTCCAAATAATGATACAAAATAATGAGAAAATCATATACAAAAAATACAACATGTATAATATAACACATACCAAAATTAGCTCAAACTGAGTTATAATAGTATATGTAAAATTTTAAAATATTAAACTTTTTTTAAAAAATATTTTATTGTAGTGGTAGTTGGACACAAGGACATTTATTTTATTTTTATGTGGAGCCAAAGATTGAACCCAGAACTCCTCATTTGCTAGGCGAGTCCTCTACCACTGAGCCACAACCCCAGCCCCTAAAACTATTAATCTTATACAATTAAATGTAAGAGAATACAATTATAATCTTGAATTTGTCAAGACTTTTTTTAGGGGGAAAAAAACAAAATATAAAATCCCTAAAATTAAGAAAAAAAATGTTAAGATAATTTTTCTGAAATTTAAATTTTTTCTTGTTAAAAGATATTATTGATCAATGTATTTTTCAATAGCTGACTTAAAAAATAAATTTTGGCATGTCCAAATAATAAAGTAAAACTAGCATAATTAAATAACTATTGATAAACATAATGCCATGAATGAATCACAAAATATTTATCTGAGTAGAAATAGTCATATAAGACAAAAGTAAATACTGTATGATTCTACTATGTTCTAAATTTTACAAACTAATCAAAGTAAATAACAGAAAGAAGATCAGTGTTTGCCTTGGGAGGGACAGTAGGAAGTAATGGAAAAGATGTATTACAAAGTGAACAAGGAAATTTTGGAATGATATAAATGTTTGCTATCATTTTTTTAGTTTTATTGAATATATGACAGCAGAATGCATTACAATTCTTATTTCACATATATAGTGCTATTTTTATTTTTCTAGAGAGAGAGAGAATATTATATATATATTTAGTTTTCAGTGGACACAACATCTTTGTGTGTGGTGCTGAGGATTGAACCCGGGCCGCACACATGCCAGGTGAGCGTGCTACGTATTGAGCCACATCCCCAGCCCAAGAGTACAATTTTTCATACCTTTGTATATAGAGTATGTCCATGCCAATTCATGCCTTTATACATGTACTTTGTTTTTTTATTACAATTCTTATTACACATATATACCACAATTTTTCATATCTCTGTTTATATATAAAGTATGTTGACACCCATGTTGAGTCTTAATACATGTATTTTGGATAATGATGTCCATCACATTCCAATGCCCTTGCTAATCCCCTGCCCCATTACTTTCTCTCCCAACCCACTGCCCTATCTAGAATTCATATAATCCTCCCATGCTCCCCCTCCCTACCCCATAATGAGTCAGCCTCCTTATATCAGAGAAAATATTTGACATTTGTTTTTTTGGGGATTGGTTATTTTCACTTATCATTATCTTCTCCAACACCATCCATTTACCTGCAAATGCCATGATTTTATTTACTTTTATTGCTGAGTAGAATTCCATTGTGTATATATGACACATTTTTTATGCATTCATCCACTGAAAGGCATCTAGGTTGGCTCCACAGTTTAGCTATTGTGAATTGTGCTGATATAAACATTGATGTGACTGTGTCCCTATAGTATGTTATTTTTAAGTCCTTTGGTATAGTACAAGGGGAGGGATAGCTGGGTCAAATGGTGGTTCTATTCACAGATTTCCAAAGAATCTCCATACTGCTTTCCCTATTGGCTGCATCAATTTGCAGTCCCACCAGCAATGTATGAGTGTACCTTTTTCCTCACATCCTCTCCAACATTTATTGTTGTTTGTCTTCATAATAGCTGCATTCTGACTGGAGTGAGATGATATCTTAGAGTAGTTTTGATTTGCATTTCTCTGATTGCTAGAGATGATGAGCATTTTTTTATATATTTGTTGATAGATTGTATGTCCTCTTCTGAGAAGTGTCTGTTCAGGTCCTTGGCCCATTTGTTGATTTTGTTATTTGTTTTTATGGTGCTTAGCTTTTGGAGTTCTTTATATATCCTAGAGATTAGTGATTTATCTGATGTGTGAGGAGTAAAAATTTGCTTCCAGGATATGGTCTCTCTGTTCACCTCACAGATTGTTTGTTTTGCTGAGAAGAAACTTTTTAGTTTGATTCCATCCCATTTATTGATTCTTGGTTTTAATTTTTGTGCCATTGGTGTCTTATTAAGGAAGTTGGGGCCTAATCCTACATGATGAAGAATAAGGCCTACTTTTTCTTCTATTAGACACAGAGTCTCTGGTTTAATTCTATGTCCTTGATTCATTTTGAGTTAAGTTTTATGCATGGTGAGAGATAGGGTTTTAATTTCATTTTTTTGCATAAGGATTTCCATTTTTCTCAGCACCATTTGTTGAAGATGCTATCTTTTCTCCAATGCATGTTCTTGGCACCTTTGTCTAATATAAGATAATTGTAATTTTGTGGGTTAGTCTCTGTGTCCTCAATTCTGTACCATTGGTCTACCAGTCTGTTTTGGTGCCAATACCATGCTGTTTTGTTACTATTGCTCTATAGCATAGTTTAAGTTCTGGTATAGTGATGCCACCTGCTTCACTCTTTCTGCTAAGGATTGCTTTAGCTATTATGGGTCTCTTATTTTTTCAGATAAATTTCATGACTGCTTTTTCTATTTCTATGAGGAATGCCATTGGGATTTTGATCAGTATTGATTTAAATATGTATAGTGCTTTTTTTTCTAGTATGGTCATTTTGATAATGTTAATTCTGCATGTCCAAGAGCAAGGTAGATCTTTCTATCTTCTATGGTCTTCTTTGATTTATTTCTTTAGAGTTCTGTAGTTTTAATTATATAGATTTTTCTCCTCTTTTGTTACGTTGATACCCAAGCATCTATTTTTTTTTTTGAGTTTATTGTGAATGGGGTAGTTTTCCTCATGTCCCTTTTGGAGGATTTGTCACTGATATACCTTTGATTTATGGGTGTTGATATTATATTCTGCTACTTTGCTGAATTCATTTACTAGTTCTAAAAGTTTTCTGGTGGAGTTTTTTTTTGGTGGGGGGTCTTCTAGGTATAGAATCATATTGTTAGCAAATGGTGCTAATTTAAGATATTCTTTTCCTAAACATATCCTTTTGATTTCTTTTGTCTAATTGCTCTTGCCAGCGTTTGAAGAACTATGTTGAATAGAAGTAGTGAAAGAGGGCATCCCTGTCTTGTTCCAGATTTTAGAGGAAATGCCTTAAATTTTTCTCCATTTAGAATGATGTTGGCCTGGGCTTAGCATAGATAGCCTTTACAATGTAGAGATATGCTCCCATCATCCCTAGTTTTTCTATTTCTATTTTTTTTTTGAGAGAGAGAGAGAGATTTTTTTAATATTTATTTTTTAGTTTTTGGTGGACACAATATCTTTATTTTATTTTTATGTGGTGCTGAGGATCAAACCCAGTGCCCCATGCATGCCAGGTGAGCACATTACTGCTTGAGCCACATCCTCAGCCCCTTTTCTAGTGTTTTGAACATAAAGGGGTGCAGTATTTTGTCAAATGCTTTTTCTGCATCTATTGAGATGATCACATGATTCTTATTTTTAAGTCTATTAATATAAATAATCACATTTATTGATTTCTGTTTATTGAACCAACCTTGCTTCCCTGGGATGAATCCTACTTGATCATGGTACACAATTGTTTTGAGATGTTTTTTTATTCGATCTGCCAGAAGTTTATTGAAATTTTTGCATCTATCTTCATTAGAGATATTGGTCTGAAATTTACTTTCTTTGATGTGTCTTTACCTGGTTTGGGGATCAGAGTGATTTTGGCCTCATAGAATGAGCTTGGAATTACTGCCTCTTTTTCTATTTCCTGAAATAAATTGAGGATAATTGGTGCTAGTTCTTCTTTAAAGGTCTGTAGAACTTGGCTGTGTATCCATCTGGTCCTGGGATTTTCTTGATTGGTAAGCTTTTGATGGCTTCTTCTATTTTCTCACTTGATATTGGTACATTTAAATTGTGTATATCTTCCTGACTCAATCTGGGCAAATCATATTTCTTAAAAATTTTGTGGATGCCTTCAATGTTTTCTATTTTATTGGAGTAAAAGATTTCAAAAAATTTCTAATTATCTTCTGTATTTCTGTAGTATATGTTTTGATTTTGCTATTTTCATCATGTATGCTGGTAATTTGAGTTCTCTCTCTCCTTCTTTTCATTAGTGTGGCTAAGGGTCTGTCAATTTTATTTATTTTTTCAAAGAACCAACTTTATGTTTTTTTCAATTGTTTATTTTGTTTTGATTTTATTGATTTTAGCTCTAACTTTAATATTTCTTGCCTTCTACTGCTTTTGCTGCTGATTTGTTCTCCTTTTTGTAGGGCTTTGAGATGTAGTGTGAGGTCATTTATTTGTTGCCTTTTTCATCTTTTAAGGAATGAATTCCATGCAATGAATTTTCCTCTTTAGTACTGCTTTCTTAGTGTCCCAGAGATTTTGATATGTTGTGTCTATGTTCTCATTCACCTATGGGAATTTTTCAATATCTTTTTTGATGTCTTCTGTGATCCATTGTTTATTCAGTAGCATAATTTTTAGTCCCCAGGTGATGGAGAAATTTTTATTTTTTATTTTGTCATTGATTTCGAATTTCATTCCATTGTGATATGATAAAATACATAGAGGCATCTCTACATTTTTGTATTTGTATCAGTTGCTTTGTGGCGTGTATATTAGAGAAGAATCCATGCGCTGCTGAGAAGAAAGTGTATCTTCTTGATGCAAGTTGAAATATTCTATATATGTCAGTTAAGTCTAAGTTATTGTGTTATTGAGTTCTATAGTTTTTTATTCAACATTTGTTTGGAAGATCTATCCAGTGGTGAGAGATGTGTGTTAAAGTCCCCAAGATTATTGTGTTGTGGTCAATTTGACTCTTGAACTTGAGAAGAGTTTATTTGATGAACATACCTGCACCATTATTGGGGCATATAAATTTATGATTGTTATGGCTTGCTGGTGAATGGTTCCTTTGAGCAGTATGTAATGTCCATCTTTATTCCTTTTGATTAACCTTGGCTTGAAATCTACTTTATTTAATATGAGTATGGAAATACCTGCTTGCTTCCACAGTCCATGTGAGTGGTATGATTTTTCCCAACTTTTCACCTTCAGTCTGTGTCTGTCTTTCCCTATCAGATGAGTCTCCTGGAGGCAGCATACTATTGGGTCCTTTTTTAATCCAATCTGCTAGCTTGTCTTTTGATTGGAGAGTTTAAGCCATTAACATTTAGGGTTACTATTGAGTCATGGTTTGTATTTCCAGCCATATTTGCTTATTTTTGTTATTTTACTTGAATTGGTTTTCCTTTTTGATTAGTTTTTCCTTTAGTGTACTACCACTGTCTGCTGATTTTCATTGCTGTTTTTCATTTCCTCTTCATGAAATATTTTGCCAAGGATGTTTTGTAGTGCTGGTTTTCTAGCTATAAATTCTTTTAACTTTTGTTTATCATGGAAGTCTTCTTTTTTCATTTTCAAATAAAAGCTTAATTTTGCTGGATACAAGATTCTTGGTTGGCACCAATTATCATTCAGAACTTGATATATGTTGTTTCAGTATCTTCTAGCTTTCAGGGTCTGTGTTAAAAAATCTGCTGTTATTCTAATTGGTTTTTCCCTATATGTAATCTGATTCCTTTCTCTTGTGACTTTTAAAATTCTCTCTTCATTCTATATGGTGGGCATTTTAATTATAATGTGCCTTGTGTGGACATGTTGTGATATTGTACATTCAGTGTCCTATAGGCTTCTTGAATTTGGATTTCCAATTCATTCTTCAAGTCTGGAAAGTTTTCTGGTATTATTTCATTGAATAGATTGTTCATTCTTTTGGTTTGTTTTTCTATGCTTTTCTTTATCCCAATAACTATTAAATTTGGTCTTTTTTATATGATCCCATATTTCTTGAATGTTCTGCTCATGGTTTCTTATTATTTTTGCTATGTGGTCTATGTTCTTTCAAGATGATTTATTTTACCTTCATTGTTTGATGTCCTGTCTTGTAAGTGGTCTACTCTGTTGGTGATGCTCTCATTTGAGTTTTTAATTTGGTTTATTATTTCTTTCATTTCAATGATTTTTTTAAGACCCTCTATCTCCCTGTTGAGGTGATCTTTTCCTTCTTGGATTTGTTTATGTAGCTCATTGTCAAAGTGATCTTTCACTGCCTGTATGTGTACTCTTATGTTTTCTTTAAGATCCCAAAACATTTTAACCATGTATTTCCTGAAATCTTTTACTGTAATTTTTTTCTGCTGTAGCTGCCAATGCTTCTAATGATGTGTTGTCTTGATTTGTTTGTGGTACTTTCCTCCCTTGTCTTTTCATGTTGCTCATACATCTTTCTTTCTAGCTCTGTGGATCTGGTGTGTTATTGTTTTTACCCTATAGATTTATAGTGCTCTTGTAGGGTTCAAAAATCTCTCCTTTGTGGGGAAGGACAATGTTGACATATCCCAATATCAACAATACAGCACCTATGAACAAATTGTTGTTATTAAGATATTTACAATTTAGCCTCAATGTCCAAAAATATTTGATTTAATTATTACTTAAAATATAATTAGTAAATATATTTACTATCTTAAACGTGGCAATGATTCCACATATGTGTACATATGTAAAAATTATCAAATAGGATGAGCATAGTGATACATGACTGCAATCTAGGAAGCTCTGTAGGATGAGACAGGAGGATTGTGAGATCAAAGTCAGCCTCAGCAACTTAGTGCAGTGCTAAGAAACTTAGCAAGTTCCTACCTCAAAAACTGAAAAAAAAAATAAAAAGAACTGGAGATGTATCTCAGTGACTAAGCACCTCTGGGTTTAATACCTGGGACCAAAAAAAATAAAATTTTCAAATAGTATACTTTTAACACATATACCTTTACAAATTCATAATATATAAAAATTAATAGTTAAATAGAAAGATACTGATAAAAATAAAAATACCAAACCACAGAATAGGAAAACAATTAAAATGTCATATCTAATAAGTAACTTGAATCTAGAATATATAAAGAAAACTTAAAATAAAATATTAAGAAAACAAGTCAAAAGAAAAATTGGAGCCATGCATGATGATGCATGCCTGTAATCTCAGCAACTTAAATAGCTGAGGCAGGAGGATCTCACGTGTGAGGAAAGCCTCAGCAATTTAAGGAGATCCTGTCTTAACATCTAAAAAAATAGATTAAAAAGGGTTGGGGATACAACAAAGTTTTAAAAAGACCTTGGGTTTTATTCCCAGTCCAAAAAATACCTGGGGCTAAATATTTGAATAAAGACTTTGCCAAAAATTATATGCAGATTAAGATAAGAAAATAAAATATGTTTACTACATTATTCATTAGGGAAAGAACATATTACTAAATGCATATTAAAGTGAAGACAATAAAAATGGTTACAAACATATAAACATGTCAAGAACTTTGAGCAACAACTGTAAAATATACAGTCAGTTTGGAAAACAATTTGCCATACACTTACCATAAAACCCAACAATCATACTTCTAAGTATTTATCTAAGACAAAACAATGTATTTAAAGATTTGTATGTGAATCAAATCTCACTGCATTATTCATTGAACATAAAACCAAAATTGGGAAACAACTCAAAAAGTCTTTCAAAATGGATAAACAACAGCACAATACAACCATATGCTGAAATACTACTCAGTAATAAATAGGAATGTATTACTTTTATATGTGCAACAGTGCCGACAAATCTCAAAGGAATTTTGCAAAGCAAAAGAAGGCATACTCAAAGGCTTGTATAACACATGGAAAATGCAAATCTACAGGGTAGCAAACTGGACATTGTTTATCAGGTACTTACTATGGATAAATGGTAACCACTAGAGATAGAATTTAACTACAAAAGGTGGTGGTGGGGTGATGCAACTATTCTGTATCTTAATTTTGGTAATGGTTATATGACTTCATTTGTAAAAGTCAGGGTTGTACACTAAAAAGTATAGCTTTTATTTTATACAAATTATATCTCAATTTTAAAATGAAAAATGGTTTTAAAAAGCAAGTCTAATCATATCACTTCTCTGCTCAAAACCTACAAGGATTCCTCAGTATACTAGAGATACAAGCCAAGGCCTCATGATGGCCCACGGAGTCCTATACAAACTGTAGTCTCTTGGGCTTTTTCACTTATTACTGTTTCTCTCATACATCTCCAATGACACTGGCCCTTCTGTTATTTCTTAAACATATGAGGAAAACAAAACTCTTCTGCCTCAGAGGTTTTGAAATTGCACTTCCCTGTGACTGGAATGTGTTTCACCTAGATAGCTTCAAGTCATGTTTCTGCATCTCTTTCAAGTCTTTCTTCAAATGTCACATCTTCAGTGATGTTTTAATTTTTTAATTTATTTTTTAGTTGTACTTTGGCACAATATCTTTATTTTATTTATTTATTTTTATTTGGTGCTGAGGATTGAACCCAGGGCCTCATACATGCTAGGTTAGCACTCTACTGCTGAGCCACAACACCAGCCCAGTGTTTCAATTTTAATTGTAACTTTTCCTTAGTGATACTCTTTATATCCCCTCCATGTTGTTTTTACACAGAATTTATCACTATCTGCCAACTTAAAAGTTATAGATATTTATTTTGTTTATTTTCTTTCTCTTCCCACTTCAATGTAATCTTAGTGAAGATAGAAAATTTAATATCTGTTTCCCTCCTTTTTATCTTTATAACTTACAAGAGTGCCAAATGCTTAGTAGCCATTCAATAAATATGTGTAGAAAAAAATGAATTAATGAAACATTCATAGATATTAAAAATGGAACTAATAAGAGATGAGGCAGAAATAAGCTTTTAATGATCTCATCAGATTTTTTTTCAGAGGAACAAATGACAAGCGGTTCAAATATATTCTGGGAGAAATCAGAAGCTATGTAAGGGTTTAGTGAAAAGAATGACGAATTTCTAAATTTTCGTTTTAGAACGTCCAATTTGACTACTATGTGGGAGATTAATATGATGGAAACAGTACAGGAGGGATTGAGACCAGTTAGACTTCTCTTTCAGCAGTCCATGTGAAACAATGGCCAAATAGATTAGGGTCCTGGTGGTAAATTTGGATAGAAGTTATTGATTTCAGCAGATATTCAGTGTTCTATATTTGATCCCTCTTCTGTTCACTAACAACTCCATTTTCATTAATTTCTCAGTGCCAAATATGAGTTTATACTTATTTATTAGATAGTGTTAAAATGTTCCTTTTGTCTCTCTCAAATCTTGTCATTTGTTCTTCCAGAACAGGGATCATATCTTTTATTCTAAAGATCCTCCTCTGCAGTACCTAGTACTATGTTTATCAGTAGTTAACAATTAAAAACCCACTAAATTTTAGCCATGTCTGAAATATAAGAGGAAGGATTTGAGAGATTTTATAAGATTTAGGTTTGTCATCAAAGTTCATAGAAAGCTCATCGCCTTCATTCATTTTTATTTGTGCTGTGTTTGTGTCTTTGGAAATCAACTTATAAACAACATTTCCTCTTCTCCATCCAAGTCTGCTTTCATTAGGAGGGCAATGTTACAGTCTGGAAAGGAACACTGCAAAAACTGAAACCATTTAGACATGCAAACAAAGGGAAAATAAAGTTGCCTCTTCATCCTGAATGAGTTTTCAAATGAGACCCCTTCTTGACGCATTGCAGAATTTGTTTGGGGGTAGAAATTTAATATAAACACTAATTTAGAAAAAAAAGAAAATATCTAGAATCGATCATTTCATATCTAATTGACAGTGAGTTGGAGCCAAATGCTCTCTGATCCAGTTACATTTGTCATTTTTGCACGCCTTTATTGGCATAAGACCTATAAACACCAGCCGGTCATGATTAGAAGCTTGTGAACTGAATGACATTCAGTTTGCCATTAACTCTCAGGCCCCGAGATCCAGCCAGTAACAGAATGACTTACTGTCCACTAAGTGGTCTGGTAACGAGATCTTGTGCCCTTTAGCACAGAGTTAGAATAACAACCTCCTTTCCAGAAGAGAACGTGTTTCATATTAAGTAAAATTTTGTGCAAGTTTTTAGCAATTAGAAAGCCTACAAGATAAAAAAAAAGTTCTTACTTCATTGTTTTAGGAATAAGTAGATTGTGAAATCAAATGACCCCAGAAAGAAGCAGTTTCTCCTTTTCAGAATAGACACTATCAGAAAAACCAAATGTGAATAAGAATGAGCTCAAAAATTTGCATTTTAAAATTAGATAAACTCCCTTGGTTATTCAATTAGATATAGCTCCTTGTTTATATGTATGAAGAAAAACAATCACCCAAAAATATTTATCAAACACCTAAAATGTGCCAAAGAATGTGCTCAGTACCACTGAGACAAGGATACAAAGAAAATATGGTGTGTCTCCTACTCAAAAGATGTTTTTGCTCTGGTGAAATAAAGTAGTTAATGATGTACCTAAAGAACAAGAAAAAATATAAACTTTGAATATTTGAAATGAGACTTAGCCAGAGTTAGAGAAAACAAATGCTCTGTTTACTTGGTGAGAAAGAGTTTTGTGAAAGAAGTACTCTGGTGATGCACAATGAATTTTTAGTAGCCCCCATCTGAAGTCTGCACTCTGATTTTCACTTGGCACATAGCCTTGAAATACCCATTTTAATGACTGGGGGAAATTTTAGGACTATTCCCCAGTTCCCCAAACAGAAATTATTCTCTTCCATACAACCAATACAAACACACATGAACTACCAGAATGTTTATTCCTGGACACTTTCCTCATGTGAATGGTGCCTACAATGAAATTTTCTAGGTTGGTAGGATGGCATTATTGAATTGCTTGTAAGTTACCTTAACATCAGTGTTAAATATTGAATATTACAGAAGGCCTTTGAGTTATTCCTCTAGATTTAGGATTCACAGAAAAGTTCATGAATGAAAGGATATTTCTCATAAGTTCAGAGCTGAGAGTGATGAGTTTTATGGAAGCTAAGTAATATGTCTCACTATCAATTTTCTATTAATAACTGACCAGGAATGATGATTTTTCATTCAAGTTTGTAGTAACTCTTTAATCTCAGAGATTATATAGTCCCCATAATAAAATCCACTTGAATCTCTGGAAATATGCTTTTAGAGAGTGGGGAGGTTTACACATTTATGGTGTTGAAAGATTTGCCAGCAGTGTTGGGCTGTGGGCTGTCACCAGGCCCTGAGACATGAATCTCTTGTGGTCATTTTAGTGCTTGTGTAACTCACAAATTCTGTAGGCTTAAACTGGAATTTCAAAATGATTAGTCCATGTTTGCCACTAAAGTAATTGCTCCAACTATTATAAGAGGACGACTGAGAGGCTAAAGTTCCCAAATGACTTATCCTATATACTGTGGAAGACCTAGCAATCTTTGGCAAAGAATCCAGCAATATTTAACTTTCTCATTCAAGTTGCCTACCACCTGAAGGCTTAGACAGAAATACTGTTCTGTAGGGAATAGCACATAATGAGCTCCCATGAATATAGCTTGAGTAGTTCTAAATAAGACTTGGTTTTAATTCCATGAGGGAAGCATCAAGGGTACCACACATCTTTAGAAGGCCACGAATAAAGTCTAGGAATGGCTTTATGAATCCCCTTCCAATACATGAAACTTGGAAACTTATTAGACCAGCTCTGTTACTTTACCACTGGTCAAATCTTGAATTATAATCAGAACCTGAAATAAATGTCAAAAGGGGTTTGCTTGAGTTGATTTAGTGTATGACCTTTTGGCTATTGATACTAATGGAACTCAAAAATTCAAGCAAAGTGCACATTCACTCAGGCTTTAGAACCACAATAGATGATACTTGACCCTTTGCATCAAGTAAATCCAAGGGACTGATAAATGTTTTTGAATTTCAGCATTGAAAGGTATCTTAAATAGCAACTAATTCAGGGCTGGGGATGTGGCTCAAGTGCTAGCGTGCTTGCCTGGCATGCATGCTGCCTGGGTTCGATCCTCAGCACCACATACAAATAAATATGTTGTGTCTACTAAAAAATAAAATATTAAATAAAACCTCTCTCTCTCTTTAAAAAAAGAGCACTTAATTCTAGGTATTTGTTTTACATGAGGAAACTGAGACACAGAGAAAGTGGAGTGACTTTTTCCAGGTCACACAACTAAAGAACAAGACAAAATATAAACTTTAAATAGTTCAACATAGAGAATCTTAAAAAAAAACTACCAGTTCCATCATTTTTCTACTCTATTAGAAAGAATGCCAGTAGGCATTCCAAACTAGAAGTGAAATCACAGAGAGGCATCTTACATGCTGTATGTAACTCATGGGATGATAGTTCAATTTTCTTTGAACAATTGATCTTAAAGTCATTTTGCTAATAATTTGTATAGAGTTATTCAGTACATAGCATTTTCATAGATATTATTTCATTTTGTTCTCCCCACAAATCTTGAAGGAAAACAGGACACATTACATTTTTCATCTAAGAAAAGGAGAATTAAACCTCAGAGAGGATATATAAATTGGAACAAATTATATAGCATTCAACCATTGTGTTCTACTGAACCTAAGGTGAATACTCTTTAACCTGCCAAAGATAATATAGATACTCATCAAATAAATGATCAATTTTCATGTTTTACATAGCCAACATAAGTTTATCATGTATGAAAGTTTCTTATAATTTTATTACCATGTTATGTAATTAATAACAATGATAGTAGTAAACTTTTCAAATATATTAATTTATGAAATATTTACTAAATCAACTATAGAGATGAATAATTTTTCTGTAATTATTTTTGTAAGTGAACAAATTAATGTAAAGAAGGTTTAAACAAGTTTACCAAGGTCACTATGTTAATAAATAATGGAGCCAAAATTTGGGCCTAGGCAATCTGAGCTCTAGAAGATCATTCATCTACTACTCTCTACATTGTCACTCTAGATAGCTAGGAGACTTGTTTGCCTTACCACTCTGAAAATGTCACTCTGTAATTTGTGTTGGTTCAATAACAAACAAAATAAAAGGAGAAAAGCTTTAGTGCTATCCAGCCATCCTCTATAGAATGAAAAGGCAACAGACCAAGCAATTGAAAAAAACTAGTTACATTATTATGTAGGAAACATTAAGATTTAATGATTTATGGGCTGGGGATGTGGCTCAAGCAGTACTCGCTCGCCTGGCATGCGTGCGGCCAGGGTTCGATCCTCAGCATCACATACAAACAAAGATGTTGTGTCCGCCGATAACTAAAAAATAAATATTAAAACTCACTCTCTCTCTTTAAAAAAAAAAGATTTAATGATTTATAATGAATCTAAACCAAGTTATTAGAATCCATTTTATTAAAAAAATATAAAAAGTTTCCACATTGATTTGTGTTAAAAAGAAAAAGATGGCTCTAAAATAAGCATATTGTTTGTTTCTAAAACAAGTATTCCATCAAACATGACCATGTATCTCAAAGAAAATACAGTATAACTAAATAGTATAGGTTTACAGATAATAGAGTCCAAATGTAACAGTTTCACATAGTATTGGCTCAGTTGTCATGATAAAATATATTGCTATCAATGTACATGAACATAATTTAATGACAACCCAATGGTAATTTTCACAAAATCAAATATCAAAGATTATAATCTAACTGATAAAAGGAAAGTTTGTTTGAATAACTGAGCATTTTAGTTTTTTAAAAAATTAATTAATTTGCCTATTTGATCTAATTTGTTACAGATGACAGTAGAATGCAATTTGATTCAAAGTACACAAATGAAGCACAATTTTTCATTTCTCTAGTTTTACGTAAGGTAGAATCACACGATTCATGTCTTCATACATGCATCTTGGGTAATGATGTCCATGTCATTCCACCATCTTTCCTACCCCCATGCCTCCTCCCTTCCTCTGGTTCCCCTTTGCCCTATCCAAAGTACCACTTACTCCTATACTCCCCCCATGCCATTACGGATCAGCATCTACTTATCAGAGAAAACACTTGGCATTTTGTTTTTGGGGATTGGCTTATTTAGCATGATATTCCCCAACTCCATCCCTTTACCTGAAAATGCCTTGATTTTAGTCTCTTTTAATATTGAGTAATATTCCATTTTGTTTGTGTGTGAATGTATATATATATATATATATTTCACAATTTAGCTATTGTGAATTGTGTTGCTATAAACATTGATGTGGCTGCAGCACTGCAGTATGCTGTTTTTCAACACTTTGGGTATACTGAGTAGTGGGATAGCTGAGTCAAATGGTCATTCCATTCCAACTTTTCTAAGGAATCTCCATATTGCTTTCCAGATTGGCTTCACCAATGTGCACTCCTACCAGGAACGTTTGAGTGTGTCTTTTCCCCCACATCCTTGCTGAAACTTATTGTTGCTTGTATTCTTAATAACTGCCATTCTGACTAGAGTGAGATGAAATCTTAGAGTAGTTTGGATTTGCATTTCTCCAATTGCTAGAGATGTTGAACTTTTTTTTATAGTTTGTTGATTGGTTTTATATCACCTTCACATAAGTGTCTATTCAGTTCCTTAGCCCATCTGTTGATTGGGATATTTGCTATTCTAGTGTTAATGTTTTTGGGTTCTTTATATATCCTGGAGGTTAGTGCTGTATCTGATATGGATGTGGCAAAATTTTGCTCCCATTCTGTAGTCTCTCTATTCACCTCACTGATTGTTACTTCTGCTGAGAAGAAGCTGTTCAATTTGAAACCACCTCATTTATTGATTCTTGATTTTATTTTTTTGCACCTTAAGAGTCTTGTGAAGAAAATAGGGGCCTATGCTGACATGATAAAGATTTGAACCCACTTTTTCTTCTACTAGATGCAGGATCTCTGGTCTAATTTCTAGGTCCATGATCCATTTTGAGTTGAGTTTTGTGCATGGTGAGAGAGTGAGGTTTAGTTTCATTTTATTGCATATGGATTTCTAGTTTTCCCAGTAGTCTTTGTTGAAGAGGTGGGAAGGGGAATATATCCCTCAAAGATAAACTTAAAATAACCCTTTTTACTCTAAACATTTTAAATTTGGATTAATCATGGCTTAGTGCTGCAGAAAGGCATATGTGTCCAAAAAATGTACATAAGCCCAAGGTACTTTGGAAAGATATTCTAACAGGACAATGGAAAGGTCCTGACCCAGTGATTGTCTGGAGGTGGGGGTCTGTTTGTGTGTTTCCACAGGGAGAACAGCAGCTGATTTGGATTTCACAGAGATTAACTAAAGTGATTTCTACAGACCAAAAAGATGATTTGGCTCAAATTTATAACAGCTGATTGGCTCACCGTGGGCCCAGCAAACTTCCAGCTGATTAGCTCCTCTGCGGTGATGCTCATTGGGCTGTTTCCCCGCCATATCAGACCACGGAGCTGCTCATTGGGGGACTCTTTTTGGCTCTGCCCACGTGACCCAGCAAATCTACCTCAAAAGCAGTTGAGGTGCTCGCCAGAAGAGCCGGTGGTGGCAGTTTGGCTCTCGAGAAATTCCTGGGGAGCTCAGGTTGTGCTGCATGGGTTCAAAAAATAAAGTTTGTTCCTATTTGACAAGTGGCTCGTGAATTGTGCCCAGCCATACTGCGGCAACGAGGCTACCTTTTCTTCAATATATGTTTTTGGAACCTTTGTCTAGTATGAGATAGCTGTATTCATACAGACGTGTCTCTCTGTCCTCTATTCTATACCATTGGTCTCTAGGTCAATTTTAGTGCTAATGCCATGCCATTTTTGTTATATTTCTCTATGGTACAAATTAAGCTCTGGTATAGCGAAGCCACCTGCTTCACTTATCTTGCTAAAGATTACTTTGGCTATTCTGGGTCTCTAAATTCTCCAGATAAATTTTTATGTTTGCTTTTTATATTTCTATGAGGAATTTGATTGGGATTTTGATTGGACTTGCATTAAATCAGTATGGTGTTTTAGGTTGTATGGTCATTTTGACAATGTTAATTCTGCCTATCCAAGAACAAGGTAAATCTTTCCATATTCTAATGTCTGCTTTAATTTCTTTCTTTAGTGTTGTTTAGTTTTCATTATAGTTGTCTTTCACATCTCACATTAAGTTGATTCCCAAATATTTTATTTTTTGAGGCTATTGTAAATGGGTAGTTTTCCTAGTTTCTCTTTCAGAGGATTCATGAGTGATATACAGAAAAGCATTTGATATATGGGTGTTGATTTTATATCCTGCTACTTTGCCTAATTTATTTATTAGTTCTAGAAGTTTTCTGGTGGAATTTTTCAGATTCTCTAAGTATAGTATCATGTAATTGGCAAATAGTGAAAATTTGAATTCTTCTTTTCCTATCAGTATCCCATTAATTTCTTTCACCTAATATCTCTGGCTAGAGTTTCAAGGACTATGTTAAAAGTCTTGTTCCAGATTTTAGAGGAAGTGCTTTCAATCTTTCTCCATTTAGGATGATGTTGGCCTTGGGCTTAGCATAGACAGTGTTTAAAATGTTGAGATATGTTCCTATTATCCCTAAATATTCTAGTGTTCTGAGCATGAAGGGTGCCGCAATCTGGCTGGGCACAATTCAGGAGCCACTTATCAAAAGAAATGAACTTTATTTTTAGAACACACACACCACACCACACAGCTCCTCAGGAAAAACCCTCAGAGCCCAACTGCCATCACTGGCTTCCCACAAGCCTCTCAACCTCCCACACTCCTCCTGCTCTTGAAGCCGATTGGCTGGGTCGCGTGGGTGGAGCCAAAAAAAGTCCCGCAATGAGCAGCTCCGTGGTCTGAAAGGGCAGGGAAACAACCCAATAAGCATCACCGCAGAGGAGCCAATCAGTTGGCAGCTAGAAGTTTGCTGGCGCCGCTGTGAGCCAATCATCAGCTGGCAGCTGGAAGTTTGCTGACAGATGGAAGTTTTCTGGGGCCCCTTTGGCTGTGGCTCTCAACATCTCCCACTCACTGTTTAAACAACAAGCATGTGGCTTAGGGACCATGCCTGCCTTAGGTTGTCCAATATTACATATGGTCCTTACCCGTCATCTGATGAGCTGACCTCAAGGCATCAGCCTCCTGTCTTAGGTTGGTACCATTGCAATTGGATCTTACCTGTCACTGATTACCGCTCCTTCATACAGCCACACCTGTGGAGAGGTCTTTGTACTAGCGGGGGGGGGGAGGTTCTTTGCCTCACCTCTGTTGGCCCCCAAATTTTAGCTGAACGACCATGACAAGCAGTAGGAAGGAAAATACACCAAGCCAATTGACGGGTCCTTTTGGAAAAATTGTACCACCGATGACACCATCAGCAAAAATACCCCAACACTACCACAAGTCTCTGCACCAACAGATAGTTCAAAATGCATACAGGTGAGTTCACAATGCATACAAGTGATACATAGTCCAGGCAAGTTCTGCAAGCAGTTCAGTGATGGCTATTGCAGAAGCTATAGATTGGTTTTATCTTTGTCTTCACCAGCACTGGGATGAAGATAGGAATTCTGGCAATAATGGCTAATGAAAAAATTGTGTAACATTCTAGAAGGCACTAAAAGAAAACAATTTTCTTAACAATTTACATTATCTTGAACAGTATTATTAAATATAATGAAAAGGAAAGGTGAAAGTAAACAAACAGATCTGTTAACCTCCTTTTTTGTTCACATATTAAAACAATACTCAACAGCTGTTTACCCAATTTAAATTAAACCATTTAAATCACGTGAATAAGAAATATTTGGATTCATTTTTTCATGTGCGTTCATCAAACATTAACCTAGGTGTGTATGAGCTCAAAAAACAAAATAGAACTTCATGATGTGGGAAACGGTAATAATAAAATAGATATTGAACAAAGCATCCTGGTTCTGTCACAGATGTAAGAATAGCCAAACTGGAGTTTTGGATATCAGCTGTTATGTATTTGAGCCAAATCATCTTCTTTTTGGTCTGTAGAAATTGCTTTAGTTAATCTCTCTGGAATCCAAATCGGCTGCTGTTCTCCCTGTTGAAACACACAAACAGACCCCCGACTCCAGACAATTACTGGGTCAGGACCTTTCCATTGTCCTGTTAGAATATCCTTCCAAAGTACCTTGGGCTTATGTACATTTTTTGGGCACATGTGCCCTTCCACAGCACTAAGTCCTGATGAATCCAAATTTAAAAAGTTTAGAGTAAAAAGGGTTATTTTAAGTTTATCTTTGGGGAATATATACCCCTTCCCAATTCCCTCTTTTTGCTTTAATAAGTACATTTTAATAGTTTGATGAGCTTTTTCAACTATGTCTTGTCCCTGTAGATTGTATGGATTTCCTGATATATGAGTAATGCCAAATGATGAGCAAAATTGTTTAAAAGAAGTAGACGTGTAACCAGGGGCATTATTTGTTTTTAACTGCTTTGGAACGCCCACAGTGGCAAAATTTTGTAAGCAATGAGCTATAATATCTTTAGTTTTTTCTTCGGCATGAAGGGAGCCAATCAAAAATCTAGAAGAAGTATCAACTGTAACATGCAAATATTTTATTTTTCCAAATTCTGGCAAGTGTGTGATGTCCATCTGCCAAATATGGTTAGGTATCAGTCCTCTATGATTGACTCCTAGATTAACTTGTAGGTAAAAGGTCACACAATGTTGACATTGTTTTATTATTTTTCTAGCTTGTTCCTTAGTTATTTTAAAATGCTTTTGTGAAGTATTAGCAATGACATGGAACTTTTAATGAAAATTTGCAGCTTCTTCTAGTGTAGAGAAAATATGTATTTCTTGTGTAGTTTTGTCTGCTAAATCATTGCCCAAACTAAGGGCTCTGGGCAGTCCTTTATGTGCCCTGATATGTCCTATAAAGAACGGAGCTTTTCTGTCCCAGATTAGACTTTGTATAGTGGAAAGCAAAGAGAAAACAGTAGAGGAATGGGAAATCCTACCAGCATCTTCAAGGGATACTATAGCATTAACTACATACTGGCTCTCAGAAAATAAATTAAATACAGAATCTTTAAACATCACAAAAGATTGTAATACTGCATTAAGCTCTACCATTTGAGCTGATTGTTTGGGTACTAAAAATGTAAAAGTTTTATCAGGTGTAACTATTGCTGCTGCACCATTATTTATTTGACCCATCAGTGAATATATTTGGAGCATTCATGATAGGTGTCTTTCTTGTCATTTTTGGAAAAATTACAGGATGCAATGACTAAAAATATAATAAAAGATTAGATGGTAAGTGGTTATCAATTGAACATTAGATTTGCACATGATTATTGCCCAAGTATTTAACTCATTAGCTAACTCATCAATTTGATTCATAGTATATAGAGTAGTAATTTTATTGGGAGAAATTCCAAACACTCCCTTTGCTGCTTTTATTTCTTTGAGTATTAATTGTCCTACAGCATCAGGATACCTAGTAAGAATAGTGTTAGGAGAATAAGATAAATGTATCCATAATAATGGATTCTTGCCAAAATACTCCTGTAGGAATACTTTTTGTTGGTAGTACAATAAATATTAAAGGCAAACTTATATCATTTCTATCCAAATTCATATTTTCCATATATGTTTCAATGATTTTTAATGCCTTTCTTGCTTCAGGCGTTAACATTCGGGGTGAATTTGGATCTGATGGACATTTTAGGATATCAAATAAAGGTCCCAACTCTCCTGTTGGTATATCTAGATAAGGCCTTATCCAATTTATGTCTCCTAATAACTTTTGAAAGTCATTAGGTGATTTGAGTTGATTTACTCATATTTGAATTTTTGGTCGATGGACCATGGTTCAGGATAATAGAACTCCTAAATAATTAATTGGAAAATTTAATTGTACTTTATTGCTATCTCTAGATTTTAATTTTTAATTTGTAAGTGTGGCATAACATTCTAGCAATTTGTTTTTATTTTTGTGTGCTAATAATACATCATTCATATAGTGAAATATTTGTAGTTAAGGATTTTGACTTCTAAGTGGCTGGATTGCTTTTTAAACATAAATTTGACACATAGTTGGGCTGTTATCTATACCTTGAGGGAGTACTTTCCATTCATATCTCTGATCAGGACCTTCAGGACTCAGTGCAGGGCTAGTAAATGCAAAATGTGGACTATCCTCAGTATGAATTGGAATTGAAAAAAACAATCTTTAATATCTATAACTAAAACATACAAAGTTTTTGGCAAAGCAGACAATTGAGGAATCCCTGATTGAGCAGGTCCCATAATAAACATCTCATTATTAAGGGCTCTTAAATCTTGCAATAATCTCCATTTACAAGATTTCTTTTTGATGACAAAAATGGGAGTATTATGGGGAGATACAGAAGGTTGTATATGTCCTTCTGCTAATTCTTGTTTGACCAGGTCATGGGCTGCTTGTATCTTTTCTTTAGTCAGGAGCCACTGAGGAACCCATACTGGTCTTTCTGATTTCCAAGTAATTTTTATTGTCTCAGTGGCCCTTTCTGAAAAGCCAACCCATGTCTGTCCATTCCTTGATGTATTTGTATTGGTGCTGCTATACCTTGTTCTTCTTTTTCTAATCTTTTTCCTTTTTTAAAACCTTGTCTAGTCATAATAGTGGGTGCATTTTGGTTGATGTTATTTGTTAATGTCAAACCTAATTGATCTAGGACATCCCGTCCCCATAAATTTATGGGAAGATGATCCAATACATATGGCTGTATAGTTCCTTCACATCCTTCAGGAACCTTCCAATCTAATACCATTGCACTTCTATGGGGATTTGTCACCACTCCTAGGCCTCGAAGCGTTTGAGTGGCTTGTTGTAATGGCCAATGTTTTCGCCATTCTTGACGAGAGATGATGCTAAGGTCTGCACCTGTATAAAATAGACCATTAAATTCATGTCCTTGAATATTTAGTTTTAGCATGGGGCGAGAATCTAAATTTAAAGAAAACATAGCCCAAACTACACCTGTGGAGCCTAATCCCTTGGAACCTCTTTCTACAGTACGACTGAAAAATTTATCATGTAGGCTGGGTATTATTAGTAACTGTGCTATTCTATCTCCTGGTGAAATTACTGATATACCCTTTGGAGAACTGGCTATAATTTTTATTTCACCTTCATAATTGGGATCAATTACCCAGGACTTATCATAAGTCCTTTTAGAGTAGAAAAACTGTGTCCCAATAATAAGCCTTCTGTTCCTTTGGGAAGAGGTCATTTTACCCCTGTGGGAATGATTTGAACTCCCATCTCTGGAGTTAGTACTGCTCTGGTAGAGGCACAGATGTCCAACCCTGAGCTCCCTCTGGTTTGTCTGAGGAGAGATCTAATGGACAATGTGTCCTGGGCACTACCCTGATGAGGTTGCTGGGTTCCTCCAGTGCTCCATATATTTGTGGTTTTTGGCCCCGGAGCATTGGACCCCCCTGTCCATTTTTTGACAATGGAGCCTGATGCCTTTTTCCATGATATCGTGAATAAACACCTGGTCCTTTTTCGTTTTTTGATAATGGAGTACCCTCTATGGTGGTTTGAGAATGGCATTCTTTAGCCCAATGTCTCCCTCTATTGCATCGTGGGCAAATACCCGGTATTCTACTCCTTTGATACCTAGTTTTGTTAAACCCTCCACCTATGGGGCAATTCCTTTTAAAATGGCCTTTTAAATTGTAGCATGTTCTTGGCCTGGCATCTAAAACCTGTTTTATTGCAGCTGCCACGACTTGCCCTTGTTCATTAATGTTCAATAATTATCCTTAATTACTCTAGTGTTCTGAGCATAAAGGGGTGCTTTCAAATGCTTTTTCTGCATCTATTGGGATGATCCCATGATTATTATCTTTAATTGTATTAATGAAATGAATTATATTTATTGATTTTCTTATGTTGAACCAACCTTTCATCCCTGGGATGAACCCCATTCAACTGTGCTGCACTATCTTTTTAATATGTTTTTTATTCAATGTGCCAAAATTTTAATGAGAATTGTTGCATCTGTGTTCATTGAAGATATTGTTCTGAAGTTTTCTTTCTTTGTTGTGTCTTTGTCTGCTTTTGAAATCAGGGTGATATTCACTACATAGAATGAGATTGCAAGTGCTCCCTCTTTTTCTATTTCATGTAATAATTTGTGGAATATTGGTATTAGTTTTTCTTTAAAGTGTTGTAGAACTCACCTGTGAATCTGTCTTGTTCAGGGCTTTTCTTGGTTGGTAGTCTTCTGATGGTGTATTCTATTTCATTGCTTGAAATTGATCTGTTTGTCTTCTGTATATCATCCTGATTCAGTTTAGATAAATCATTTGACTCTAGAAATTTGTCAATGTCCTTGATATTTTCTGTTTTATTTGAGTACAAATTTTAAAAATAATTTCTAATATCATCTGTATTTCTATATCATTTGTTTTAATATTTTCTTTTTCATAATGGATATTAGTAATTTGAGTTTTCTCTCTCCTCTTTGTGATCATGGCTAAGGGGTTATCAATTTTATTTTCTCAAAGAACAAACTTTGTTTGTCATTTTTTCTAATTTTTTGTTTGTTTCAATTTCATTGATTTCAGCTCTGATTTTAATAATTTCCTATATTCTACTACTTTTGGTTTTAACTTATTTCTTCTTTTCCTAGGGCTTTTAGATGTAATGTTAAGTCATTTATTTGCTGACTTTTTTCTTCTTTTAAGAAATGAACTCCATGCAATGAACTTTCCTCTTAGTATTGCCTTCATAGTGTCCCAGTTATTTTGATATGTTGTATTATTGTTCTCATCTTCCTCTAAGAATTTTTTAATCTCCTCTTTGATACCTTCTGCAATCCATTGTTTATTCAATAGCATATTATTTAGTCTCAATGTGCTGGAATTGATTCTATTTTTTATTTTATCATTGATTTCTAATTTCATTTCATTATGATTTGATAGAATGCAGGGTAGTATCTCTACTTTTTTTTTTTAATTTGCTAAGGGTTTCTTATGGCATAATATATGTCTAGTTTAGAGAAGTATCCAAGTGCTGATGAGAAGAAGTGTATTCACTGGATGATGGATTAAATATTCTATATATGTCAGTTGAATCTAATTTATCAATAGTATTATTGAATTTATAGATTCTTTGTTTAGCTTTTGTTTGGAAAATCTATCTAGTGGTGAAAGGGGTGCATTAAAGTTACCCAGTATTATGGTGTTGTTGTCTATTCAACTCTTGAAATTGAGAAGGATTTGTTTATGAATGTAGGTGCTCCATTGTTTTGACAATATATATTTATAATTATTATTTATTGTTCACATTTGGTTCCCTTAAGCAATATGAAATATCTTCCTTTATGTCTTTTGATTAACATTGGCTTGAATTCTACTTTATTTGATATGTGCATGGAAACCCCTGCTTGCTTATTCAGTGCTTATGAGTGGTATGATTTTTCCAAAGCTTTCACCTTCAGTCTATAGATGTATTTTTGTATGAGATGAGTCTCTTGAAGGCAGTATATTTGTTGTTTGTTTTTTTAATCCACCTTGCTAATCTATGTCTTTTGTTTGATGAATTTAGGCCACTAACATTCAGGGTTATTATTGAGACATATTTTGTTTTCCTGGTCATTTTGTTTATTTTTGTTTTTTAACTTGACTTAACTTTGCTGAGGCAGTTCTATAGACAGTTCTATAGTACATTCTAGTTGTAAATTCTTTTAACTTTTGTTTATCATTGAAGGTCTTAATTTTTCTCATCAAATCTAAAGTTTAATTTCACTGGCTGTAAGATTCTCAGTTGGCATCCATTTTCTTTGAGAGCTTGGTATATATTATTCTAGGTTCTTCTAGCTCTGAGTGTCTTGGTTGAGAAATCTGCGGAGATCTTAATTGGTTTTCTGCTATATGTAATCTGATTTCTTTCTCTTGTGGCTTTTAAAATTCTCTCTTATTTTGTATTCTAGGCATTTTTATTACAATGTTTTTAGTGTAGATCTGTTGTGATTTTGTACATTTGGTGTCCAAGAAGCCACTTGTATTTGATTTACCAATTCATTCTTCATGTTTGGAAAACTTCATGATATTTCATCTAATTGATTGTTCATTTCTTTGGTTTGTAACTCTATTCATTCCTCTATCTCAATAATTCTTAAATTTGGTCTTTTCATGTTATTTCATATTTTTTAATATTTAGTTTTTAGGTTTTTTTTTTTTAAGGTGGACACAACATCTTTATTTTACATTTATGTGGTGCTGAGGATCGAACCGAGTGTCTCATGCATGCTAGGTGAGCACACTACCATTGAGCCACAACCCGAACCCTATCATAATTCTTAAATATTCTACTGATAGCTTCTTATCATCTTCACTGTGTGGTAAACTTTTTATTTCCCAGATTATATATTTTGTCTTTATTGTCTTAGTTTCTGTCTTCCAATTGATTGAATCTGTTGGTGATACTTTCTATTGAGTTTTTAATTTGGTTTATTGTTTTCTTCATTTTGAGAATTTCTGTTTTTTTTTTTTTCAAAAATCTCTCTTTATTGAAGTAATCTTTTTCTTCCTATACTTGCTTATGTAGCTCTTTATCAAAATTATCTTTTGCTGCTTGTATCTGCTCTCTTAAATCATCTTTAATTCACAGAACATTTTAATTATGTACATCTTGAACTCCTTCTCTGTCATTTCTTCTCTGTGATGTTCATGAATTTTAATACTTTAATATCGTGGTTTGTTTGGAGAACTTTCTTCCCTTTTTTTTTTTTCATGTTGTTACTGTGTCTCCCCTTATGTCACATGGGGGTGTTACAGTTTTTACCTTATATGCTTATATTGTCCTTGCAGGGTTCCAATACCTTTCCTTTAAGGGGGAGATCAATATTAACAGATACCAATACAAACAATATATAGTCTTAAACCAAATAGCTGCTATTCAGACTTTTATGGTTTAGTCACAATATACAGAAATGGTAAGTTTACTTATTGTCTACAACATAAACAGTAGATTTGTGAAAGTGTCTATGCTTTCTGATGGTGGACAAAGAACTCGGGTGGGGTGGAAAATGAGATATTAAGGAGAAGGAGGTGAGGATGCAGAGTTATTAGATCTTAGGAATCATAAAATAGGAATCAAAGAGTTGGCTAGTAGCAGGATTAAAAAGAAAAAGTGATTTGTTGGAGACAAGTAAGTGGGAAGACAATAGAGAGAATACAAAAAAACAAAAAAATATAAAAATTAAGAAAAATAAAAAATGTAAAAAATAGGAGATAAAAGAATGTATAACACAACTGTAATATACTATCCACACATCCCAGTTCTTAGTAGCCTAATTTATAAAAAGTACTTGGTTTTGCAAATCTTGAGAATGTGAGGGCAGGATAAAAGTGAGAGAGAGAAAAGAAAAAAAAAACAAGAAAAGAAAACAAAACTCTCAAAAGAAAATTAAAGGACTGTTTTGTTGGAGTTCAGTATCTTTCCAGCTTCTCTTGTCATCCAATGGGTGGGGTTGTCTCTTGTTTGCTGGTATCTCTACCCTCAGGATGGTGAAAGTTACTTGGGTGGGAGGATTGGTCTTGGGGGCAGAACCCCTGAATGTGTGTTATAGTACTTGTCATACTTGTTGGGAGACTGCACCCCAATGATCTCCTTTGGGGCCTGCTCATGTGATCTGGGCACCTGGTCTTATCTCCTTATATTACTTATAGAATTCATAGTTCCTGGTCTCTGCTTTAGCCTCTGAACTGTATCTTACCCCATCTTTTTCTCCTTCCCAATCAGGATTCTTTCTCTCCTGAGGTCTTGTGGGCTGCACTCTGGGAGCTATGCACCTGTTGCAGAGAGCTGTTTTCTATCAGACAGTTCAAGACCAGGTTTTGCAAGCTATGGATTGGCCATTTTGCAAGCTATGGATTGGCTAGCACTGTGCTAGGTTAGTGGCTGTGGGAGAAATGGGAGAGTTGGAGACTATATTACCTTGATATTGCTTCTAGACCTCAGCCAGTGTCCCAAGATGGGAGTTGCCCCAACTAAAGATGGCAACAAAAGTTTCCCAAAATAGTCGTGGCTGCTTTCAGAGATGGGGTTTGGGGTCAGGCCTGGAAGTGGCATTAGGCAGCATATTCAGATATACTGCTGTGTTGTGTGCAGTGTTGTGACTGGTGGCTGTCTCCAGATCCTGTGCAGTGTTCCCAGGTGCAGGTAACTATGGCAGTGGTTGCAGTGTCCCAAGATTGAGGCAAACACGTTAGCCTCACACTGGTAGATAGGGGTGCACATGGCAGTGGTGGCCATGGATCCTGCATGGGAATGGTGGCTGGGGGTTCTACCCGGGTGGGCGGCTGGTGATCCTCTGTGGGTGAGCAATTGGGGCTTAGTTTTCTGAAGTTATTATAGCAGAAGCAAAAGGTCCCTTAATTATTGCCTTCTGATATAATATGGTATGCCATAATAACTCAAGTAAATGAGGAGGCTGAACACCCTTGCTCTGGTTGTTGGCACACATAGTTGTAGTTGTTACAGTCCCTAATATATCAATCTGTATTTTTCTGTTGATCCTTCTATTTCCCTAATGTTCCTTTGTTTTTTCTCCTTCATTCCTTATTTTCTTTCCTTTGTTTAACAAATGTTTTGAGTGCTAGGGATATAATGGTGAGCAAGCAAAGAGACAACATGTGCTCTTATATTTGGCTTAAAATCTAACAATAAATGCTTTGTTTTTGTAATTGCACTAATGAATGTATAATTTTAAATGGAAGTAAATGTTCTGGAGGAATGGAACAGGGCTTCTATCATAGAAAAGTGTGACAGTGGCTGTAAATGGAAGGTTTCACCTAAGCAGTTTTCAAGTTATGGGTTTAAAATTATTAGCGGTTAACTGGACGATAGTGGGAATCATCTTACAGGACAACAATGAATACTACTCTAAGTATTTTAGGCAGGAGGGAAGATATTATATTGCAAGGTTCATAGTAGACCCAGGTTCATCGTACCACCAGAAGAGTTTAGGCTCTAGCACTGCCTCTTCTGACCAGGAGGCCACCCTGGAGCTCAGGCCTGGTCCAGATCCACCCACACCGACATATGTGGGAAAAAGGCCCAGAGTAGGTCTGAGTTCATCACTCTCACCCACCTGGGAATCCAAGCAAGCCTAACCCACTTCCAACTTGGGACATTGCAGACATAGCCATAGCTTTCTCATGCAGTAGCCCCTACCTTTTTGACAACATACAGGGCCTAGAAGCAACTGCATCTCAGAGCAGGCATCCCAAAGACAATGAAAGGCCCACCCTTTCAGCTCCATCTCTGTAAAACATTGCATCCATCTTGGGGAACCTCCACTATTATCTTGAGTTACTTGGCTATTGCTGCCACCACCTTTAGTTGCAGTAGCATACACTGAGGGACACCAGCAGGGTCTGGAAGCCCAACATCAAGGTGAAGTATGGACAATCTGCATGGGATGATACCATATTGCATGAACTAGAAAAAGCCCAATATAACTGGAACATAGAAGTTAAGAGAATAATAATCTGAGATGACCTGGGAAACATGAAGAATTTGGGGAACATAATTTCTATAGATCAGAATTTCTGTATACTTTATATCTTCCTTCACATCCTCAGATGCCTGCGACAAACACATAACCTTTCTTCTCACTTTTAACTACCATGGACATCCTTTGAGGACTTCCTATGAAGGTTTTTACCAGCATTCCATTTTATCAGCAAACCAGATAATCAGGTTCAAAATATGAAGATATTGTTTCAAGTTGGACAGTCTGATGTCCATGTGAGAGAGGAAAAGTTTTAATTCTGAACTTATGGAAGAAGAAGTTTGATAGAAAATATGGAATTTTCCCTTAAAAGAAGAACTTGAAGAACTTTTCTTCATCCAAGCAAGAGAACATATCTTTCTTAAGCACAGCAATGAGAATAAACATTTCTTATTCATGCCCTCACACTTACCCCCAATTTTTTTAAAGCCAGGATTATATTTAAACCCATGAGAGTTTCTTTAGACCCAAAATAAAGAGTTCATGGATAGTTACTTCCTCAAGAGCAGCTCTTCATTGCATAAAAATCTATCACTTCATGGCTAGAAATTGTCAATGATCATTCTGTAATATATCTAATTAATGTGACTCTTCTGATTGTGTGAAGCATAGATCTTCTTACTTTCTCAGAGACCAAATGGATTCTTTCTTCTCTGAATTTTATTCTCCAAGGCATAACTGTTGCTTATAGTTTCTGTTTCATACCTTTCCTTAGAGTGTGATTCCTAATGGTCCCTACCCAATTTCACATCCTTTTTTATACATGCCTGTTTCTTTCCTTAATTTCCAGTTACTAACAATGAGATTATTGGACAGGCAGATGTTCTCATTCATGATCCCTTTTTAATTGTTTTGATGCTACCTTTGAATCCAGGCCCCAATCTTAGCACAATAACTGTTATCAAATAAAGAAAAACTTAATTCAAAGATACAGAGTGTGAAAAATCATTAGGCATATGATGGGTGTGGGAAAGTGTGCCAAAGTTCAATGTCATTACCCTGTGATGAAGAAGATTCCACTAGATTCTAGAACTTTTAGATACAACCTAACAATACAGAACTTCTTTTCAGTTATTTTGGTTCTTTGCTACTCATCTGATCAGAACAACTTCAAGATCATGTTCTAAGGATCCTTTAGTTTCCTACAGCAAAATGTTATGGCATAAGAAATCCAACTTCTACTTCAACAAAATTAGATTCATATTAATCATTTTTAGAAATTTGATTTATTTTAAAACTTTTATTTGAAGAAATGGTCTCACAGCAATGAGACTCTTCATGAAGTCTCAGAGAGAGTTCATCCATATGCACCCCAGGGTTTTTCTAAACAAGGCAAGGCAGCAACCATCTCTACCTTGGTCTGGCAGTATTGCATCATGTCCAAGTTGACTACCTTGTTGACTTTATAAGTTGCAGAGCAGAAAGCAAGACTCTAAATGAAACACCAATGGTATCCCTGAAATGAGAAATGAACTCTCTATAGGAAACTGCATCTCACAGAGGTGAAACATGGACTTAGCTCTAATTCAGATACCTGGTACATTTCAGAATAACAAATTCCAAAATTCTTAGAAGTTGTTCATCCACTGTGAATTTAAAGAACAACCTATGGGAAGAGGCAATGGCTGGCTGGCCTTCTTGAGGACCTACTGAAGCAAATAATTTTGATAGGTGGCAAAAAGAAGAATCCAGAAAATATCAGGCTTAAGGGAGTAGGCATACTACAAATTAAGTAGTAGGTCTATGAAATGCCTATTTTGGTTTGCATCCTATGCCTAAGAAAAAATTACTATGTACAAGGGTGTATTTTATGCAAAGCAGTACTCCTTTGGACTGACTCCATTGTTGGGAACACCATTTCTGTTTCCAATTTTCTTGAATTTTGGTTGCATTTGTCTGTTTTGACTTATCAAGGAGGAATTGTATAATATTGATAATTCTGCATATAAGTCAAATATTCTTACATTTGCATTTAAAAAGTCACTGCACATTATAAAAGTGAATGGAAATATACTACCTAATAATTTAATTTTTTTTAACTTAGAAAGACATTATGTAGAAAATAAAAACACCATAATAAGACATAAAAAGAAAAGGGAAATAAACTTTAATACAATAAAAGACATCTTTTTTCTGTTCTTTATTTTAAACAAGGGAATACCAATTTCATTTTTATTTCACTCTGAAAACTATCTAGATAGTCTTGAGTGTTACATATTTTGTATTAAAGAAATGTTCTTGAGATTTGTTCTGCAATTCCATTAGAATCACTTGAAAACAGTTTAATCCCCTCAGAGTTTTTTTTTTTTTTTTAAGATTACTTGGTTGCAACTAGAACAATACTCAATCTAGAGTCAAATATTTCCCATTATTGAAACAAGACACTAATACATATGCTACCCAATTCCATGTGAATCTTGAGATTTTCTAGTCTGGTTGGTAACAAAGTTCATATTCCTAGCCTTATGTGAGTATGAACACATTAACACTAAATTTTGAGGGAGAGTTCTGGTGATTACATTGCTCACATAAACTAGTCAGTAGTTTTCTGAATACTTGAGGAAAACTCTCTGTAGGTCTCAGAAGTTTTCTTTCTATGCAACTCCTTCCTCTCCTGTACTTGGTTCTAGGAACTATAACTTCCTTGATGTCTCTGTAGGTCTCAGAAGTTTTCTCTCCATGCAACTCCTTCCTCTCCTGTACTTGGTTCTAGGAACTATAACTTCCTTGATCTCTCTGAACTCTTAGCTCCATCTTCTCAATTTAGGAATAACATGAGGTGTCATGTAGATTCTCACTTTCTGCTCTGCAGCTTGGAAAATAAACAAGGTAGTAAACTTGTCTATTTCTTGCCCTTAGAGATAACTATCCTTTGTTGACTGTATTCAATGTATTGAAATCTGTTATTTTATTTTTGCAAAACACTTTTTGGTTGTTTTAGTAGGAAGGTAAATCTGGTCCCTGTTACTCCTGTTTGGCCAGAATTAAAGTTATCTGGCTTCTTCAGCAGCCAAGACCCTTATCAGTATTGAAAACAGAGAGAAACATTGATTATCACAGAAGATATGTAATGACATTGATTCCTAAGTTGGCAGACGGATGTATTAAATTAAAACTGAAAGTATAAAATGTTTTATTTTATTGATTAGTATCCCTCCCAAATATTTAGTAAACTAAAGATTATAAGTATCTTCTAGTTTATACCCACTGTCAAACTCTCTCTTCTGGCTGGATTTATATCTGTGACTCCTTCTCATGACTTCACACATTTTCTTTCCCAGGAATAGCTAAGAAAATTCAGATTCACTTGGAGTTAATTATCCATTTTAAAAGAACATTATAACATTTTTCTACCTGCATTTTGTCTTAATAAATTAGCAACTGGAAAATGTTAGTTAGGATTACCTGAATAATAACTGCAATAAGAGTTTCAATTTGCCTGAGAATGGGATAAAAGCCAAATTCAGGATCAAAATATGAAGCCAAGGTTTTCCAATTAATTTCTTTTAATTTTATTATTGTGGTGGTTTAATTGAAGAACTTTTAAGTATGATGGCTTTATAAAAATAAAAAGGTAGTACATCAAATCCACTTGGAAACTTCTCAATTGTTTAGAGTTAGAAAGACTCACTTATTAGTATGCTTATGTTTTCTCTTTTATTTGTATGTGCACATTACTGCAGATATGGGTGGTTGAAGAATACTTTCCCTGTAAAAACTAGGAAGTAATTGGTCAGGCTTAAATATCACCACTGATTGCCAGGCAGAATGGCACACACCCATAATCCCAACAGCTTGGGAGGCTGAGATGAGAGGATCCTCAGTTCAAAGCCAATCTCAGCAAAGTAAGGCACTAAGTAACTCAGGGAGAACCTTTCTCTAAAGAAAATACAAAATAGGGCTGGGGATATGGTTGAATTCCCAGTACCTCACACACACACACACACACAAAAAAAAAAAGCCCTGAAAGTTCTAGATATTTCAGTTCCTAGGTTGGTGTGAATAGGTTTATATTTTGTTGACTTTGATCATATGCTACTCATTTATGAAAGTTAGATTTTGAGATTAAGGATAAGAGGTGTTTTTCTTAAATGATAACTCTATAATAAATATACATTTTTATTACTATCTATGCACCAATTCTAACAATGAGGCAGAAGACATAGTAGAATAAACTCAGTGGATTTATTCAGGCTTAGCTATCAGTGTTTGCTAGTGACAATTTCTGATTACTGAAAAAAAGAAAATCAATCTATCTTGCTGTCTAGGATATATTTTACTTTACTCCAAATACATTAGCTGTTAGTATATATCTTGGTAAATACTAGCTACTTAATTTAAAACATATATATATATACACACACCTATTTTTCTGTTGATTTGAATTTGAAGTAAACTAGTTAAATTGCCCTATTTAGTACCATCACTAGCATCACAAACACCACCAGCACCACCATCACCACTGCCATCATCATCCATGATAGAAGCAGCATCAACTTGACTATTTTGGGATATATGTAAGAGACATGAGACGTTATATAGGGCATTCTAGTAACTTTGCCAGCAAAACAGACTCATTTCAGAGCATATGAAATGGAACTATTTAGGAATATATTGCTGCAGTCTGGCTGGGCACAATTCACAAACCACTTATCAAGCAGAAACGAACTTTATTTTTAGAACACATGCCACACCACAGGAGCTCTTCAGAAATTCCCTCAGAGCCCAACTGCCACCACTGGCTTCCCACAAGCTTCTCAACCTCCCCCATTCCTCCTGCTCTTGAGGCAGATTGGCTGGGTCACATGGGCGGAGCCAAAAATAGTCCCCCAATGAGCAGCTCCATGGTCTGAAAGGGCGGGAAAACAACCCAAGGAGCATCATCACAGAGGAGCAAATCAGCTGGTAGCTAGAAGTTTGCTGGGGCCGCTGTGAGCCAATCATCAGCTGGCAGCTGGAATTTTTCTGGCAGCTGGAAATTTGCTGGGACCCCTTTGGCTGTGGCTCTCAACAATATACAACTCTCTTTGAGTTACTGCTACTGTGATTGTGATCCATGTGCAATATGCAATAGCTAACTTTATAAGATTTTACCTCCATTTTGATCTGACCTGACTTAAGTGCCATTATTCAATAAGCTGTGTTCTAAAGTCATATAGTTAATTAATCAGAAAATGATACTATTCTATCACTGTTTGATTTTTTTTCTTTTTAATGCGTTGTAAGTCTTGACGTCACACATGGTGGTATTCTTTAAATGAGCTAAACATCGTTTATATTTGAATATTAGTTAATTTGTGGGATTTTAATAGTAATTGCTAAATTGAATGCAATGCAAATCACACACTGTCATGCATATTATATGTTATGTATGTTATATATTTTTATATTTTTATATTTTTATATTATTATGTTATATGTTACTTTTTTATATGTTACATATGTTATATTTTTTTGGTAACATGGATTAAACTCAGGGGTGCTCAAACACTGAGCCAAATCCCAGTCCTTTTTTATATTTTATTTAGAGATAGGATCTCTCTGAGTTTCTCAAGTCCTTACTAAATTGCGGAGGCTGGCTTTGAACTTGTGATCATTCTGCCACAACCTTCATTGCTGCTGAGACTAACCACCTCACCACCTCACCCGGCAAGTTTTCAATTCTTTGTGCTTGTTCTTTTCTGATGTTGGTACACTATTTATTACTAAATATATTTACTTTCAATGTTATATGAGACATAAACATTGTACATAGCAAAAATTGGACATCACCATGTGATGATTTCAACTATGTATATATTATATAATGTTTACATCAACTTAAACATATTTATCTCCTGAAACATTTATCCATTTTTTTTTAAATTGTAGTTGGACACAATGTCTTTTTTATTTATTTTTATGTGGTGCTAAGGATTAAACCCAGAGCCTTGCATGTGCTAGGCAAGTGCAGTACTGCTGAACCCCAACCCCAATCCCACATTTATCCATTCTTCATGGCAAAAACATTCAATATCTTCTAGTTTTTTGAAATATTTAGTACATTATTATTATCTATTGTCAACCTACTGTACAATAACACACTGGCATCTCTTATACTTTTCTAGCTGTAACTTTGCATGCATTAATCAACTATTTTCCATACCTCCTTCCTACCTCCTTCCTATTATTATCTATTGTCAACCTACTGTACAATAACACACTGGCATCTCTTATTCTTTTCTAGCTGTAACTTTGCATGCATTAATCAACTATTTTCCATACCTCCTTCCATACCTCCTTCCTATTGAGCCTCATACTTGACTATATAACCAGTTTCTGGTTAAAAAACAATCCAATAATATCAACAAGTATTAATTTGATCTTGTTCAAGGGCTAAGGCTATTAAAAATACTAGAATGATTAACTTGATTTTATTTTTTAAGCCTTAACTTAATAAATGCTAGAATATATTTGCTTATATTTATGAATGGTGCCAGTGAAATGATTAAATACTGACTGAAATTTAAGGATCAATTCATTTTATCAACAAATATAAAAAATTATTCACTGAGATGGATAGTTTTTGACACCACTGAAAAGTCAGTCAGTAATTTGAGGACAGATTAGCATCAGTCAAAACAGTTGACATAAATAGGTCCTGAAATGGCTATGCAATTTTAACCAAAAATTATATTTTGTTGAGAATATTCTGTATCATGAAGACAAAAATATGTGACTGAGTTGAATTGCCTATAGTGCTTTTCAAAAACTGTGAATAAATGAAAAAAAATTAAAGAAATTGTCATAGTAGTACTGATTGTGAAGTGATTTAGACAAACAATAATTTATAAAATGATGAATATCTAAACTGATGGCATCTGTTGTCCCATATAAAGCTGAGACAACACCTCCTTTTTTTCTCCTGATGGTTTGATGGACTATTATCAAAGACATCTACATATGTTGTTAACCATAGTGTTAGATACTCACAGCACAAATTATCACATGTCCAGCTACTCATGTTGTGAAAGAAATTGGCAAGATGAAAAGATAACCACAGAACTGGACTAAGAAAATTGCAACCTCACAAAGACTATGGCTCTTGTAGGGAAAAAATGTTTTTAAAAAATGGGTCCAGTTAATATGATCATTGAAATGAATGGGCAATTTAAAAAAATAAGAGAATTGGATCTAAAAAAAAGGATCTTCACTAGATGTATGACAATACGACAAGGATAGAGTATTATTTTGTTCTATGAATCTTATTAATTTGGTTAATATCTTTCTACCTATCTATTTTATACATATATATATATGTATGTGTGTGTGTATATATGTATATATATGATGTATATATATGATATACCATATATATATGGTAGATAATGAAAGTCCTTCATCTTAATTTCAAATTATCTCACCTGACTTTCTTCATTGACTTATATTCAACTATCAATTTTATTACCTCTTTTGAATACACAGGACAGATCTTTATAGTATAAATATTGACATATCCATAATTAAATTCAATTGCCTAAATTTGGTATAGTTATCTTAGTAGTTTTATCAGATATGTTAGCTCACCACATGAGTGGTTTCAATTGAAGCATAATTTATCAAAATAATAACTCAGTAACTTAGAATAATTTGCCTTTTATTATTTTGGTCTTACCACTTGTACTTCTCCCACAAAAAACAACAAATAAGGGGGCTGGATTTGCAGCTTAGCATAGAGCAATTGCCTGGCATGTGTGAGGCCCTGGGATAGATCCTCAACACCACATATAAATGAATAAAAGATCCATTGACAACTAAAAATATTTTTAAAAAACAAAATAAATTGGGAATCCCTGTGTTTGCTATAGAGAAACCAACCAGTGTTAGAAGATTTGTTTTTTCTTTTTAATTCTAAGTGTTGAAATAAAAACATTAGTATCTTTTAAAGTTGTTTGTAATAGAAGGAGAGGGAGAAAGGGAAGAGTGGGAAGAAGGAAAATTTGGAAATCTATGGTTTAAGAATTTCAGGCATTAAATATAGATAATAATGTTAGTATCATTAATTTAAATACATCAACTCATTTTGATGTGATAATCTGAAAGTCTTCTGAAATTAACGCTGTATTATGAAAAACTGCTTTTATTTTTATCTTTTTCTTCCCTTCCCTTGCTTTCCCTTCCCTCTCCTTCCCATCCTTCTTCTCTTTCCTTTCTTTCTCTTCTCCGTCTCTTCCCTTCCTTCCTTCCTTCCTTCCTTCCTTCCTTCCTTCCTTCCTTCCTTCCTTCCTTCCTTCCATGTCTCCCTCTCTCTTCTCTCCCTCCTTTAAGTTACATCATATAATAGTGTGATTTCTTATAGTGTTTAATGTGGCTCTTAATTTTCACAAGTATGACAATATATAGTTGCTCATAAACCATCTTAATATTGATGATAAAATGTACAAATTGAAATAATTCTAAATGCATGTTTTCATTATTTCTGTGATACTCTAATGAGTTGATAGAGGGTCAGATTAAACAGAAAAGGGAGTAAATAGGAATTCAGAGTTACATTTACATTCTCACTAGCCAACTTTAAAAAGCAAAGACTGTACAGTAAACATTTGAACTTAATATTGAACTATATCACTAGTGCAACTTGAAATGGAAAGGACTTATCAAAGTAGAGAAAGTCAACTCTTCTACTGTACCAAACTTTTAATTAACTTCTTCTTTAATTGTGCCCAAAGGGTTTGCAATGATGGGTACCTTTTGTAAATTCAAAAAAAAGAAATATATATATATATATATATATATATATATATATATATATATATATATAAACCAACATAATTGATGATTATAATTACTGCTGATCAACACATTGGAGTCTATTATTTTTTATGTCCTAGGTGACTAAAGCACAGGGTGAAAAAGTGCCTCTCTGAAATGCGCATGATTTTCTCTAATAAAATATAAATCTTTATAACTTCATGAGTTATTCTTCCATCTATTCTTCTATTCCTGAGGAAATGAAACTACTTGCAAAAGGAGTCATAGTATATAGTTTACTAACATTCATAGTTCATAGTGCGACACTTAGAGACAGGCTTGGCACACAGCTGCCGCACAGGGAACACTGAGAACTCTGTAGCACATAGGACTTAGCTGAAACCCTAGCTAAGGGCATTCAAAACCATACTACACACCACATCAGAAATTTTCTCTTCATGACTAAGTACGTCTCAATGCTGAAAAGAACTAAATATGTAATGCTACATCAGCAGCAATGGGGGAAAAAAAGTATAAAAGCTAAGTGTCCTCAGTTTGGGTCCTGCCTCTTAGCTATAGCACACAGTTTTAATGACAACACTCTCATTAGCTCAGTCTTACTGGACTATTTCAAGCATTCATCATCTTATTTGCCTAACAGCATAGCTCATGTGAAATTAGTGGAGGGGGGAATGAGAAGGATTAAAAAGGTCTTGCTGCTTAAGGAAGTAAAAAGCAGGCTGTCCTGAGCTCTTCATCTAGTTCTCTACGTTTATTAAGGGCAAAACCATTTATCTTTCTACTCATAAATGGAACAGATACAGTATTTCTCCCCCGGGGAACCAGGAGCCACTGGGGAAAGCTAGATTAGGCTTAGAGAACTGATGCAACATAGTGTGGTGCGTTACTTCATGGAGCAATAAGTTAGCAACATGCTTTGATTCCAAATATTTTTAATATGGTTTTTCACACATGCACAGAGGGAAACTAAGTGGCAAAAAAGATTGCCATTGCCAGTTCTATATTTTCTGAGCTATAAGCATTGTGTCAGGATTTTCACAAATGGACATTCAAAACATGTCTGAAGGTTGTGTTCTGTGAGGGTACTTGTAAGAAGAACAATAAAAAAATAAATAATGTGGCTAGAAAGAGAAAAAAAGATGTGATACGTAAAAATACATTCTTTTTATTCAAATGTCAATCAAGTTCTAGATTTTTACCACTTCAGTGGTCAATATCATTTTTCCTCTGCAGCAGAGCTCTGTCCTGAGTTTCAAGCAGAGTATACTGTTCAGCTTGGCCTGTGGTGGCTGGAACATACTAATTTGTCCTACTACATTTTTAATTTCAGGATTGATATGTTGGCTTTGCAACTGACTGTCAGAATAATTCATATACATGGTATTAAAAATAAGTGTGTGATGTTTTTATTAATGTACTCTTAAAGAATAATGAAACCTTCAGATCTGCTCTAATGAATTCTGATGAAGTGAAATGCTTAAGAATGATGTTCTTTGTACGTGCTTATTCCTCATTTAAGAAAGTAAAAAAAAAATATGATCAGAGCCAAAATCTCCAACAAGAATCTGGAGACCTTCTGTGAATTAATACTTTTATCCTCATATATTGAGACAGTATGCAAAAAATAAGAATCACAGATTTCTACTTGTGTTTGGAGCTCAGGATAATAAGGAGAGTTTTTTTCTGTTGCTTTTTAAATTCCTTCATCTTCTGCTTTCCTGCAATCCTACTCTTTGGCAACATGCATATATTTAGAATGTATTTTTGAGTGTAGCTTGCTAATGTTGAGAACACACAGCCACTGTGTTTTAGTATTGCTATGATACTGTAGATGTGACACACTGTTCATAAAAATCATATTCACAATTATTGCACTTTAATATTAAGAATAACAAGATATATGGGGAAATCTTGTTTTTATTCTTTAACATATTGGTCATTTTTTTCAGGATAACCATACCCATACATTTAAAACCTGTGTTTGTGTGTGTGAGAGAGAGAAAGGTTGAGGGGGGTATTTCTAAAAGGGAAATAGGCTTTTGTATTGAGTATATTGATAAGCTGAAAATTATACTTCATTACTCCTCTGTAAATTAATGCATGCTGGGCAACGTGACATTGCCATGTCTCTGTCAGGTTTTAATATGAACATTTTCATCTTAAGTTTTTCAGACATTTCATAACCAAAGTGCGCTCTGAAGGGAAATTTACATCCCCATGTTTATAAAAGTAACAACTCCCATTCACTGTCATACTGTTACTCAGAACAACAAGACATGCTAAAGTGTAGTAATGGTCACTAAGAAAGTATCCTTTACTTTTCTCTTTGGAAGCAATTTTTATTGTTTTTTTTTTTGTTGTTTTGCTTTGTTTTTTTTGTTGTTGTTGTGAGGCAATATTACCTAGCTTTTATATTAGGCCTACCTGTGTTCAAAAATAAGCTCATCATTTACTAGTTGTATGAATGTGTACTAACTAAACTCTAATTTCCTTACTGTGAATGAAATAAAAATATACTTTTTTCAGGGTTTTTGTGCAGTGGGAAAATAAAATTGCCTGACTCAAGGTAGATGTTCCTGTTCTGTCAGATCTTTTTCTTTTTTTCAGTGATTTACATTTTTCAAACATTATCACAAACATTACTTGGTTGATCTTCACAATAATACAATCAGTTAAGTAAGCCAAAAATTACTAGTTAGGAAACTAAGGTCCATTTAGCCAGTCACAGAGAACACTTGCAAGAATCCAGGTAGTGTTCTCCAAGACTGGCATACACTATCAGTACTCTATCAAATTCTAGAACAGAAATCTTTCTGGCCTGATATTTTTTCTTTCAAATCCACATGTAATGCATACATACTAATAGATGAAAATCTGTGTATATTATTTAGATACATAATTTCCTCAGCTATTTCCTAAGTTTCAAGCACTCATGATGCTTAAGTTTCTTGTGTAATTTTCCAAAAGCTTTACATTTGCATGAAAGGGTATAGAGAAAACACTTTTATTATAAGTCTAAATTCTGGGTGAGAAATACCAACAGAAGTAAAAGAAAATTTCTAATTTCCTTTCTTCCAGAACATTCAAAGCAGTGGACCAACAATACATGAAGGTAATGGGTAAATATATGAAACACGTGAAGTTAACTCTTTCCCATAGTGTAGCATGGAAAAAAGACTTGAATGCCAAAAGGAAACAACTTTCTTAAAATCTTGAAATCCAGATCAATTCTGGAGCCTGGAAAAGCAGCATAAGTAGCTGACAGTCATAATGGCTTCATTTATACCTACTGCTGCTCCCTGGATTTGGGCTCACACTTGATGACTCTTTCCCCCAGGTGTCCCTGAGGCTGTCACTAGACTTTGCACTAGGAATTGTCTCTTTCAGGTAATGGTGACTATGGAGACAGATATGATTGTGTGACAGGGCCAATTTACTACATAGGTTCTCTGCACAACCAAGAGCAGACAAAAAATGGAGTTTTCTGCTGAGGAAGCAGGGTGCTTTGACACACTGAAGAGAAAAGGGAAGAGAAACAGAGTTGTCCTAAAATCAGTGGAACAGGACATAGCTGTATAAGAATATTTTTATTTACAGACATTTTCTTTAAATACACTATGAAAAGAGACTTTAATTTTCCCTAACTCCTCATAGCAATTCCTGTACCTCTGATTCAGAAGAAAGCCTGGCTTCTGGCTCTCCTCAGACTCCTACTACTAAAATATCAAAATGGACAAAGCCATATAGTCCTAAAATCCTTATTTACACCCATGTAATAATATTTACTCCAATACACCTTGAACCAGTCATGATGCAGATGTCTTCCTAACTAGAACATGAACTCCTGCAAGGGCCAGAAAATAGTTCTGTTTTTCCTCTTCAGCCTAAAACAGGGTTTGTGTGCACCATAGACACTCAAGACTATAGAATTAAACAAATTAATGGGAGAATTTTTTTTAAATGATGAATTTATTATGTTGTAATAATTTATTTATTTTTCTTTGATAGCTAATTCTTGTGTTTTCTCATTTTGATTAGAAAAGGATATAATGTAAAATGCTTTCTAAGGTTTTCTGGTATGATAAACACAGAGGTAGGAAAGGACTGGGAAGCAAACAAAATTTGTGCTGAGATATTGTACATGTGGACTTAGCAAAGGGGAAGAAGTCACCACTTACTGTCCACTGTGGGCTTTTAATCCCCATTATACCCATAAAAATTATGTGTTATAATCCTCACTTTTAAATGATAAAGAAGAAGATCAAAAAGGTTAGGTACTTGCCCCAAGTCACTAAATAAACTGTGGAATCAAGAATCAAATTCATTTGGGCTGGGGATGTGGCTCAAGTGGTAGCACGCTCGCCTGGCATGCGTCTGGCCTGGGTTCGATCCTCAGCACCACATACAAACAAAGATGTTGTGTCCATCGATAACTAAAAAATAAAATATTAAAATTCTCTCTCTCTGCCTCTCTCTTTAAAAAAAAATAATCAAATTCATGAGTCTGATCACAAAGTCAGTGTTTCGTTCCATATAACACAATTGTGTATTCCTCTTGGTTTGCAAACCTTATGTTAAATGGAAAGCCTAAAACTAGAAAGAAATCACTATGTACAAGTAATAGCATATTTGCAAAAATAAGATATTTATTTACCTTAGAAAAAAAATTAGAAGCATTAGCATAGATTTAAAATTAGAAACACTGAGGAAGTAGGGAATGGGTGCAAACTAGATAAATTTAGCACATACATATAGTTATAAATATTAGATAATCTAAGTTTAGAAAAAGGCTAGAGCTTAGAAATTCATGGACCTAGTGGAAACCAGGTCTCTGAATTAAATTCATCAGTTGTTCCCAAGAAAGGATTCCAAAGTTACTAAGATACACGTGAATAACCTGAGGCCAAATGAATACTATTTTAAATCAAGAAATCATTCAATACTAAACTCACAAAGCAATTAGTATAAAATCTAGTATCTTTATCTTGCAAAATATTTTGAGATTTTCTTTTTATGTTTATGGATATTTAATTTACCTTGGACATATGCATTTAAAAGATTTGCTAACTTCCTAAGCAAATATTTTATTGTATAACAGTGTACATCTTGAAGGGACACATCTACAATGTCATATGTCAATGAATAAAGAAAAGTCTTGTGTAGATATTGTTTCATAGCCAACATAGAATGTCCTTGACATTCTTGATAAACTGGAAACATTTTGTGACTTATGAAAATTTCATATAGCCTATGGATAATAGGGAAAATATCATTATACTCATTCACAGAGGAGGAATGAATCACCACAACTGATTTAGGACCTTACCTCTACAATGAATCAGTGAAGATTTCTAAATTTACTGAAGGCTTTCAGAATAATTTTCCACAGGGCCAACCATGTTGGATGTCTTTGTTCCTTGTAATAACATCAGGTCAAGTGATCACTCTCTAAGTTCTTTTAGTATTGTTATCATTTTATGAAAGTGTTAAAATTTATCATCTTTCAAGTATTTTTTTCATTCATGATGTCAAACTTAACAAAAGCTAGTAAATATTCTAGTAGAAAAAGTCATCAGAAGAGATAGTCTAATCAACAAAATGGCTAGACAAGCAATTTAACTCTTTTGTGTCTGACCATCATATCCCTGCCTAAGAAAGCTAAGTGAAAAATTAAAATGCTGCTCTATTTAGAGTGAAATCTCATTTACCTCAGGTAGTACACTTATTTACTTTTAGCTATTTTAAGTGTTGGTGAATGGAAATAATTGTAACATTAAGGGAAGAGTCTAGCTTGCTTTTAGTTGCCTCTTTCAAGTCCACTATCCATAAAGGGACTTCATAAGAGATTACATGGTATTTTTTGTTAAAAAGGGGGGGGGTCTATGCATTTCTCTCTCTTCTTTGTAACTACTTAATCCTCTTAAAATTACTAGGTTCCAGGTCAGGGTGGGGGGAAAGTATCTGTGTCTAATGTATTGATTGCCCTCTAGTGGATGGAGTGTAAAGATTTCTTGTTAATATGTAATGAACCTGAATACTAATCTTAGAATATGTCAAAATGCTGCCTCTGTAGTTTCAAGAAACAGACTTGCCAGCTACTTCTTTCTTTCTGCTCTTAGACTACATCTATAAATCAACCTTCTTCTATACCATATTTCATGGGTTGCCTTCCTTTTTTCCAGGTTATCAAAAAACAGCAGGTATTTTTGCAAGTCTACTATATACAAGGGACTATGACAGAATCTGTGAGAGATTACAAAGTATAATGTATGGTCTCTGGATTTATAGAGCTCACATTTATCTCAGATATGATATATACACTTGAAAACATAGCACAGATTATCTTTAACTGATATTAGATGTTAAATGTATCTTTTAGATGAGGAAGGCCATTGAGTTTCAAAGACAAATTATCATCTCATATTTCTTCCCCACCATATAACCCATCCAGATTTTAACAGAAGTTTCCCAGTAGAACAGAGTAGAGTGTCAATGGGATCACGAGTCAAGGAAGCCATAAAACTTGAGTTTTTAGTAGATTTGAGCTAAATACGTTTTAACTCTAAAAACTCCTTATAATTTGAAAGTGTTGATTTCCATCTCATGGGGTAGAACCTCTAACATGAAAAATATTTAGGTATGATTTTAAAATATTTAACACTACTTAAATGAAGATTAGAATGCATCAGTGTAAGATTGTAGAGACTCCATACATGCTGGTCAGCTAATTATGTGGATAAACATGCCCAAATATTTTTTTCTATACAAAGCCCCACATCTTCCTCTTTTTTCCCTATCCATCCAAGACATGGAAAAAATGTCTTTACCCCTATATCATAATACTTACAGTATTGAATAATTATTACTTTCTTTACCTCCCTATCTATTAGACTGAAAATTTTTTTTTTCATTGCTTTCAGTGTTTAGGACAACTGTAGGCAAAAAGTAATCCTAAAATTCAATAAAATTTTGTTGAACACATGAATAAATAAATGAAAAATAGTGGGGGTTTTAGGCACTTGTGGAAATTCTATTGATTATGGCCACCTAATAATATGTTTTAAACTATAATATGTATAAAACTATTTTGTCTTCCTGGCTATTCATTTCATTTGTTTGTTGCAACTATTAGTTAACATGCAAGTAGATCTTATGAAACCTAAATCAAAATTACACTCTTTATTTAGCAAATGAGAGAGGACCACGTTTGTACTGTTTTTCAAAGCACATCAACAAGGAACAAAGCCAAATTAAGCCATGCAGTAAATTATCTAATGATTGAACTAAAGAAAATGATGATCTTTTAATGGAAATTTTAATGCCAAAATTCCCCAGAAAACAGTGTCATATTGTTAGTCTGATGAGAAAAGTAATCTGTACAACATTAGGCAACTTAAAAGAATAAAAGTTGTGTGCTTTGAAAAGTGAATTTTTTTGCTAAAAATATAAAAAAAAATAGTAGATGTGGGAGTAAAGAGAATGACATTGAAGTCCTCATATTTGTGACTACAAAGAAACAGGGACCTCTTTTAATGTCATAATTCTTTCATATGGAAAATTCTATAGGAATGCACTAGAAAAGAGTCTTTTGATGGTTATATCTGGTATCTAAATGCACAAAAATATAAAGTGAAAAGTACAATTAAAAAGACAGGACTTAAGAGATAAGAGAAAAAATAGTTAAGTCTATATAACATGAGATTGATGTTCCAGGAAATTTAATGATATTGATGACCCTTGTTTAGTTCCAAAAATATGCTTTTTATGAAAAAGGAAAAAGTGAAAGAAAAGGAATAGAAAGAATAAAACTATGTGAAATACATTTATAGAATTAAATTTTCTCCCCTTGTTGAAAAAGAAGTTGCTTTGGAGTATTAAAATTGTTTTAAATACTTTTCTCTATATTACCCTGATTGGGAATATAACATTAGACACAGGCAAGACAACAAAAAAATATCATTGGTAACATAAACATGAGGCATTTTCTTGAATCACTTCTCTTATGTACATCCTTATTAGAAGGACCTGTTGCCTATTCTTCTCTTTACAATCTTAGCAGGTACAAAACGCTCACTGATTGTCATAATATTCAGGAAAACAGTCAACATTCAAAACCTTAAAATATTTGACCACTAGCTTAGAGTTATAGTTTTTCCCTTATATCAGTGTAGTACTCAGAGGAGATTACAGGCAAATAATTATTTATTAGTACTTAAAATTTGGCCACAAATTCTGAGGGTTCAAGAAAATCTATAAGCATGGACATTCTTTTTGTTCTCTAGCTTCAGGATTAGACTAGCAATACTTGATTTGCTTGCCTTCTTAACTATCATTTACAATTCAGAAAGGCAGAGAACCTGTGGATTTTGTTCACTGCTTTCAGAAAGAACCATAGTTGGTATCACAGTAAATATTGGTTGATGTCAGTAAGAAAAGAAAGCACAGTCCTATCTTTTTCTTGATCCTTTTTTGGTCCTGCTCAGTCTATTTAATCTAAGGACAGTGGTGAAAAGTTAGGAGGGCATTTTCTCTTAAGGGCTCATCAGTTCCTTACAGAAGAAAAAGAAGTCAGTTAAAAGAAATTAAATAACAAGAAAAGCTAAAAGATCACTGGTCCCAGTTAAGTTATACTTAGAATTTCTTTATTCTATCCATTACAAGACCCATCTTTGGTTCTGTTGCCCAGTTTTATTTTGAAGGAGTAAAAGGCTAACGGGAATGTAGAAGTCCTTGAATTTTATAAAAAGTAAAGTATGTTGCCACCTTGTGTAATCCAGACCATATTTAATAAGCAGGTTTGCTGAGTAAGCATAAAAAGCATAAGGCCTAGTAGGTTTATGACAAATGTCTTCGTACTTGAAGATCAATTAAATCCATTCAGCATTTTCTGTATTTTACCTCATGCTTTCCTTTCCACAATATAAAAAGCATGCCCCGAAAACAGTATTGGAAAAAAAAATTATGTGTATGTTTCCTGAGAGGTGTCCTCAGGGAAAGAATATCAATGATCACAATTAGACCCCAGTGAACATTCAGCCAAAATACTGTCTGTGAAATCTCCTCTAATTATTTAGTGCATGTACAGTATTATAATTGAAAGACTTCTATTGCTGAAATGCCTGGGATAACTATACAGAGATGTTTCTGTTAAAAATACACTAGATTTATATGTAAATGGTATGATTCAGCAGAAACTGTCATTGATTTCTTACAGTATTTTTAAAAGTCACTTGAAACAGAGCAGCATATAATGATGTATGGAATTCATAGTGTGAATTCATTTGAACCTCAGGATGAACTTCACTTTCTTGTGGGACCATGATATTGTGTCCCTGTTAAATGAACCCCCATAAATCACATTTGTCAAGGTATTATCCTATTAGGAAGACATTTCATATAAAAAAAATTTACCATGTGTTAATACTTTTTTAAAACCTCAAGATTACTTGTTGGTATGTTTATCATTTAACTTAAAATTTAGGTTTTTACTCATCTAAATGACATTGTAATAGTAGAACACATGCTTTTCATATGAGGATTTGGGACTGTTGCTTTGTTTATTTTCCAGACTTGCCATCTCACTTCTAACATGGTAAGACCTATGATGACAAAACAGAAAAGTGAAAAAGAAAATAGAAGAGGGATGAGAAGAATGCAAAATCAGGCTGTGCACACACAAGTTTTTAGGAATTTCAGCATTGAAGAAGTGTTATGGGGTATATTCAGTAGGTAAAGGAGGCAGCAAATTAATATAGAAGACCAGTATGTTTATAAGAGGTAGACTGTTTTCTTTCTCCAAGAACATCTAATAAAAAATGTTATGTACTGTTGAGTAGAAACAACAATCGTAAAATCAGCATCATTAGCAGAAACATATACTACTACTATCGCATGCTTATAAACCTTCTGGACACTGTGTTAAGTGATTTCCATGAATAAGTTTATTGGCAGCATTCAACTGCATGCTGATAGATGTAAAACAGGTCATGTTCCCTAAATCTGCTCTAATCATTGATCCTCACACATGGACATACAGTTGGGGTATCTCAAGGGTTACAGTGATAGACTATTAATACAAATAGAAAATAGAAAAGTTTGGAAATTTTGTTAGACTGATGACTATGAGCAATTTGTTCCTTTTTTGTAGTTATCTATCCATCTAATGGTTTTTCCTTATTCATATTCCCTAGTCCATATTAACAAAATACCCTCAACAGAGTCCAAAGCTAGTGAGTAGAACAGATATGTGCATGTAGCAATAAAACAGGGAAAAGGGCTGGGGATATAGCTTAGTTGGTAGAGTACTTGCCTCACATGCACAAGGCCCTGGATACAATCCTCACACCACCACTACCCCCCAAACAAAGAAAAGATTGAAAAAGTGAGATATGGTATTGGGAAAGCTAGAAGAGACAGGGAGAAAGTAAAGTATGGACTGAGTAAGAAACATACTGTACAGGTCAGGAATTTGACCACTTATGTTATGGAGTTATGGGTTTGTTTTTATGTCATCTTTGTTATACATAGTTAGTGGTTATGAGAATGTGTCTAAAAATTCATGGTAGTATTCATGGTAGAAATACATTCAATTCAAGACTATTGAATTGTTCTGCCTATGCTCCCAAACATTAAAAAAAAAATCTTACTGCTCTGTACAATTACATTATTTTTTGACCAAATACTTCATTCCAGATTGGGAAGGACATTTTATAGTTCTATGTGAGATCTTTATAGAGCTTAAATTCTGAAATATAAACCATCCCAGAACTTCTCTTTCTCTCTGTTCAATGAAAAGAATCCCCAGTGGAAATTGGTCATGATTTCATTTCATGAACTATACTGGATGCTTGGATAGTGTTTGGATCTATGACATAAAAGCTCTCATTTCTTTCACATACACTATTCTCTAAAAATATCACTCCTTTCTATTACACTTTTAAATAAAACATACAATCCAATAGCATGATACTCAACTTGGAGTTAAATGCAGCAAAAAATCAGACCTGTAATGTAATAGTGCTTTGCCAGTGTTTCATGTATGGCACTAAGCAGCAAAGGTACAACTCCATCAAGCCTTTGATTTACACTTTAAAATACCCTGTGATTTTAAAGGAACCCTTTATAGACCCAAACTTTAATAGACACAAAATTTTAAGAAAACATCATCTAGAATTTATGGAATTTACTTGTTAGAATATATATTCATTTTTTTTAGTTAGGCTGCTTTCTCCATTTTGATTATTTTGTGCTATCACATAAGTATGTCTCTCTGCCTTAAAAATCTGAAGAGAAATATCAGCACCTCTGCAAATTAACTAGTACAAAGGAAAATGAAAGAAACATCTTCTTTCCTGATATTTGACTCATTGACAATTCAGCTATTTATCAGTCTCCCTAAGCCCCATGCTCTGCAAAAGAAACAAGTTTCACTGCTATTCTACAGACATCACAGTGGCTTGAAATTTTTCCTCAAAGCACAACAGGGACTTTAAGAGTAGAAATGTAACACTACAGGTATCTCCCTAGTCTCTGCAGCACAAAGAGAATATGAGCAGCAACCAAAGTAGTTTAACTGAATAATCGAGAATATTCTTAATCCTCAAAATGCAAACTTTTTATCATTTCCATTAAAAAGTAAGTGAATGCTTAACATTAAAATATTTCAAGAAAGAATATGAGAGAATTATACTTCATCAGAAGAAATTGTGCATGAAGTAGAAAGTGTCAAATGCTCATGGGAAAATTTGCAGCTCCATAGCAAAGGAAGGTGAAAACTGATTTTTTTTGTGTGTGCTTTTGTGGCTATATTCATACCATCAGGTAGAAACGTTTTAATGTTGAAACACTCCCTAATACCTCAAGAGCCCATGCTTTTCAGCTTGTAAATCTTAGTAAACATGCAGGTCTAGAATGATTCAGGCGTTCTTATTCATACAGCTGATTTACAGTGCCTGGCTATAATGGAGAAAGTATCATCTTGTAAGCCTTAGGGTGTCTCAGAGTAGGAAAAAACCATGTGGGATTCTTTTATTCTTTCTGTACTTACTTGTACAAGAAGAGTAGAACTAAGTAAGGGAAAGAATGCAAGGAGCTTGCACAGAGGGGAAAAAACAAACAAACATGAAACACAGAGCCCCAACTTCTATGTTTTCTGACTGCAGGTCTTTCTTTCATTATTCAGAAAAAAAACCGAATTTTTTTCTCCAAACTTGTGAATATTTATGGTCTTTTCCCCTGGTTAGGAAAACCAGGTTTATAATGGTAACTGATAAGTGTCTGTAGATGTTACAAACAAAGCAAAGTGTATTCTAAATCCCTTGTGGCTAATCTCATTATAAATGTGAACTTTTTCTCAATGATGCTAGACAAGAACATATTTTAAATATAGTAATTTGGAATGTTAATAATAAATATTGTACCAGACAGTGAGCTGTAGGTACCACAGCAGGAGCCTTTCAGAAGGATTATTGGTTGTAACCAATGCAGGACAGAGATGGTGGACCTCAGCAGATGTGAGGTAATGTGGTCAATAGGGGAATCAGCTTAGCAGAAAGTGAACCTCAGGTCAGATAGAATGAGCCCTTCAGAAATGTCACAAGGTTAAGTCATGTAAGCTGAATGAGAGGCTTTTAGAAAGGTCTCATAATCAGAGAGTTTGTTTCCTGTGTAAGAGATTTCAGAAATGCTACTTGGAGGTAGCATTTTACATTTGCCCCATTTGGCTTGCTGTACCTTTTAGCACTGTTGTGATAACAAAAAAATATCTTTAATGCATCTTGGAGGCAGATGTCCTCTTGCTTTTTGTAACTCAAAAGGAGGAACTAAAAACCTGCCAGAGGCACTGCTTGCCCTGCAGGTTTGTTCTCTTATCATCCATTTTAGCTGATATATTTGTACACCTTATATTTCTGTATCATAGCTCATTTCATCCAGAAGGGATTTTGAGGGAATACATGTTCTGTCAAGGTAACCTAGGACAAATTGGATGAAATGAGACTAATTTTTATCATGCAGGGGATGTGGCAACTGCAGCAAAGTAAAGGAGACACCACTGAACTGTGACTTATAAAATCCCCCCCCAAAAAAAACTCTCCTTTGGGATTGTGTTTACACCTTACATTTAGAATGTACTGATGGTGCACTTTACCCTTTAATAGCAGTTCCATGACTTACTGATATGTTGCTTTGGCCCTCAAGAATCAGGCCAGGTAAAGTAGGAATGCTTCATACTTAAGCAGTACCTTTCATCTGACAGGTTAAATCCCCCTTACAACCTCTGGTTCATTAACTCTCATAATACCTTCCTGAAGTGACATGTATAAACCCTATGGTTTATAGATGGGGTAACAGAAAAGTCACAACAGTTAGCTGACTGACTCAGAATGTTACAATATATCTTTTTTTTTTTTTTAAACAATGGCAATTGATTGTAGAGCTCTGGGCTCCAAGGATGTAGACATATCAATTCCCAGGAAAGGTTCCTGTGAACCTGAAATGCCACTGAAATGGCATGCATGCAACTACAGGGGTGAAAAACAATGCTGTTTTGTATCAACAGGATTATACAAGGGGAACCTTTGACCATATGCATGAGATTGACAATATTGTTTCTTGGAAACCCAAGAAATCCAATATTGTTTCTTGGAAACTCAAGCAGAAACTAAGTTTAACACAAGCAGCAATATCCAGCATTCTCAGTCTTGTGAGCATGCATGGGAAGAAAAAATAGTTTAAGAACATGCCAGGTCATGGGTATGGGGAACAGGAGTGGAATTTTAGGGTGTGGAGAGAGAAAACACACAGAATGAAAGGATTAAGTTCATCATCAATATGCTAGAGATGGCATTAGAGAAAACATGTTTAAAGATACCACATGGTAGGGTGGATGAGAGTGTCTATCACACATCTGTGATACTATACTCTACACATGTATGAGCTTTTTACTGTTGCACCCTCCAAAAAGGAATAAGAAGTCTGTGAATATTTAGAAGTAAAACCTGTCTTTGGTCTTGAGGCTTTGTCTGGCATGGAGATAACTATAAAATGATTTTACCAAATTCTTAAGTTTAGTTTTATATTTGATGTGCAAAACTTTTTAAGAAGGATTGAGGTTGGTGCTCCTAGGGGAATGAGGCAGTTTATGCTGTTGCCTTTTTGTTTTATTGTTTGGTTTGCATTCACCAAGGAGTCATTTGAGAGTGATTTAGAAAAGTTATGTCTCCAGTGTCAGAATGTTGCCTCTAGTGGCATTTGACATCTTAGTAACATAATGTAATAGACCCAAACATAACTCTCCACCACACCGAAGTCCTATACATAATATTCTCACTAGACAGAACAAAACATTCCAATAAGTCTTATCAATAACATGTATTTGCTTCATGTCATCTCAATTACCTTTTCTTTCATTCTCTATGGGATATTGCTTATTTGAGGGATAAGTAAACAAAATATTATCCCACATTTAATTTTTAATTCAATTTTAAATTGGGGTTTAAAAATTGTTTTAAGAGTTGATCTATTGAAAACCCAATGCTTACTGATTTTATTTCCTCACTTTGGCTTCTGGTTTCCAATGAAAACTTTAAGTGGTTGTCTGAAAGTGGTAGTATATCTGAGTAACAACAAAAAGAAAGCACTAGAAGAAATTTCTGATTCACACTCACCTATTTGGCCCATTGTTGACAAGGATCTTGTGATTCTCATATTTAGACTAGAGTTTCTTCATTTTTAAGCATTATGACTAAATGACAATCTGTCAACAGTGTATTATCTCTTAAATTTATAGATTTTTTTTTTCCAAATTTGACATTAACCAGAATTTGGTTACAAGGATATAAAATATTTGAAATAAAATTTTGTTAACTCCTCACTAATGCAAAATACAGAAGATAAAGATTACAAAACACAGAAGTTTTACAGAAATGAACTTTTTCTGTATTTTCTTTATCTTCTTCCTCTGACCCTCCTAAATCTTACTCTTATTGTCAGACTTTGCCTAATGTCTTTCCTGAGTGCTTGAACTTTAGCAGATTATTGCTATCATTTCTTTACCAAAGGAGATTGTTAATGATTCGATTTTTTTCCAACTGAATTTTAATTATTATTTTTATATAATCAGTTGATAACATCCCAATATCAGATCCTACAATATCCTGACTGGCCCTGTACCCAACTGCTGCATGCTGGATGTACTTCATTTTACTAAACAAAGTACAAAAGGAGATCCCTCTGGGGCCTATTTCTTCCTCAATATTCATGTCAAAATCCACATCAGGCCCACACCAACCAGCACAGGACCCAGGCTCACACTAGCCGCTGGTCCATCCCTCCACCAGCATTTAAGACACCCTCCAGAATCCAGCTTCTGGCACAGGACCACCCCTTCTGAACAGCCAACTACCACAGGGGGTCAATCTCTGCAGCCCAGATCCACACAAACTGTCCTGTACAGGGCCCAGCCTCACCATAGTCCACCTGCTACACTAGCAGGCACTCATGCAGACCCAGCCTCCAGCACAGGATCACCTCTTCCAAACAGCAGACTACTGTGTGAGCCCAGGCCCAGTCCAGATCCATCCACAACAAATTGCACAGGACCCAAGTCTACAGTAGGTCTGAGTTTATACCCCCACACACCTGGGAGCCACTTCCATCTTGAGTCATCTCCATAGCCTTCCCCACACTGTGGCGCCTTTTTAACAACAGATAGGGCCTAAAAGCAGGTGCATCACAGAGCAGGAATCCCAAAGGGAGTGTGAGGTCCACTCTTTTAGCCCCATCTTTGTAAAAGCATTGCTTCCATCTAGGGGCACCTTAACTATTATCTCGAGTTACCTTGGCTATTGTTGCCACCAGCTTTGGATGCAGTATCACACATGGAGGGACACCAATAGGGTCTGGAAGCCCAATATCAAGGTGAGGTACAGACAATCTGCATAGGTACTGTAAGAATCTATGGTAGAAACTGTAATATCTCAGATTCACAGTGTAAGAAAAGAAGACACATAGACCACATGAAAAAAAACAAGGGAGGAAAGTGCCCCAAACAAACCAGGACACTATAGTAACAGAACCCATGGACAACAAAGTTGTTGAAATGTCAAGAAAAGAGTTCAGAAGGTTCATAATTAAAATAATCTGTAAATTAAAGAATTACCTAAATGAGCAAATACAGGCAAAAACTGATCACTCCAACAAAGAGATAAGAGAACAAATACAGGTAGCAAAAGATTACTTCAAGAGAGAGACAGAAACTCTGAAAAACAATCAGTCAGAAAACCTTGAAATGAAGGATACAATAAATCAAATAAAAAACTCAATAGAAAGCATCACCAACAGACTAGATCATTTGGAAAAATAATTTTAGATAATGAAGACAAAGTATACAATCTGGAAAATAAAATTAATCACACTGTGAAGATAGTAAGAAACCATGAACAGAACATCAAAGAATTATGAGACAGCATCAAAAGACCAAATATAAGAGTTACTGGAATAGAGGAAGGCACAGAGATTTAAACCAAAGGAATACACAATCAAGAGATAATATCAGAAAATTCCCCAAGCATGAGGAACAAATTGGAAAACCAAATACAAGAGGCTTACAGGACACCAAATGACACAAAATTACAACAGAACACACCAAGGCACATTATAATGAAAATGTTTAGCATACAAAATAAGGATAGAATCTTAAAAGCCATAAGAGAGAGGAATCAGAACACATATAGGATGATACCTATCTGACATGTATAAAATATTTCATCCTGAGATATTCATATCTCAGCAGATTTTTCAACTGCAACCCTCAAAACCAGGAAATCATGGAATAACATATACCAAACTCTGAAAGAAAATAAAGGCCAACCAAGGATCTTATAACCAGCAAAAATAAGCTTTAGATTTGAGAATGAAATAAAAACCTTCCATGATAAACAAAAGTTAAAAGAATTTACAACTAGGAAGCCTGCACTACAGAACATCCTTAGCAAAACATTCCAAGAAGAGGAAATAAAAAAACAATGATGAAAATCATCAGAGGGAGGTTTTACTCTAAAGGAAAATCTAATCATATGAGAATCCAAGTCACATTAAGTACAAAAATAAACAAAAATGATTGGGAATACATATTATGTCTCAATAATAACCCTGGATATTAATGGCCTAAACTCACCAATAAAAAGACATAAACTAGCAGTTTGGATCAAAAAAATAGATAAAAAGACCCAACAATCTGCTGCCTCCAAGAGACTCATCTCATAGGAAAAGACATCCAAAGATTGAAGGTGAAGTGTTGTGAAAAAATCATACCACTCACGTAGAATGCAGAAGCAAGCAGGGGTTTCCATCCTATACAAAATAAAGTAGAATTCTAACTGAAGTCAATAAAAAAAGATAAAGAAGGACACTACATACTGCACAAATGAATCATACACCAACAAAACTTGACAATTATAAATATATATCCCCAAACAATGGAGCAGCTATGTTCATCAAACAAACTCTTCTCAAGTTCAAGAGTCAAATAGACCACAAAACAATAATTTGGGGGGACTTTAACACAGCTCTTTCATCACTAGATAGATCTTCCAAACAAAAGCTGAACAAAAAATCTATAGGATTCAATAATACAATCAATAACTGAGACTTAACTGTTCATCCTGCAATAAGAGAATACTCTTTCTTCTCAGCAACACATAGATTCTTCTCTAAAATAGACTATGTACTAGGCCACAAAGCAACTCTTAGCAAATATAAAAAAGTAAAGGTTAGGGTTATAATGGAATGAAATTAGAAATCAACGATAAAATAAGAAATAAATGCCAATCCAACACCTGGAGACTAAATAATATGCTACTGAATGAATAATCGGTTGCAGAAGACATCAAGGAGGAGATTAAAATATTTTAGAGATAAATGAGAACAGAGATACAACAATATCTGGGACACTATGAAAGCAGTAATAAGAAGAAAATTCATTTCATGGAGTTCATTCCTTAAAAGAAGAAAGTCAACAAATAAATGTCTTAAAATTACATCTCAAAGCCCTAGAAAAAGAAGAACAAATCATTACCAAAAGCAGTAGAAGAGAGGAAATAATTAAAATCAAAGCTACAATCAATGAAATTGAAACAAAAGAAACAATTGAAATAATTGACAGAACCAATAGTTGGTTCTTTGAAAAAATAAATAAAATTGACAGACCTTTAGCCATGGTAATGAAGAGAAGGAGAGAGAAATCTCAAATTACTAACATACGTGATGAAAAAGGAAATATCACAACAGACACTACAGAAATACAGAAAATTATTAGAAATTATTTTGTAAACTTTTACTCAAATAAAATAGAAAATATTGAAGTCATTGAAAAATTTCTAGAGTCATATGATTTGCCCAAATTGAATCAGGATGATATACACAATTTAAACAGATTGATTTCAAGTGATGAAATAGAAGAGACCATCAAAGTCTACCAACTAATAAAACCCAGGACTGTATGGATAGACAGCCAGGTTTTGCAAGACCTTTAAAGAAGAAATGATACCAATACTCTTCCATTTATTTCAGAAAATAGAAAAAAAAACAGGAGCATTTACAAACTCATTCTATGAGACCAGTATCACCCTGTTTCCAAAACCAGGCAAGGACACATCAAAAAAAAAAGAAAACTTCAGACAAATATCTCTAATGAAAATAGATGCAAAAATTCTCAATAAAATTCTGGAAAATTGACTACAGAAACATATCAAAAGAATCATGCACCATGATCAAGTGGGATTCATCCCAGAGATGCAAGATTAGTTCAACATATGGAAATCAATAAATGTAATTCATCATGTCAGTAGACTTAAAGAATCAAATGATCATCTCAGTAGATGCAGAAAAAGCATTTGACAAAATACAGCACCCCTTCATGTTCAAAACATTGGAAAAACTAGAGTTAACATGAACATATCTCAACATCATAAAAGCTATCTATACTAAGTCCCAGGCCAACATCATTCTAAATGGAGAAATATTGAAAGCATTCCCTCTAAAAACTGGAACAAGACAGGGATACCCTCTTTCACCACTTCTATTTAACATATTTTTTTAAACACTGGCCAGAGAAATTAGATGAAAGAAATTAAAGGAATACACATAGGAAAAGAAGAACTCAAATTGGCACTATTTGCTGATAACATGATTCTATACCTAGAAGACCCTAAGAGTTCGGTCAGAAAACTTTTAGAACTAGTAAATGGATTCAGCAAAGTAACAGGATATAAAATCAGCACACATAAATAAAATGCATTTCTGTATATCAGTGACAAATCCTCTGAAAGGGAAACGAGAAAAACTATCCCATTTATAATAGCCTCAAAAAATAAAATATTTGTGAATCAACTTAATGAAAGAGGTAAAATATCTATATAATGAAAATTACGGAACACCAAAGAAAGAAGTCAAAGAATATCTCAGAAAATGGAAAGATCTACCTTACTCTTGGATAGGCAGAGTTAATATTATCAAAATTACTATACTTCCAATAGCACTATACAAATTTAATGCAATTCCAATCCAAATCCCAATGACATTTCTCATAGAAATAGATAAAGCAATCATGAAATTCATCTGGAAAAAATAAGAGATTCAGAATAGCTAAAGCAATCCTTAGCAGGAAGAGTGAAGCAGATGGCATCACTATACCAGACCTTACACCATATTACAGAGCAATAATAACAAAAAAAAGCTCGGTATTGGCACCAACACAGACTGACAAATAACCCAATAGATAAATGAACCAAGGAACTGAATAGACACTTCTCAGAAGATGATATACAATCAATCAACAAATTTATTAAAAATGTTTATCATTGCTAGCAATTAGATAAATGCAAATCAAAACCACTCTAAGATTTCATCTCACTCCAGTCAGAATGGCAGCTATTATGCCTACAAACAACAATAAGTGTTGGAGCGGGTGTGGGGAAAAAAGTACACTCATACACTGCTGGTGAGACTGAAAATTTGTGCATCCAATACAAAAATCAGTATGGAGATTTCTTGGAAAATAGGAAATGGAACCACTATTTGACCCAGCTATGCCTCTCCTCGGTGTGTACCCAAAGGACTTAAAAACAGCACACTACAGGGACACAGCCACACCAATGTTTATAGCAGCAAAATTCACAATATTTAAACTGTAGAAACAACCTAGATGTCCTTAAGTAGATGAATGGATAAAGAAAATGTGGTATATGTACACAATGGAATATTACTCAGCAATAAAAGAGGATAAAATCATGGCATTTGCAGGTAAATGGATGGAGTTAGAGACGATAATGCTAAATGAAGTTAGCCAATACCCAAAATCCAAATGCCAAATGTTTTCTCTGATATAAGGAGGCTGATTCATATTGGGGTAGGGAGGGTAATCATGGGAGGAATAAATGAACTCCAGGTATCGCAGAGGGGTGGGAAGGGAAGAAAGTTGTCATGAGGTTAGAAATAATGGTGGAATGTGATGGACATTATTATCCAAAGTACATGTATGAAGACACAAGTTGGTGTCAATATACTTTGTTTACAACCAGAGATATGAAAAATTGTGCTCTATATGTGTTATAAGAATTGTCATGCATTCCACTGTCGTATATAATTTTAAAAAAATGTAAAAAAATATCCACATTAGCCCTGAGATTCTACTGCTGATGAGTTGAAAAGCTCTGTGACTTGTCTGTCATGAGCAGTGACTGGAAGAATTCAAAATTGCTTTTTACAAATAATCAGCACTTCTCCAATCTAAAGAGAAAAACATATTGGCATTCACTTGGAACAATGGAAATCTCGAGGTTCCACAAATCGCATACATTTGATCTCTGAACATTATTTCAGAATACTAGAATCATTTCCATTTTACTCTATCTCGTTTACTGTTTTACTTAGTTTTTTAGTTACATCTTTGCTGTAAACTGAATGGACTATCTCTTGAGGAAGTTCTCTTGTGCCAATAGATGATGCATGCATTCTGGCAAGCAAAGTAATTGAGTGTCTTTTCTAATTGAGGGAACTACTTTAGGGGAAGTGGATTTCCTAGGTTTTTCAAGCATTGCATTTTAAAGAGACTGCCTTGAATTATAGCTTGTTCTTCAGTAACACACTGGGTTTGTAGGTCCTTGGGCACTGAGATGAGCCTTGGCAATTCTTAGTGTGTGGCTAAATTGAGTAAGTATTCTAGGAAAACTAATGAACATTCTCTCAAGGCCAGATATGCATATTGTTTTAGTCAGCCTTTTCATTGCTGTGACTAAAGGATGTGACAAGCAAAATTGTAGAGGAGAAAAAGTTTATTTGAGGGCTCAGGAATTCAGAGTCTTAGTGCACAGAACATGGGCTCCATTCCTTGGAGCTTAAGATGAACCTGAATATCATGCTGGGAGAGTGTGGCAGAGGAAAGCAGCTCATGTCATGATCAGAAGCAGAAAGAGATATTCCACTCAACAGACATAAATATATATCCAAAAGCCACACCCCAATTTCCACCTCCTCAGTTACCAGTCAGTTAATCTCTATCAGGAGATTAATTCACTGGCTGGGTTAAGACTCTTATAACCCAATCATATCTCCTCTGAACCTTCTTGTATTGTCTCACACATGAGCTTTTGGGGGACACCTCACATCCAAACCATAATACATATATAATGCATGCATATTTGTCTATACCCAAAAAGACTCTCTCTAAGGAACAATAGGAACAGGATTTTGGTCTTTTGTGTGTTGGGGGCAGGGAGGTCCTCACTCATGTGTGAAATGATTTCCAAGAAGGTTATCATAAAAAGTACAAAAGGTAAGAATCTCAAGAATATAACAGATAAAAATGACAAGGAAAATTCTCAAATAATTGTGCCTCAGGGAAAAAGTTTTTCTCTTTAGTAAAAATGAGACTCTCAAAGTATCTATTCATTTTCTCGCTCTCTCTCTCTCTCTCTCTCTCTCTCTCTCTCTCTCTCTCTCTCCCCTTCTCTCTCTCCTCTCTGTTTCTCCCTCTCTCTCTCTCTGATCCTCCCTCTCTCCTTTTCTCTTTCTCTCTCCACACACACACACACACACACACACACACATGCATACAACATACACACGATAGGCACTGGGTTAATTGGTAGAGCTGTGGTTTGAGCAAAATTCCTATGTCCCCTGTCTTCATAAATCTTACCTTTCACTTGAGGAACAAATAATAAAAGAGTAGACAAATAAGGATACAAATTAATTATGGATTATGGTCTGAAGTATACAAAAGAAAATGATGAATTCAATAGTGACAGGGAACAGGGCATGGGGTAGGAATGGGAGGTTGCTTGTAATCTGAGATGTGAATAATAAAAAGGAACCAGCTAATACACAAAGTGGAAGAAAGGGTGAAAAGCAAAGGCAATTAACTGCCCTGATGCATAAGGAGCTTGCTATTTTCAGTGAAAAGATGCTTGGCATAATATGATTCAGGTTCATGATCCATTTAGCCTACAACTGGATCTGAGTCAGATGTAACAAAGGGCAGAATGAGGAAGGATAAGTCAGTTGTAACAAAGGGCAGAATGAGGAAGGATAAGATTATTTTCTACATGTTCACACTCAGTGTGATCTCCTACTTCTCTTACTCTATTTTGTTCATCCACAAATTGATTTGAATTATCTTTAACCAGTTTATGACAACCAGTACTGCTTTCTGAAGTATGGTGAAATATCATGGTTAGCTACGTGCAGTTTAGAGCAATGCTTCCTTTTTATTTACCCCAAATTATTGAACTCTTTAAATCTTCAAAACCTCTCCTGTTATTTCTAATACTCTAATACAAAAAGGGATATATATATATATATATATATATATATATATATCTGCTTTCATCTTTCCACACAATCTAGACTTTTGCCTTAGAAAAATTTACCTTTGATCTTTATTTCATGTAGAATAAATGTTTCTGATCATTTTTAGTTTTGTTCTTATTGACTATACCCTCACCCCCTTAATTATTCTATGGCCTGCAGTGTTGACTTCCTTGTAGGAAGAATTGGTATGGCATAGCTTGGTAGCATGTAAGGAGTCTAACAGGACTCCATGCCACCAAAACAACTTTCTCAGATAGCCCAAAAGTTTGAACACATTGTTTGCTTTTGCAACATGTTTGGATGAAGTCATTGAAGACTTATGTTTCTTAGGTAATTGTGGTAGTATATTAAATCACCATCAATAATTAATTCCTTAAATAAAGCTCTGAGGGAATAGTATGCTGGAGAAGTTAATGGGAAAAGGGATTGAATACCTGGAGATGGAAAATCAGATTTAAATCCCCGAATCAGTTTTTAACTTATATTTTTTGAGGCAGAATGTTTTCTGCAAGACATAAACTATTGGTTGAGAAAAGGTCTTGGTGACCACTAAAACTCCACATCATATACAACCACAAGAATGGGAAGTTATATTCCATGGTATGTCAAAATACATTCTACTGTCATGTATAACCAAAACAAACAAAGAAAAAAATAAACAATAACAACGAGAGAGAGAGAGAGAGAGAGAGAGAGAGAGAGAGAGAGAGAGAGAGAGAGAATGAATTAGAATAGGATTTTGGTTTATGCAGACCTGGTTAAGGTCCTTGTTCCACCACTGACCAGCTGGGCAAATTTCTTTAACTCCTATGACCTTAATATACCTCATCTATAAATGAACTTACTATGCTTGAGATAATTAAATAAAACAATGTAGGTGACATGTGTTGTCCAAAATTAGCCCAAAATCCAGAATTGCTCTGATAAATTTTGAACCATTTTTAAACTACCTATAAAATGGGAAAAAGATTTCTCCAAATTACCAGGAAGCCCAGATTTATAAGCTTATGCGTGTGAAGTGAATGATTTATTTTAGAGATAGATACATATAGAAGCAAGAAAGAAAAGAGGCAGGAAATAGTCACTACAGTGTATGTAATGTATACCATCCAGATGCCTTTTATAATTGAACTCTTTCTTTCATCTTCTGGAAATGCTGTGAGCACACATTTCTCATCTTTCAGCTCTCTTCATGATTGGTTGTCTACTTCCCTGAATAGTTTATTGTCCAGTGGAGAGAAATATAAAAACTATCATCTGTGTCCATCATTGTGTAATATTGAAGGGCTACTGTAAAATATAAAATTCCCATAGAGTCAGATGAGAATTTACCTGAGACTATTTCACAGCACAACTTCTTCCCTATATTTTTTCCTCCCGTTTCTTCTCAGGTGGACATCACAAGACCATTCTCTAATAAATTTCCTCCATTCTAGCCTCAGTTTTCGTCCACAAAAATTTATTTATGTGCCCTGTCCCTTCAAAACCTCTTCTTTGGTTCAGAGGTCACTACTTCATTTTGGTTTGAACATGGTTGATATGCCAAATGTATTTCCAAAGATCTCAACTGGAACATATTTTTAGCTTGCATTCACAGAAATGAGACCATTTTTGAGGGAACTTTCTCACTGTAAAATGAAACAAAGATAGAACAAACTTGCACACACACACACACACACACACACACACACACATGCACACAAACACGCAAATGTAGCTTAGTGAAATATTATGAAACAAATACACTTGTTCATCCTAGTCTCAATGACTTCTTTCTAAAGTAAACTCCAATGGGAAAATCTTATATTTCTTTATAGTTTTATCACCTTCAGGTACATTTCTAGATGTGTTTGTTTAGTTATTCTCATTTTTAATTTGATATGTCCTTTGAGTCTCTTATTTTATGTTCCCCTTTCTCCTTTAAAATATATATTTTTAATTTTCATTTGCACAACTTGGGTCATTTGATTTAGAGTTTTCAACCATCTGGATTTTGCTGATCACCTTCTCATGGTGCCATTAATCTGTTCCTCTCTTCTTAGTACTTCCTGAAAATTGGCAACTCTATTCAAAAGCTTGATAAGGCTTAAATTTGATCTTTTTTGACAAGATATGATAATATTTTATTCTTTCCTTGAGAGACTATAAAGTCTATCTCTCTTTTCATTAGAAGTTCTTAATCCTCGATGCCCATATTTACTAATTCATTGCATTTGTCACATGGTGATATTCTAAAGAGATATTCCAAAAAGACCTGCTTTACTTTAGTGGGAAATAGTTTTTCAGGATTATTGCTACAGAATTTGCCATAGTTTTAGGCCTGTTAAATATACAGAAACAAGAAATCATATACAATATAGATGTATGAATCATATGTACTTTTTAAACTTATACAGTTATAATATCTAAATTGTTTTGAAACATGCACATCCTCTCATAATTTTACATGTAGCTTTAATTTATACTTATATATAATTTTCTATCTCTGTATATAATTGTATAAGTTTATATCAATACTTTCAATTTTAATACAGGAGTAGGGATTATTATTAATCATTACCATATTATATCTATATCTCCTTTCTACATAAAGAATCTTCTCACAAACATAGAGGATGATAGAATTTCAACTGTCAAGCAATTGCTCAATTGATTGATCTAATAGTACATGGAATAGTAACAGAATATATCTAATAGCACTAAAACACTCATGTCATTATAGTTACTGAAAACAAATGATGTCTGGATAGAGTCCTTTTGTTATCCCCTCTTCATTTTTTTGTAATAATTATATCTACATTGATTTAGCATATAGTAATTTACATACATAATTTTTCAATTTTAATCTTTATTTAGTCTCTTTTTCAGAGGTTGTATATTTAATGGTCACCATTGGCCTTTACGCTACTATTCCTTTAGCAATATTGGTTGTTTGACATTTATTCTCTATATTTTTCAGAAAGTGGTCTTGGGGAAAAAATATTCTTTGAGTCCTTGCATGTTGTTGACATTTTTTTGCCCTTTATTTTTAAGTCAGTTCTTTTGGATGCAAAATCTTGACTCACATTTTCATTTCTTGGGTACCTTAAATATCTCATCTCATTTATTTGTGTCATAGAGCATTGTTTTAAAAAATCTGATAATAATCTCATTTTCATGCCATTATAAGCCACATATCCTTGCTTCATGTGTATGTTGAACATTTTATTTTGCTTAATGCACATAATTTTACCAGAATATGAAAATAGGATTGTGTAATGTGCTCTTGTCCCAATGCCAAAGAGAAAGTATAATTCAAGCTCAATAGGATGCCTTCTATTTTCACTGTTTTGAGCAGTGTGCTTGAAAAGTTAAAAAGAGAATATAACTCTTCCTCTACTTGTAGAATGAGTATATAAACTGGCAAAATGCCGTGATTCCTACTCTTTTCCCTATTCACCATCATATAGATCTTGGCTTTTTGATCATGAGCATTCATTTTTTTTCCCTGTGTGTGGGAATCCTGACAACTAAATACAAATTGTTGTGTCCTAGGGGACAACCACAACAGTTAGCATATTCATTAATTTAATTAGGACCTTGTTTACATTTTTGCTGTCAAACATAATCATTTGTTTATCTGAACTAAAGTCACCTGACTTCATTAGAAGTATCAGTAGCTGTCAGAAAGTGAAAGTGTGCTTGACTTTCATAATTAACTGTAAATTCAAGTGGCTTGATTTCTGATAGGACAGGCAATGTTTTCACAATATGACGATGGAAATCAAAAATGTGGGCCTAGTTAAAGTTAGCCTTTGTGATAAAGTTAAACATAGGGCACTAATTAATGTTGATTCTGTTTTCTGACAATACTCCCCTCTTTGTCTTTAGTTTCAAAGTTCATTACTTAGCCCTTTCTTTTTCAAAACAGAAAGTATTTACCTATGTTAACAGAGGCCTGGTAAACAGGTTTCTTAGGGTTTCATTTTCTCAGATAACTGTATTATTTCTCTGATTTGACCTAGAAAAAGTATAATGGTCAAAAAAAACTTATGGGCTGGGATTGTGGCTCAGTGGTAGAACACTAGCCCAGCACAGGCGAGGCCCTGGGTTCAATCCTCAGCACCACATAAAATAAAATAAATGAGTAAATTAAAGTTATTGTGTCCAACTACAACTAAAAAAATAAATATTAAAAAATATTAAATCCCTTCTTTGGACCAACTATACCATTCATTAATAGAAGTAGCTAAATGTGGTGAAAAGAGGATATGTCTGGAGTCAGAAGATTTGGAATTGCATCTCTGGTTCCATTACTTACCAGCTGAGTGAGCTTGAACAAATTATAAGATCTTTGTGTCTGTTATGTTTTAGGTGTGAGGTGTAACTGAAAAACTTACAAGTGAGACAATATGATAAGGTTTGGAGGAGAAATTATTGTGTTGTCAGAGTCTTAACCAGTGATTTAATCCCCTGATAGGGATTAACTGAGTGGTAACTGAAGTAATAAAGTGTGGCTAGAGGAGATGGGAACTGTGGCATGACTTTGAGTATATATTTGTATCTGGCAAGTGGACTCTCTCTCTCTGTTTGCTGATCACCTTGTAAGCTGCATCCCTCTGCCATACTCTTCCACCATGATGTTTGGCCTCACCTGGAGTCCACTGCCTATGGATTGAGACCTCTGAAACGCAACTTATAAATAATCCTTTCCTCCTCTACAGTTGTTCTGGTTGTGTCTTTTAGTCACAGCAGAAAAAAAAAGCTGACTAAAAAAGTGTCTTTATATCATCATCTGAAAAATGAAGGATGATGGACATATTTGTTCTATCTTTATAATAATAGATGTTGGGCTGGAGATGTGGCTCAAGCAGTAGTGTATTCATCTGGCATGCGTGGGGTGCTGGATTCAATCCTCAATACCACATTAAAAATAAATAAATAAATAAATAAATAAATAAATAAATAAATAAATAAATAAATAAAGATATTGTGTCTACCTAAAAATAAACTAAAAACAATAAATATTTAAAATAATAGATTAGAAATATGGTGTAAACTTACAGGTAGCTAGGTAAATTCTTTTTATTATACGATGTTTTCCAAGGACTAATTTGTGATGGAATTTCAGGGAGTTCATGATAACTTGGTATTAAGTATGTTTTTTGTAGAACTTTTAAAATATGTTTTGTGTAAATATATTGGGCAATTAATATCTCAAATTCTATTTGATGCATTAAATGAAGATTGAAGAGAAGTAACACTGAGATCATATGCACATCCCCTAACTTACTTTAGCCTCAATTTGAATTATATTCTCTCAAGAATTGGCTTGGGAACCACTTTCTAAAAGTTTGTGTCTATTCTTTTACCTTAGTAATTAAAACCTAGTCAACAGAATTGAATATTTTCATTAGTGTATTGGGATTGTAGAATAGCCTTGAGCAAATCCTTGTTAACTAACTCCTGTTGTTATAAACAGGACCTGCCTGCCAAAAATACTGTGAAGGGAGCCATTTTTTTTTCCTTTGGCTGTTTTCCACTACCAATGACCCCATCAGTATCTCCTCCTCCTTTTTGGCATACTCTCCTACCTATTCTGTCTGCTATTTCCTAGCCAGATTCTGCTATCGCCAGGATTTCAATGCAGTTGATAACTAATAATTATAGTATTAAAAAATGACTAGTCTAAGGCACAGCTTCTCTCAGTGTTTTTTTTTTTTTTCAAAAGGTACTCATGAAAAAGAAGAAAATTCCTAAAGGGATAAAATACAATGGTTACACACTAGGATTAAGTTGAATTATATTGGCAATTACATACTCTTCTTATAGGGTTTCCTTACCAGGTACAAAAGGTGCAGAAATTTAAATTCAATCTGTTAAAGATGACAGGACCATTTCAAAAACAAATAAATAAAACTTTTATATAAAATCCTGATACTGACTTATTTTCTTGTCATTTGCATACTTCTAAAAATAAAGATCATAATAAAACTCAATAAAATGTAAGCACTATTTATGTGCTTATTAATTTTAGTTTAACTCTAAATGTCAATACAGAATATATTGACAGTAGTAACCGTCAAAGACTATTGAAAGGAGTAATTAGATACTGATCTGTGCTAAAATGGGTAACAAGAGAGGGGACTTGTTCATCAAAGAAAAAGGAATCCATCAATGGCAAGAGCCGCCCATCTGAATATCATTTAGTACATGCTAGCACTAAACTTATCAAAGCCCCTATATTTCCAGTTATTTGAGCTCATATTTTCTGGGAGCTCAGAAAAAATGCATTTCTAAGTAAAGTAGTTGTTCATGGGCCTTGCCTTATTGTTTTCTTTTAGTGCCTTCTGGAATGTTATATAATTTTTTCTTTAGCCATTATTGCCAGAATTCCTATCTTCATCCCAGTTCCAGTGAAGACAAAGATAAAACCAATCTACAGCTTCTTCAATAGCCATCACTGAACTGCTTGCAGAACTTGCCTGGACTATGTATCACTTGTATGCATTGTGAACTCACTTGTATGCATTATGACCTATCTGTTGGTGCAGCGACTTGTGGTAGTGTTGGGGTATTTTTGCTGATGGTGTCATCGGTGGTACAATTTTTCCAAAAGGAGCCATCACTGAACTGCTTGCAGAACTTGCCTGGACTATGAATCACTTGTATGCATTGTGAACTCACCTGTATGCATTGTGAACTATCTGTTGGTGCAGCGACTTGTAGTAGTGTTGGGGTATTTTTGCTGATTGTGTCATCAGTGGTACAATTTTTCCAAAAGGAGCTGTCAATTGGCTTGATGTATCTTCCTCCCTTCTGCTTGTCATGGTCGTTCAGCTAAAATTTGAGGGCCAACAGAGGTGAGGCAAAGAACCTCACCCCCCCACCCCTGCGCTGGTACAAAGACCTCTCCACAGTTGTGGCTGTATGCTGGACTGGTAGTCAATGACGGGTAAGGTCCAATTGCAGTGGTACCAACCTAAGACAGGAGGCTGAAGCCTTTAGGTCAGCTCATCTGATGACGGGTAAGAACCATATGTAGTATTGGACAACCTAAGGCAGGCACGGTCCCTAAGCCACATGCTTGTTGTTTAAGGGGGCCCCAGTAAACTTCCAGCTGCCAGCAAACTTCCAGCTGCCAGCTGATAATTGGCTCACAGTGGCCCCAGCAAACTTCTAGCTGCCAACTGATTGGTTCCTCTGTGGTGATGCTCATTGGGCTGTTTCCCTGCCCTTTCAGACCACGGAGCTGCTCATTGGGGGACATTTTTGTCTCCGCCCACATGACCCAGCCAATCGGCCTCAAGAGCAGGAGGAGTGTGGGAGGTTGAGAGGCTTGTGGGAAGCCAGTGGTGGCAGTTGGGCTCTGAAGGTTTTTCCTGAGGAGCTGTGTGGTTTGGTTGTGTGTTCTAAAAATAAAGTTCCTTTCTTTTGACAAATGGCTCCTGAATTGTGCCCAGCCAGACTGCAGCACTCATTCTCTACTGTTGACCTAATATGAATCTGCTATTACATGTAGTGTAATTCTGGTAACAGTTTCACTGAGTATGAGGCAGAGTATTTCATTTCTGATTGTGGGAAGCCACAACGTGTAAGAAGGATACTTCACCGTGACTGTCCATAACTTAAAAATGCTGTTAATTTGAAAAGTGTATGAATATAAAGGAGTAGATTTGGTGATCCAAAATCAGTTTCTTTTCAAATCCCCACCAAATGTTATCCTTAATCTGGACTATTTAGAAAAAATAATCTTGTCTCATGTCCTTCCTGGAATTATCTACTTGATAACTGCTTCTCAATCTAATAACATTCTTCCTGTTACTCCTGATTTTACTGAGAACTACTGTTTGCTTTGGTGCACGACACTTCCAGAAATTCTGGGACTATTTACAATTTGATGTGTTTCTCATACCAATATAATTGTCCCTATGGAGGGGATTATGTGGAAGTATATGCCTCTGCTTTTGTTACATCTGCACTCTGTAGTAGTGCTAAGTATTTAAAATACACAATGGTGGACTTTAATTAACTATCACATGTAAACAAAAAAGTGAATTAGAATACTGGAAAAATGTAAAAATGTGGCTAAATATAAGTGTACAAATAGTTTAAGGAAAAATATTTTAAGCCATTTATGTATATTTCACCCATGGATCCTGATGTTTTCTAGCCTTATTCCTCTGCTTTAGGGTCTGTTCTTTCTATTTAAGAAAAGACCTTGTATAAAAGGTCATGCAGAGTGAAATGAGCTAGGTTCAAAAAATCAAAGGTAAAATACGTTCTCTCATATGCAGATGTTAGAGAGAGATAAGCAATTTTAAAAAGTGGAATCTCAAGAAAATAGAAGGGAGAAGAGTAGAGTAGAGGAAGGTCATAAAGGGAGAGGCAGGAGGGATGGGAAAGGAAAGGAACAATAGGATGAAATTAACGAGATTATGTCAAGTGTATGTATGAGCATATCACAATGAATTCCAATTTTATGTATAACCATAATGCACAAATGAAAAAATAAATAAATAAGAACCAAAGACCACATAATCAAGGTGAATCTTGTAAATTGCATTATCAATAATCTTGTATTTAAAGTATAAATAATAACTAAAATTGATTTCTATGCATGTATGAGTAAGTCAGGATGAACCCAACTACTATGCGTAACCATAAATATCTAATTAAAAAATTAAAAAAGTGGGCTGGGGTGTTGGCTCAGTGGTAGAGCCCTCACCTAGGCTGTGAGAGGCACTAGGTTCAATCCTCTCAGCACCACATAACAATAAATAAAATAAAGATATTGTGTCCAACTACAACTAAAAAGATTTTTAAAAAAAAAAAATAAAATAAAGTATAAATGATAAATGTTACTTGAGTTCTGATATGGAGAAAATATAAATATTTCAATATAACCACATAAAGTTTATGTATTTTATCAAATGATAAAAGTTTTTTAAATATTTGGAAAAATAGTGAATCTATTCTCTCATCTCTTTGCTCTCTTTTACTCTCTCACACAACATGTAGAACCAGGCATAGTCAAAAGTCATTGATGTCAGAGGCAATAGAGTATAGGTTTGTTTTATGAATAATTGATATAGATATAGTCTGCCCACAGCATAGTGTGGAAAACATTGTACATTGCTATAATTTTATATGATATAAAATATGAATTTTAGTATAAATCCAGTATTGTTTCTATGCATACATATATACCATAATTTTATATTTATACTACTACAATAGCAGAATAATATCACTTCTCCCTATCCACATTTTGTGGTCTCTATTATGTGTATATTTGACAAAGTCTACCAATAAGAAATGGACCTTGGTACAATGCTCATTTGAAACAACACAACACTCTATTCCTGTAATTTACCCTCTGGCTACTCAAAAATTCAGAAAAGATTTTGAATTATGGCTTTAATTTGGCTTAGTCCAAATCAAATTCTTAGGCAGGTAAAGTTGAGCATGGGGAGCTAAGCATTAATTTTAGTCAGCCCATTTCCAGAAGTAGAAGGATTTAACTATTGACCCATAACATTTTCTAAGGCCAGAGTTTAAATGACTCTTATTCTCCTAGTCATATTTGCTAATTTATATAAATGAATTGGTAAAGAAGTCAGCCAGTATATTAGCCATATTTCCTCCCACAGACTCTGGTTTATTCTAATAAGGTAGAAGTTTCACTATGATTATTTTGTCATTAAAAGAATTTTCCTCTATAAATTTTTGTCCAAGGAAAAACAATTATTTTGTGGATAGTATTTGGGCACACAAAAATTATTCACCAGAAATTATAATGCTTTTTATCTCATATACCATAGTTTGGGTGTAAGAAATAAAACAGTTATTTCAAATACTAAGAGAGACAAAATAACTTATTTCTAAAATTAGAGAAGTCGTTGCAAGACTGGCGAACTTTCTCATTCTATGCAGAGACACACATATGTGGCAAAATAGGAAAGCTGTATACTGAGCAACTAAGCCATGCTAATTCCTTTGCTTTAAAAATAATCTCTTAAAAAGAGCCAGAATATAATATATATTTTCTGCATGCCTACTCATGTTAATTAATGTAATTAAAAATGGGCAAAGATAGGTAAAATAGAATAGCACAAGAAAGGTATATGTGTATGTATATATTTTAAAGAGGTCCAAATATTTTTCAGAATGAAATGTGATTATGTAAATTTTATCATGGAGAGAAACTGAGTAAATAGTTCTCAGGAGTCCTCTCTAGTCATTTTGCAAATTCTTCTAACTAAACTTATTTCAAAGTAAAAGATGAAAGAGGAAAACAATTCCTGTTGCAAAATATTTAATGTATATATTTTCAATAATCTGTAATAATTCATGATTCAGAAAGAATAGAATAATCTCAGGAAATGAGGAAATGGGATTTTTCTAGTAAACTTGGGTATTTTCCACCATATACCTTACAATATTTTTAGAGAATTTACCTTGTGTCCAGTGTTTTACAAGTCAAATTTCTTCATATTGTCTATTAATTATCTTTCTAAAATTCTTTACATGATAGAACTGTGAGATTTTACATTAGACTGTGAGTTTTATGAAGACAGAGCCAGCACTTTGCTCCTTTGTTGTTGTAGCATAGAACACAATCCCTAGTGAATAGTCACAGCTTAATGAAAGTTTTTTATGGCTAAATAAATTTTATTTGTTCTTGTTGTGGACATTTACTGGCTTTGACTGTTTAATATTCATTCATATTCTTCCTAAGAGCACTCTACTTCATTATCATCATTACTCCTTCGATATTTGAGACAATCTGGTGGGAAAGTGATCAGAATCCACCAACATCATCACCTTTTACCAAAGGATGATCACGTACTATGAAATTAGATGATTCCTCCCTGGAATTTTATTCAAGCTGAAGAATAAAGATAGGGAAAATAGTATATATCCATTCCAACAGCGGCTTTGTGACCAAAATGACTGGTAAAATCTATTTGTTTCTTAAATCCTAAAGTCCCATATCCCTTAGTGGTACATTACCTATATGAATGAGATCCACAGATAATACACTAACATTAAATCTATATATCTTATTCTATCTTAAAGCCACATGAGGTCACATGACCAAGTTGGGATTAAAAATATTTGATGAAAGGCAATATAGAAAAGTTCTGTGATGTGTCTTCAAAGCTAATGAATATTCCTCTTTTGCCTCCTTTTCTGCTTTTTTCCACTACTTTGGAATATTGTCAAAATGATGAACATTTTTTTGAATATGCCTATGGGCAACATTATGGTAACAGCAGAGATACCAAATAATACTGGGTCCATGGATGATCTCATACAGAAATCACAATTAATAGCATATAATGTTATCACACTTTTTGGAAGTTAATAGATAGCATAGAAAAAAGTCATGGCAAACAGAACATTAGAACAATAACAATAAAAATATTTGAAAGCTCTCAACAGGTAGAGACATAAACTATCTTCAGGTATACAAGGAAGACTTACAATTTCTACTTCATATTAGATTGCATAGGTATTAACAAAATCCTAGTAACAGGTAATATGCACATCCCTGTCCCTGACCATTATGTAAATAATGAGAAACTAATATTTAAAAAATTCTTAAATCCCAAATGAACTGTTAAATAACTTAGTTAAAAAATTACAATGGAAATTATAAAGTTTTTTTTACTTGAATATCAATAAAAATACTCAAGAAACTTATTAAAGGAAAGCTGTAAAATACAGAAATATACAGAGAATAATACAACAAATTTTTGTATGATTAAAAATGTTAACATTTTGTCATTTTTTAAAAAAATTATAAGCAAAGATCATGGAAGAAAAATTGGAGTTTTCCTCACCATTTCTAGTCCTTACTTTCATGGAAACACTTTTCATGATTGTAGCATTTATTGTACTATATTAGGATGCTTTATTAAAGATAGACAAAAATTATATTGATTATTTTAGTGTCTACTTTTGTGACATTTTTCATGTACTAAATTTATTAAAGTTTTGCTTATTTGGTTGTTTGTCCTTTTCCCTTGAATTTTGAATTATTTATATATTTGTGCATTAACTTATTAATTATTCTAATTTATTTTATATCAAATTATTATATGTTACATATGCTGTAACTCTTTACTCCAAGTCTGTGGATGGTCTCTTAAATTTCTGAATGATCTTTTGCCATGAATCATTAATTTTTAAATTTTGTGTAATAAATTTTTCAGGCTTTTTTTCTTTTGATGTATATTTTATGCTGTTGGAGGAAATCATTTTAAATATTTTTAAAATTGTTGATGAACCTTTACTTTATTTACTAATTTATTTATATGTGGTGCTGAGAATCAAACAGTGCTTTACACATGCTAGGCAAGTGCTCTACCACTGAGCCACAACCCTGCCCTGGAGAAATTATTTTTAACTCAAATAATAAAAAATATTGTTTCAGGATCCACATCATCATGAATGTTAAAGTACATATATCTGAAAATATAATCCTCTTTAAAAATTGAAACCACCACCAATAACAACAAAACACAAAGAATAAAACATAAACTTTGCAAAATATATTTTTCAAAACCCTAGAGGTTAACAAAAGTCTTACAACAATCTAAAACTTAATTATTCAAGAAACACATTTGTATCTTAAAATTAATGGTAGGCTTAGTGGTGATTAAGTTCTCTTTTTCACATTCTCCTCTGTCCATCTCTTTGAAAACCAACAGTCCCATAACCATGTTGAAAACCAGGAGCATAGCACTATGAAACGGAACTTAAAGGGCTTGGAGTTCCCTAAAAAATGTTACTCAAACAGAATTACCAGCATCTGATATGGGTGGAAGTATCCTATAAACTTCCACTCACATGACTTGTCTTGAATTAATTTGAGTTCTCTCAGTGTATTCAGCATTTTCTTTGGGGCATTTGTTGAAAAAAAAATCAGTGGTAATTTACAATATTATTGTGGGTTAAAGTGGCATAAGAACTAGAGAAATATAGGGGTGATTAAAAGCTTAAAATTAAAAAACAACTAAGAGAAGAAGTTTCAAGAAGGAGTCTTTGAAACTCTGACATATCGCTGGTAGTTGAGGCTACTAGGCACATACGCCAGACTGTATATTCATCCAGTACTTTTCAAATGCCCAAGGCAGAACTGAGAAAACCCTAAGCTCTCAATTGTGACTCACCTTCCATCTGTATGTGAGCAGAAAGTGAAGGTGATAACTCAAAACCTACATAGAGAACTACACTACAATATCTAGGGGTATTACAGGTCAAAAATATTTAAGTCTTTGTTAAATATTACTTGGTCACAAATCCCATCAAAGAAGGACTTCAGTGTATTCAATGTATACATATCATGAGGATATAGTATGATATATATATATATATTATATATATTATAAGGATACAGATTTCATAAATTAGTTCTGAAAAGTTACTAAATAATAACAACAACAATTTAGAGAAATATCAAAAGAACCTTGCCCAGCACAGTGACACACATCTGTAATCTCAGTGGCTCAGAGGTCTGAAGCAGGAGGATCATAATTTCAAAGTCAGCATCCACAATTTAGCAAAGCCATAAGCAAATTAAGGGGACCCTGAGTCACAATTTAAATACATACATATATATATATATATATATATATATATATATATATATATATATATATAACAAATCATGGGCTGGGGATGTCGCTCAGTGATTAATTATCCCTGAGTTCAATCCCTGATTTTAAAAAAAATAGAACCTGAGGCTGGGAAGGGTAAGGTTGAACTTATTTCTAGAGATGTCATATTGTAAAATTAAAATTGTCATTCTATCATTAAAAACAAATGATGACCCCATGCAAAGAAACTACGTGTATAGCCCATACAGAAGGAAAAAAATGGAAAGAAACCTGCTTTGAGGAAATCAAAACTTAAAATTGGCCATTTTACACATGCTTAAGGAACTGAAACTTAAAGAACTAAAGACATAGTAATTTTGAGAAAAGATTTCACAAAAAATAATATTGTTAAATCAGTAAAAATTATTGAAAAGAACAAACTAAAAATATGAAGCTAAAAATACAATATCTAAAATGAAAATTTTATAAGAGATAACCAACAATAGATTGAGCTGTGAGAAGAAAGAATTTGCTTACTATCAAATGTAGGAGTAATTGATATCATTCTGTAAGAAGAACAAAAACTAGAGAAGTAGACAAAGGAAATGAAGGGAAAGGAGGAAGGATGCAATGGGGAAAGACAGTGGAATGAATCTGACCTAACTTTCCTATGTATATATATGAATACACTGCAGTGAATCCCACAATCATCTACATTCACAAGACACTAATTAAAGAGAAATATGAGTAAATAAGAAGAAAGATTTGCAGAGTAGAGAGAAGGGTGGAACAAAGAGAGGGAAGAGTTAGGATAAGTACTAGGGACTGAATTAGAACAAATCATATCCTATGCTTTTATAATTATGATAAAATGAATCCTGTTGTTATGTATAACTAGAAATAATGAATAAAATTATGAGGAGTAAAAGAAATAATACGTGTAAAGCACTGGGATCCCAAGTACTAGCTATTATTTAGGTATCAAATGGAGGTATGACACTTGTAAGTGAATATACTCAGCACTAAAAATATAAATTTTACTGTGAATAAAATAAATGGCAATTGTTTTTTAAAAATAGGAACAGAAAATAAATAAAGAAAAGAAAGAGGACAAGAGAAACCTGTGGCATAGTATCTATCAAAATGAACTAAAAAGTCAGCATACTGTACCAATATCTGAATACCTATGTTTATGTAAGCACACTTTATGACAGTCAAGTTATTGAACCACTATAAGTGCCTGTCAATAGATGAATGGAAAAAGAAACTTTGGTTTATGTATATAATGAAATATTGCACAGCCAAAAAGAAGATTGAAATTATGTCATTGGTTGGTAACTGGATGGTACTAGAGGACATCATGCTAAGTGAAATAAGCAAGACTCAGAAAGAGGCATATATTTTCTTTCATTAGTGGAAGCTATAGAGAAAAAAAAGGAGAGGAAAGAGTTTTCATAAAAACAGATGAAACACCAGCAAAGTAGAGGAGAATAGGTGTGCATGAAGCAGGGGAGGGAAGAGAAAAGATAAAGTGGAGGCATTGGGGATGTAAATTAACATAATTGTTATTGGTATGTACAAATTTTGTTACAATGAATTCAAATATTATGCATAATTATAATGCACCAGTAAAAATAATTAAAAAACAATTTTCTAATATTAATTAATATCCACTAAGATGGCTGAAATAAAAGTGATGAAAACAAGTCTTAAAGAAATTTGAACAGTAATATATTTCCTGGTCAAAGGTGAAATGGTTCAACTCCTTTGGGAAACATTCTCACAGCAACTGAAAAATCTGTTTACCTAGATTTACCAAATCACCTAGCAATTCTACTCTAAAAATATCCAAGAGAAGATAAAATATATGTTCACACAAATACTTGCATAAAGTATTCATACTAGCATTAATCATAGTAGCCAAAGGATCAACTGATGAATGAATAACGAAATGTGTTGTATCCCCTAATTAAATATTATTCATCCCCCACAAATTGAAGTATTTATATATTCCATAACTTGGAAAAATCTAGAAACATTATGCTAAGTGGAAAAAAACAGATAAGTCTATATATGATGCAATTTTATGAAATGTTCAGTATAATCAAACCCATAAATAAAAAAAAAAGATGATTTGTTGCCAATGCTAGGAGAACAAATGGAATGGGAAGTAAGTGTCATGGATATGGGTTTCTCTTTGAGGTGACGAAATATTGCATAATTTGTGTTTCATTCAGCTTTATTCACTGCTGTGACCAAAAGAATTGACAAGAACAATTTTAGAGTAGGAACCTTTATTTTGGGGCTCATGGTTTCAGAGTTTTCAGTCCATAGACAGCTCCATTGCTCTGGACTCCAGGTGTGGCAGAACATCATTGTGGAAGAGTGTGGCAGAGTACAGCAACTCAGGAAACAGGTACCAGGAACCAGAGACATACTAAGTTCAGCTCACAAAATATATAACACAGAGGAATGTCCCCAATGACTTACCTCTTCCAGCTACATGCTACCTACAGTTACAGTTAATCCTTATCAGGGGATTAATACACTGATTAGATTAATGGTTTTATAACACAATTATTTCGCCTCTAAACCTTCTTGCATTGTCTCACATATGAGCTTTTGTGGGAAACCTGACATGTAAACCATAACAATCAGGTAGTAATGACAATTGTGTAACTTTGGTTGTACTAAGCTGCACTGAATTGTACAAATTGAAAAGGTGAATTTTACAGTTTATGAATTGTTTCTCAACAAAATATTCATCTATATGTTTTCTAATAATTTAACTCTTCCTTTTCAAAACAAAGAAAAATATTTTATGTATATTTTTGATTTATTGGCTTTTGTTTTGATACATGGTATGAGAGAATATTAAAATTTTTAATTTTTTCCTCATACGAAAGCCAATTTCCACAATTGCATGTATAGAAAAAAACCCTTGTGCACAAGGTTTTTAAATATCTACTTGTGGACCTGGGGTTGTGGCTTAGAGGTAGAGCACTTGCCTCATACATGTGAGGCACTGGGTTCGATCCTCAGCACCACATAAAAATAAATAAACATATTTAAAAATATTTAATTTTTCCACGCACCCTATTTCAGTTCTGTATTACATTTAATTGATAATAATTCATTCAATGCTATATATTGTTTATTGTAGGTCAATATTTAGTGGGGAAATAGAATTTATATTTTTATGTATTATTTTTCCAGTTTTTATTTTTATTTTTAAATATATATATATATATATTTAAGTTGTACTCAGACACAGAACCTTTATTTTACTTATTTATTTTTATGTGGTGCTGAGGATCAAAACTAGTGCCTAGCACATGATAGGCGAGAGCTCTACCGCTGAGCCACAACCTCAGCCCTTGTTCCAGATTTTAGACTTTGTCAATGTCAAATAATCGATCTCATTAGAGTTTTGACTGCAATTGCATTTACATTATCTTTTATTAGGGGAGCAATTACATATTTTTGATATTGAGTTGTCTTATGCCTGAACATGATACCTAAGGCCTATTGAAAGAATTATGGCTATAGAATAGAAAGTACACCTATTAATTCCCATACTGTAAATGTGATATAATGAAAACAAACAAACCAGGAGATGGGTAAGGAATGTAAACCATGCTAATTGCATCATCCTTTATGTTAAAAGTAAGTACACTGGTAAAATTGAAATGAAATGCATGATTTAAAATGACTGCCGCTCCCACTTTTTTGTTGCTACTGGGAATTGAACCCAGGAGTGGTTGACCATGAGCCACATCTCTACCCCTCCTCCCCCCCCTGCCTTTTTTGAGCAGGGTCTCTCTAAGTTGTTTAGAACCTCGCTAAATTACTGAGGTTTGTCTTGAATTTGTGATCCTCCAGCCTCAGCCTCTGAGGTCTCTGGGATTAGAGGTGTGCAGCATTGTGAATAGCTGGAAATTGTTTTAATAAAACAAAACTGTGTAATATATGGCAGTACTAAAAATGTTAAAAAACAAATAATAGGCTAAGAAAAAGTACTAGCAATATGCATGACTGAATGAGTGTTGATATAAGAAAATTTACAGACCAATAAGAAAAAGATGATGAAATGAATACAACAATGGAAAGAAAATAAAACTTTATATAATCCATATGAGGAAACATCAAAAACTCTGGTTGTTGGTGAAATTGTAAGTTAAAGTTAAAATTATTTGGTTTAATTTTTGGGGGGATGGGTACCAGGGATTGAACTCAGGGGCACTCGACCACTGGCCATATCCCCAACCTTATTTCATAATTTTAATTAAAGACAGGGTCTCACTGAGTTGCTTAGTACTTTGCTTTTGCTGAGGCTGGCTTTTCACTTGAGAACCTTCTAGCTTAGCCTCCCTTGCTGCTGGGATTACAGGTGTGAGGCACTATGTGAAACATTTTGGTTTAATTGTGACTCAGATAGTTAAATTTTAAAAGGAGCAATAATATCTAAAGCTGATGAGCATTGAAAAAAATAAGTTTCATACATCAGTGCTTGTGAATTTCTGTGACTGTTTTGCAATGTGACAATAACTGTTAAAATTTTAAATACACATAAGTAGTTTTGCAACCCAGTTACAACTTCTAAGACAAACAGGATTATGATTTATAAGGTATTGGTAATGCACAGAATATATGGCAAGATTTGCAAACTCGTTGTGAACACAGGAAACTATATTATTCCTATACTGGTAGAAACATTATACAAAAAATTTGACCTATACCAGTTACAGATCTGAGCACCACTATTGAAAATATTTAAAAACAAAATTCTTCTGTGCTTGTATTGGTTACTAAGGATTTATGATTTCAAATGTGCATGTTCCTTTGCTGAACTTAAGTTCATGTCCTTCCCTTGTCTATGCAAGAGCACTGAGAAGAAGAAAAGGACTAACATCATTGTTCAGTTACTAAATACCACAAACTATTTTAAGATCCTTTGATTTTTCTAAACAAAGTCATGAAGATTTTTCTCTAGTTTTTCAATGAGACTAAATATTATTTCTATAATCTCAAAGCTAATAAGGAGTAAGCAAGATTTGGATGTGCTGTATTCCTGAAGCCTAATGTTCTTTTGCATTTTTATTTGTGATAGAAAATTATTCATTACTTTGTGGAAAATTCTTGCTGCAAAGTATCATCTCACAGAATTTCAGGAAAAAAAGTGCACTCACCCTTACTCCTAATTCTAAGAAAATAATAAAAATAAATTTAAAAGCTAGAGTCCAGATAATTTTTGGTATTCCATTTTTGGAAATCCAGTTTCAATTTACAATGTTCTACTATTGACTGGGAATATGTGGATCTGAGCTATTACAAGATTATACTACAAATATGACTTTTGAATTAATTTTGAGTCAATCAAAAGTGAAATATTGGGCTGTGGCTTGGGTTCAGCGGTAGAGCGCTCGCCTAGCACATGCAAGGCCTGGGTTTGATCCTCAGCACCACATACAAATAAATAAGTTAAATAAAAGTATCGTGTCCAACTAAACTAAAAAATAAATTAAAAATAAGTGAAATATTCTGGGTAAGTCTGTCCTAAATATGAATCCAGTCACAGACAGAGGAAGTCAAAGTTTCAAGCATGAGAAAAATCAACAATCTGGCTGTAAAGATTATAGAAACCACATAATAAATTGTATGTGTGTATATGTATATATATATATGAAAATCATCTAGAAGAGAGAAGCTCCATGATTACGCACACAAAAAAAATTTAAACAACAGAAAAACAGGAATCTTAATCCTACAACCTAACAAAAACAAAAGCATAAATGAACTTGAATATGTGAACACTTATGGTCAAGCCTCCAGACAAGAAGATAGGCAGCAATGGCTTTTACAACAATTCTGAATGATCTTGTACAGATAACAATGCAACAATTGAGATAAATTTCTTACAGAGCTGTGAGCTTGAAAATGAGTGTTGTTCTACACTACTAACTTTGTGAAAAATATTATGCAACTGTTGGAATCTAGCATGTTTCATTACAGAAATAAAAAGTACCATTAATGTGTACATATGTTCAACTATATTTATTGTATTCAAAAACCTCAAAATAGCCTGAATATCCCTCAATAAGGAAATTTTTGGGAATATTCTGATAAATCAGATGCTTTATAAAAGTTTGTTAGTATTAACATAACTAGGATAATATATGCTGATATGGAAATAAGTCTATTGTATGTTTAGCAGTAAAATAAATTATGAACTATATGTATAATATGTATGATCCTATTTTCCTTTAAAAAACATGTCTGCAAATATTTATATGATTACATAGAGCAAACCTTAAAAATTATTATCAATTGTTCACATTGGTTGCCTTGGAAACATAGGACCAGAGTATTATTATCATCAGGAAACAGGAGTAATTTATTAAAGTTTTATAGGTCACTGAATTGTTTTACATGTGTCTTAGTTTATATGGGCTGTTATAACTAAATACTGTACCATATGTTGACCGGTTTATAAACAACACGTGTTTATTGTCCTCAGTTCTGCAAGCTGAAAAGTTCAAGATCAAGGTGACAACAGTTTAAGAGCATTCTACATACTCTAACCTCACATGACAGAAGTAGTGAGAGAGTTCTCTCAGACTTTATTTATAAGCATATTAATCCAATGCATAATGGCTCTGCCATTCCACATGAAATAATTACATCCTAAACACCCTCCTAATACCCTCTCCTTTAGGATAAGGAATTTTGGAAGCACATAAACATTGATAACATGGGAACATGTTACAATGTATATTATCAATAGCAGCATTTATATATAATAGAATATTATTCAGTCATAAAGAAGAATGAAATCTTTTCATTTGTAGCAAAAGGGATGGAATTGGAGCATATTATTTAAATGAGATCAGCCAGATGCAGATAGAAAAGTACTGCATATTCCATATCATATGAGAAAGATTAAAAACAAAGTAGAGGGGCTGGGGTTGTGGCTCTGTGGTATTGTGCTTGCCTAGCATGTGTGAGGCACTGGGTTTGATTCTCAGCACCACATATAAACAAATACATGAATAAAAGTCCATCAATAACTAACAAAAAAATTTTAAAAAGTAGATCTGAATGTAGAAAAATGATTAATAAAGATTGGGAAAGGGGAAAAGGGTGGATAAAAGGGGAAGCTGGATTTGACCAGTGCACATTTCAGAAAGGTACTGAAATATAAAATTAAATTCTATTGTCATGTATAATTAATATGTATTGACAAAAAATAAGACAAATAAAAAATAAAAATCTAATTATTTTGAAAGAATGAATTATGCATGTAACTCAACAGGCTAGAACTTATCAAAAAATAATATTAGTACAAGATGATATCTAAATCCATACGATTCACAGAATGTTTTTTTTGATTTTCAATATTTTATAATATTCAGCTCACAGACCCTGTATGTGTTTTGCTAATTTTATAATAATAATTTTATCTATTTTCATGATAAAATACATTGTTTTACCCCATATTGTACAGTTCATAATTCGATTCTTGAATTCATTGATTCATTTTAACCCTCCACATGGACTTATTTATCTTATTAATTCTAGTCATACATAATAGTAGAATTCATTTTGACAAATTCATTGATGTATATAACATAATGTGTTCCATTTCAATTCTCAGTACTTCCCCCTTTCGTTCCCTTCTCCCTTCTTCTGATCCCCTCTATCTGTTCTACTGGTCTTCTTTTTACTTATTTTTTATTAATTGATGCATTATAGTTATACATAAAAGTGTAATTCATTGTGGATATATTCATACATGCACATAGCCTGAACATAGCAAAATTTGATCATTCTTCCCCTCTCCCATTCTTCTTCCTCCCTCCCCCTCAATCCTCTTCCTGTACTACATTGTTCTCTTCTATTTTCATATAATTACCTCCTTCCCCCCTCATTTCTCTGTACTTTCTGAATATAGGAGAAAACATTCAGCCCTTGACTTTTTAAGTCTGGTTTATTTCACTTATAGCATGATTTTCTCCAGCTCTGACCATTTACCAGCAAATGACATGATTTTGTTTTTCTTTATGGCTGAATAAAACTCAATTATGTATATGCACCACATTTTCTTTATACATTCATCTGTTAGTGGACAGATGGGCTGGTTTTATAGCTTGGCTATTGTGAATTTTACTGCTATAAATATTGGTATGCATGTATTCCTATAGTATGCTGATTTTAGTTCTTTTGGATAAATATCAAAGAATGGGATAGCTGGTCATTCCATTTCTGGTCTTTTCCACATAGCTATAGTCATCTAAACCAATGATAAGATGCCAAAAATTACTTTGGGGAGAAGAAACTTTTTATATAAATGGTGATTAGAATACGACATCTATATGTAGAAAAATGAAGTTAGATTCTTATCTCCTATCCTGCACAAATATAAATTTAAAATAGATCAAAAACTAAGAATTAAAACAGAAACACTACAATGGCTAGAAGTCAATGTGGGGACAACAGTCCAATATATTGATAGGGCACCAACTTCCTTAATGAGACTCCTAAAATTCAACAAATAAAACTAAGAATCAATATGTAGTATGACATCAAATTAAAAAGCTATTGAACAGCAAAGGAAACAATTAAGAACATGAAGAAAGAGCTACATATTGGTAGAAAAATCTTTGCCAACTACACTTCTGACCAGGGATTAATATCCAAAATATATAAAGAACTCAAAAACTTAACACAAAACAACAATAATAATAACAACAACAACAACAACAACAGCCCAATTGGTGAAATAAGAAATGTTTTAAAGAGACATTTCTTTAAAAAAAGAGATACAAATGGCAAATAAATATATGAAAAAATATTCAACATCCTTAACAATCAGGGAAATATACAAATTAAATCTACACTAAAATTTCATGTCACTCCAGTTAGATAGCAATTATCAAGAATGCAAGTAACAATAATTGCTGCCCAGGACATGGAGGTAAATCTGCACTTGTGGGTTGTTGGTGGTATACAAATTACCAAAACTTATTTTTCCTATCATTATAATGATCATAAATTTTAGTTTCCACAATTTAATTGATATATAAAAATAGTATCAATTTTAATTTTCTGTGTGTATTTCTTATATCTTACAATCTTGCTGAACGTATTAATCTGAGAAATTTTATGTACATTCCTTTGTTTTTAATGTAGAAAATCATATTATTCATATTAAGGACAGTTGTAGTTCTTCCTTTAAAATCTATATGTCTAACAAAAATTTCTTTTAATGTCTTATTTCAGTGGCTAAGCATTCACTTTTCTATTGAGCAAGAGTAGGAAGAATGCATTTGTTGCCAAACTTAGGGAATACATATGGTATTCTACTATTAATTGTGTTAGCAATAGGTGTACTTTGTTTTTACTTTTCTTTGCTTATAAATAATTTTTATCAACTTGAGAAAGCTTTATTAAAATTTTGCTGAGAGACTTTCTCATAGGTACGTATATTAAACATTATTCACATTTTATTTTTCAAATTTTATTTTATATTCATCAAATGTCATTTTGCATTTCCATACTTGCCATCTCCATTTCCTATTTGGCAAAATATCTGCCTTAATTGACAGGATATTGTGATCTTTATTCTTTGATATATATATATACATATATATTGTAGCTGGCTAAATACCTGTTATTATGTGGTGCTGAGGATCAAACCCAGTGCCTTATTGTAATTTTAAACATGAAGCAGATTTGCATAACTTGAATAAATCCAACTTTCTCATACTATAAAATTCTAACATGCCATAATTTTGATGAGTATTTTTACATTTATATTATTAAGGGATATTAACGTACTTTTTTTTCTTTTTAGCAGTGCTGTTGTTTTAGTTTTGGTATCAATGTAAATATGATTTCGTAAGATGTAATAAGCATTGTGATTTTTTAAAAGTTTTCTGGAAAAGATTGTATAAAATATGAATAATTTCTTAAAATTTCTGTAGAATTCTCTAGGTATATATCTATGCAAAGCAACTTCTTGTTAGGAAACTTATATTCAATTATTAATTCAATTTCTCTTATAGTTATAAAACTATCCAGACTTTTTTTCCATTTTTCTTGAGGTCTGGTGTTTTGTAGTTTCCAAGCAACTGACATGTTTTTGATAAGTGTGTTGAATTTATTTGGGCAAATTTGTTTGTAGGATTCCTTAATATACCTTTTTAATGGCTACAGAGTTTTGTATTATTTTTATGTTTTTATTAGTGAATTATATTTATAGATGATATTGAGGTTCATTGTGACATAATCAGTGCATGGGATATAATTTGTTCTTCTTCAGTAATCGTTACTTCCTCTTTCCTTTTCTTCCTCCTCTCTTTGTTTCCTTTCATCTAGTCTACTGGTCTTCCTATTTATATATAGTTTTCATAAAAAATAAGTGTCCTTCATATATATATAATGAAATATTTGTAGTATATTCATATTGTATGTATAATTTGGTCAATTTAATTTCACCATTCCTCCCTTCCCTCTTTCCTCCCTTTCTATCCACTTCCTCTACTCCCCTGATCTCTCTTCTATTTTTATAGGATGCCCCCTTTCTTCCCTTAATTTGGCCTTACTTCCATATATAAGAGAAAACTTTCAGCCCTTGATGCTCTGATTCTGACTTACTTCACTTATCTTGATATTCTCCAGTCCCATCCATTTATCAGCAAATGTCATAATTTAATTCTTCTTTATGACTGAGTAAAATTTCATTTGTGTACATATACCAAATTGTCTTTAACGATTCACCTATTGAGGGGCACCTGGGCTGGTTGTATAGTTTGGCTATTGAGAATTGGGCTGCTATCAACATTGATGTGTCTATATCACTATAGTTCAACAGGGAATTATTACACAGAATACATAAAGAACTCAAAACAACAACAACAAAACAATAATTCAATTAATAAATGGGTAAAAGAACTATACCCTTCTTAAAGAAGATATACAAATGACCAACAAATGTATAAAAAAGAAAATGTTCAATACTCCTAGCAATCAGAGAAATGCAAATCAAAACTACATTGAGATTTTATCACAATATAATCAGCAAAACAAAATTACATACAAGAGGAAGTGAGGGGAAAGGAAAAAATAATACAAGGGGGAGGAATGAATTACAGTAGAGGGGGTAGAGAGAGAAGAGGGGACGGGAGGGGAGGGGAGAGGGGATAGTAGAGGATAGGAAAGGCAGCAGAATACAACAGACATGAGTATGTCAATATGTAAATCAATGGAAGTGTAATTGATGTGATTCTGCAAGCTGTATACAGGTAAAAATGGGAGTTCATAACCCACTTGAATCAAAGTGTGAAATATGATATATCAAGAACTATGTAATGTTTTGAACAACCAACAATAAAAAATAAAAAAAAAGAAGAGAAAAATAAATGTTGTTGAAGTATTGGGGGGAAGGTACTCATATATTGTTAGTGGAATAGCAAATTAGTTCAACATCTTTTAGAAATCAGAATGGAGATTGCTCAAAAGACTAGGAATGAAAACACCATATGAACCTGGTATGAAACTCCTTGATATGTATCCTAAAGAAATAAAATCAATATACTATAGTGAAATAGGCTACAAAGACTTCAATGATTTTCCCTGCTATATTATTTTTATTTTTCAACTATTAAGTTTTTCAAACATGATATTTCACCATACTTATACATAAATAAATGATAATATTTTCAAGCAAATTAACATCCTTATCAAACTCACATATTAACCTTTGGGTAAATGTGTGGTAAGAATACCTAAAATATATTCTCTTAGCAAAAATTCACTATGTAATATTATTAAATATAGTCCTTATAATTGCATTAGGTCTCTATAGGTATTCATTATGTATAATTGCATTCTTGATATCGATGAATTATGACTTGGTCACTCTTGCTGGTTTTATCAAATTTACTGTTTTTTGAAGAACAAGTTATTTACTTTATTTTCTGCATTAATTTTATTAATTTATGCATTTTATTATTTCCTTCTTTTTCTTACTTTGCATTTATTTAGCTCTTCTCCAGTTACTACTTTAAAAGTCTTGACAGATACACAAAAACTTAAAAGTTGTATATATTTAGTAACATCATGTAATGTTAAATACATATATACATAATGTAATGTTTAAATCAGAGTAAATTTAGTAATCACTTCAAGCATTTATCATTCATTTGTTTCAAAATCTTTTCTTCTAGCACTTTAAAATATATAATATATTATTTTATGTATAATAAACATACTCTGTAATTTTACTCCAGAGCTTCTTGCTCCTAACTGTAACTTAGTATCCATTGATAAACCTTTCCCCATTTTTAAAAAATCAACTTTTTTGCTGCTGTGACTAAAATACCTGATAAAAATTATTTTAAAAGAGGAAGAGTTTATTTTGGTGATCACAGTTTCAGAGGTCTCATACCATAGATGGCTGTCTCCATTCCTTGTGGTCTACAGTGAGACAGAACATTATAGCAGAAGTGTGCAGCAAGAGAAAGCAGTTGGGAGTATGACACCAGGAAAGGAGAGAGAGAGAGAGAGAGAGAGAGAGAGAGAGAGAGAGAGAGAGAGAGAGAGAGAGAGAGAGAGAGAGAGAGAGATTCTGCTAAAAGCAGAGAGTGCTCACAGGGCAAATTATAAACCCCAAAGACATGCCCCTAGTGACCTGCCTCCTCTAGCTACACCCTATCTGCCCACTGTTACCATCCAGTTTAATCCCTGTGATTGGCTTAACTCATTGATTATGTTAAGGCACTCATAACCCAATATTTTCATCTCTAAACCCTTTTGCATTGACTTACACATGAGCTTTTGGGGGATGCCTCATATCTAAACAATAATACCCATCCTCCATTCAACTTCTTTCCCAACCACTGCCAACTGAAATTATATTTCAACATAAGAGATCAATTATTTTAGATTCCTTACATGCATGATATCATATAGAAGTCATTGTTCTACTCCTGAATTAATTAAATATGAATAATGATCTCCAGTTCCACACCTGTTGCTGCAAATGAAGGATTTGATAAATTACTGCTGAATATTATTCCATTGTATAGATTAAACACATTTTTTATGCATTAATCAGATCACAAACACTTAACATTGTTTCCTTTGCACAGTTATTGTGAATAGTGCTTCATTGAACCTGAAGGGAAGATGGATCTTCAACATACTGATTTCATATGTATCAGATATCCAGTAGTGGGACTACTGGATCATATTGTAGTTCAATTTTTAATTTTTTGAGAATTTTCATAATGTTTTCCATAATGGCTGTACTAAATTACATTACCACCAACAGTACAAAGTCTACCTTTCTTCCACATTTTCTTCAGCTTTATTATCTTAATTTTTTTATATTATTCATTATGATTGGTGTGAGATGATATCTCCTTGTGATTTTGATTTGCATTTCCCTGATGATTAGTGATGGGGCACTTTACCTTTACCCCTTTACCACTGAGCTACACTCCCATCCCTTTTCTTTTTATTTTTTCTTTCTTCTTTTTCTTTCTTTCTTTCTTTCTTTTTTCTTTTCTTTTCTTTTCTTTTCTTTCTTTTTTTTAAAGACAGGGCCTCACTAAATTGCCTAGGGCTTCACTAAATTGCTAAGGCTAACTTTGAACTAATACTCCAGCCACCTGAGTTTCTGGGATTACAGGCATGCACCACTACACTCAGCCCCACTGACTTTCTTTATTGCTTCTTAGTCATACATGACAGTAGAGTATATTTTGATATCATTATACAAGCATGGAATATATCTTATTCTGATTAAGACTCCAGTCTTTTGGATATACATGATGGTGAGAATCACTGTGATGTTTTCACATATGTATACCAAAAAGTTATGTTAGATTTATTCCACTATTGACTTTTTGAACATATTAATTTTGGAAAGACCTATTTATTTATTTAGGTATATTGCCCATTTTTAAACATTAGGTTATTTCTATAATTATTATTATTATTTGCTGTTAAGTTTTTGAACTTCCTTCCATATGCCATGTGTCAATCCCTTGTTAGATGTGTACTATAAAGATATTTTCTCCCATTAAGTAGAATAGGATGCCTCAATATTTTCTAGAATGTTTTCTTTATGGTGTAGTAGTTTTTAGTTTGATGTAATCTATTCTTCCATTTTTGTTTTTGTTTTCCTCAACTGTTAGGCACGATGTAACATGTGGGGCATGTTGCATCAGAAAGGAGGAAACCTAACTTGATGTAGGGCATGCAACATGTAAGGAATATTGCATCAGAAAAGAGGATATCTAACTTGCTGGCTCCTACCTGCTTCCCAGTCCTGGGGCCAATATGAATAGGATGGTGCCTGGCCATCCTTCAGCCAGAAGGCATTACTGTGGGTTGTGACAAAAAAATTGGACCACCTCTAGGATAGGCTCAGAAACCTTCTACCCTCGTGGATAGCTCGTGTCTCCCATTACCACCTGTATGAAGGGTGTACACTCCCCACCATGCTGACCTTTATCCTGATTGGCTCCCATACATTATATTAGCTGTGTGTGTTTTCTCAATAAACAAGATCCTGCTTTGACTGGTCTCCCGGATGTGTCTGATTGTCTTCTGGCAAGGGAGGGCTGGGTGTGGGCAGTCAGTTGGCCTTTTCCTTTCTTTGCTCATCCTAGTCAGGGCGTGCTCTCCCCATCTCTCCCACAGGTCCAGAGGGAACAGGGAGCTAAAAACCCTGACACTCAACAAAAATTTATTGTCCATTCTAATATCCTGAAGGATTTCTCAAATGTTTTCTTCTAGTGGATTAATAGTTTTGGATCTTTCAATTAAGTTTTTATATCATTTTGAAGTGTTCATTTTAACCAGTGAGAAGAGAGAGAGAGAGAGGGAGAGAGGGAGAGGTATTTATCTTTTGGCACATGGTTATCCAACTTTTCCAACAGTATTTGTTAAAAATACTGTCCCTTCTCCAAAGAGTATGCTTAGCACCTTTCTGGAAAAGTAGTTGGCTGTAGATATGTGGGTTTATTTCTAAACTCTCTATTCCATTGTGTTTAATGGCAATACCATTCTTTTCTAATTGTAACAGACTTATAGTATGTTCTGAAATCAGATAACATAGTGTTTCTTAGTTGGTTCCTATTGCTCAAGGTGGCTTTTGTTACTTGGGGATTTTTGTGCTTCCACAAAAATTTTAGATTTTTTATAGTGGGGTAAAAATGCCATTGCTATTTTGAGGTACTTTTTTTAGACTGTAAACTGCTTTGAGTGTTTTGGTCATTTTGCAAATAAGAATTCTCCCAACACATGAACATGGAATGCTTTTCCTATTTTGTAACCTCTTCAAATTCTTTTATCAATATTTTATATTTTTATTGCGGAGATATTTCAATTTTGGTTAAAATTTACTCTTAGATATGTGAATATCTATATAAATGGAATTACTTTCTTATTTCTATTTCAGGTAATTAACAATTAGCATATAGCAATGCTAATGATTTTAGTATGTTGATTTTATGTATCCTGTAATTTTGCTGAATTTATTTATTAATTATAATAGTTGTTAATGAGGATTTGGTGTTTTCTATATTTAATATCTTGTCATTTGCAAATAGTGATAATTTTACTTCTTTTCTAAATGGATATCCTTTCTTTTTTATCTTGGCTAATTGCTATGATTAGGACTATGTTGAATAGAAGTAGTGAGGGTGGGCATCCTTGTCTTATTTAATATATTAGAAATATTTTAGCTTTACCCAATTCAATATAATATTAATGCTGAGCTTATTATAAATCACCCTTGTTTTGTTGAGATATCTTCCTTGTATGCCTAATTTGTTGAGCATTTTATCATGAAGGGATGTTACATTTTATCAAATGCCTTATCTCTATCAATTGAATTGACCATGTGTTTTTCTTCATCCTACAGGTATGGTTATCCCTATTATTGATTTTTATATTTTGAATCATTCTTGTAGTCCTTGCTTTATAAATTTTAGTGCTTCAATATTAGATGCATAGAATTGTTATTTATTCTTGCTTAGGTAACACTTTCATCACTGTATAATGACCTACTTATTTTATTTTATTGCTTTTTAACAAAATTCTATTTTATCTGATATTAGAATGGCTGCTGCCACTTTCTTTTGGCTTCTATATGCATTTATTATCTTAATCCATCTTAATTTCAGCTTATATATGCCCTTAGAGGTGATTTGGAGAGTTAATAGGCAACATACATGTTTTTAAGCTAAAGAGTGATTTGATTAACTAGTTAATCAAATCACTCTTTTATTGTGGTTTTATTTCGAGTTCATTATTGCTGTCATGTGTATCAAATGTTTTTTGTTTATTTTGTTTTGTGATTACTATAAGGTTTAGAAAACATCACTTGCTTATAAAAAGCTGTTGTGAATTTGTAGAATCTTAATATTATTATAAGAACAGAAATAAATTAATGAACACAATAACAAGAGTGAGTATATTCATATAACTCTAAAGTTGCTTTTCTTTGCTCTTCAAATTTTGCAATTTGGACATGTATTTTTGCATAATTTTTTATTTTAAAATTCTTAATATATTAATGTAGTTATTATTAACTGTAATTGTTATTGTGTGTCTATCTTCTTACTAAATATATAAATTGTTTATGTACCACATTCACCATATTAGAGCATATTTCTTCATATAATTGTTCTCACCAGTAAATTTTATATCTTTCTATGTTATCTTCTTACTCATTAATGTCTTTTAGTTGGAAGAATGTCCTGTAGTATTTCTGTGGGAAAGTTCTGGTGGAAATATCCTCTCTAAGTTTTTGTTTATAAGGAAACATTTTTATTTCTCTCTCACTTCTAATGGGTGGCTTTGCTGTGTAAAGAATTTTCAATACTTTAAAAATCTCATGACACTCTCTCTTACAAATTTTCTTTTTAAGAAGTGAATCAGAGCACAACTAAGTGTTTTTTGTTTCTTTTCTCTTGCAGACTTAGAATTTGTATAATTCACTTGTGATAGCTTGATGATAAGATGTCTTGGAGTAGACACGATTGAGTTAAATTTGTCTAGTGACCTTTGAATTTTCTTTCTCTGAATATTTATATTCCTCCCTAGCTTTAGAATATTTTTATTATTATTTATTTATATAAGTTTTCCAGAGGGCTCGAGATGTGGCTCAAGTGTTAGCATGCTCGCCTGGCATGTGTGGGGCACTGGGTTCAATCCTCAGCCCACATACAAATAAAATAAAGATGTTGTGTCCACCAAAATCTAAGAAATAAATATTTAAAAATTCTCTCGCTCTAAAAAACTAAATAAGTTTTCCACCATTTTGCCATTCTTAAATAATTCTTGAAACTCAATATATTGAATATTTTTTCTTTGAATACTTCCCCAAAGTTTCCATATTTTTTTCTTTTTTCATTTGCATTTTAAAATAGACTATTTTTAACTTTGAAGAATAGAAGTAAAAATAAATATTGACAAATATGTGGGGAAAAGCGAATGCTCATACATTGTTAATGGGACTGTAAATTTGTTCAATCCCTCTTGGAAGCAGTATGGAGACTCTTCAAAAAAGTAGGAATGAAACCATCATTTGACCCACTTACTTATCCCATTTCTCATCATATATCCAAAGAATTTTAAGTCAGCATACTTCAGTGACATGGTTGCATCAAAGTTTATAGCAGCAGAATTCACATAGTTAAGTTATGGAACCCAACTAGATGCCCATCAATAGATGAATGGATAGAGAAATTGTGATACACACCTGAGCAGACACGAAGACTAATGGCAGAATAAAATACACAGAGATGTACTCACCTGTACACAGTTATCTCATACTAGACCAAACATACCTTGCAGAAAGTATAGCTTCTTCAACAAATGGTGCTGGAAAAACTGTAAATCCATATGTAGAAGATTTAAATTTAACCTCAATTTCTCATCCAGCACAAAATTCAACTCAAAGTTGATAAAAGACCTAAGCATTAGACCAGACATCCGGTTCCTTCTAAAACTAAAATGAGGCTAAACTGTTCATCATGTTGGCTTAGAAACTGACTTCCTTAACAAAAGCCCTAAAGTGCAATAAGTAAAATAAAAATCAATAAATTGGATGGTATCAAATTAAAAAGCCTCTTCACAGCAAACGAAACAATCTAGAGTACGAAGAGAGAACCTAGAGAATGGGAGAAAATCTTTGCCACCTGCACCTCATATACAGCATTATATCCAGGATATATAAAGAACTCAAAAAACTTAACACCAACAAAAACAAATAACCCAATAATTAAGTGGGAAAAGGAACTGAATAGACACTTCACAGAAGAAGAAATATAAATGGTGAAAAAAATTTAAAAAAAGTTCAATATCTCTAACAATTAGAGAAATTTAAATCAAAATGGCTCTGAGATTCCATCTCACTATAGTCAGAATGGCAATTATCAAGAATGCAAGTAACAAATGTGGGCGAGGATGTAGGGATATGTCTTTATACATTCTTGGTGGCACTGCAAACTGGTACAACCACTCTGGAAAGAAGAATGGATATTACCTAGAAAACTTGGAATGGGACTACCATTTGACCCATTTATCCCACTTCTTTGTATATATTTAAAGGACTTAAAGTCAGTTTACTATAGTGATACAGCCATTCCAATGTTTATAGCTGCTCAATTCACAATAGCTAAACTATCCAACCAAACTGGGTGCCCTTCAACAGAGGAATAGATAAAGAAAAGGTGGTATATATACATAATTGAATATTGTTCAGCTAGGAAGAGGATAAAATTATGGCATTTTCTGATAAATGGAGGGAACTAAAGAGCATCATGCTAAGTGAAATAAGCTAATCCCCAAATCCCAAAAACTAAATTGTCTCTGATATGTGGGTGCTAATACTCAGTAAGAAGGGAGAGGCATAGGGGTTTGTTGCATTAAAAAAAGGGGAATGAAGGGAAGGGAAGAAGTAGGGTACAGGAAAAACAGTAGCATGAATCTTACATAACTTTCCTATATTCTCATATGAATACATGACCAGTGAAACCCCACATTATGTGCAACTGTAAGAATAGTATCCTAATTTTAATGTTATACTTCATGTATGCATAATATGTCAAGCTATGCTTTATTGTCATATATATATATATATATATATATATATGACAAATAAAAAAATAAAACAGCTTTAGAAAACTAAAATATATGCAAATAACTGATCTCTTAATACTGTGTTGCAGAAGATGTCGATCAACAATTTGTTAAATACATTACTGGTTGGATGATAACAATGGTTTAGTCACTGTGTAAAATTGTTGATATTATCTTATAAATGTACCAGCCATATACCATATAAACTAGTTTTCAGTTCTCGTAATAGAGATAAGAGAAATGCTTACATATGTTCACTAGATAACATGAACAATATTGTTCATAGTACAATATTTTTATAATTTTAAAGTTTTAGTAATAATATAAATACCCTTTTGTAAGAATATGGATAATTAAATTATGGTTTATTCAAACAATGGGATATTATAAATTACTCAAGAGAAAGAAATAAGACTATATATATCAGTATTGAAGAATCTAAGCAGTATAAGTAAGAAAAACAAAAATAAGTTGAAAAAGTTTGTGCATGGGGCTGGGGATGTGGCTCAAGCGGTAGCACGCTCGCCTGGCATGCGTGCGGCCCGGGTTCGATCCTCAGCACCACATACCAACAAAGATGTTGTGTCTGTCGAGAACTAAAAAAAAAATAAATATTAAAAATTCTCTCTCTCTCTCTCTCTCTATCCTCTCTCACTCTCTCTTTAAAAAAAAAGTTTGTACAAATTCACAATAGCTAAAAGTATTTAAAGTAAAAAATGACAACTAACACTAACTTAAATATAATAACTAAATTTTTATTTATTTATATATATATATATAATAATGTTGTGTGAGTGAATGTATGTGTTCACATTGAAGGGGTATTATCAGTACTAAGTTTACATAACTAAAATGTTTAGACTAGAATTGGGTAATATATAAAATATTTTCTTAGTAGTGTTCATTACATATTTACAAATAGTTGCAAATATACATAGCCAATTTTTGATTCTGATTATAAATATAGCAGAGATGTTAAATGAAAAAAAGGAAGTATAACCATTGCATATTATTTGAAATGGTGTTAAAAGTATCTACATAGAAATAATTATTTGAATACTTTGAATATGGCTTTTACTCAATATTTTATATATGTTCATCAGAGAATGGAGAGGAAGAATCAGCAGTTCTACAGTCAGACAGCAGAAGCAGCAAGTGATTGTGAGCTTCTAAAAAAGAAAGCAGTATTAGTATCTCTGTAATTGAGATATGGTGTATGGCATGTGTAGTGCCAGAGAAATTATACTTCTCCTCACACTCAAAAAAATTCAAAGGACCGAAAAATTTTAACATATATTTATGAAGATCTTCCCCTCTACAAATCCACTTCACAGTGACTGGGTTAGATGAAATATTTTTTTCAAATATGTGAATTCTAACGTGAATTCATGACACAAAAAGAATCAGGGAGACATGGGCCAAACAATCTAAAAAAGCGAATCTAGAGAAGCTGACAGTAAAGAAGTAGAAGTGTATAAATTAACCAGAATGAAGTCAAAATGGCTCATAAAGATGCTGATCCAGCTTAAGAAAATGATACATGGCTTGGATATCACCAAAATGGTGAAGTAGGAGATATAAACCTCTCTCCCTTCACCTACCACCACATCTGTCTTTCATACACACACTCACACACACACACATACATATACAATATAAACTGTTATCTAGAAATCAAAAGATCCCTGAATGGCTCAATGTACCTCTAAATAATCTGTAACAACTCAGTAACACAAAGAATATAAAGAAATACCATAAACAAAAGATCATTGGAGAGATACTTGAGATGCCAAGAGATGTGTAGGAACAGAAAAAAAGTCAGAGGCTACTGATATCAGTCATCCAACAGAAACAAGAATGTTCCACTGTGGTTTTCTCTACATAGGACACTGCCATCTTTTGTCATTGGGGTAAACAATAGCTGTACTCTCTGTAGAACACCCAACATAGAGATACAAATTCATCCTTCACACCACTCAAGAATCAACCACTGGAATTGCTGAAGCGTCTTATAAGTCCCCACACTACATACTCCATCTTTGAGGCCACACTGTGTCTCTTCATATCACAAACACCAGAGCTATTGTCATAGAAAATTGTTTATGCTCTGGACACAGAACAGTTCTCTTTGAGCATTTCCATACACCAAGAAGCAACTTTCTAGCCATAGTAAATGAGGTCATATCCTAAGCAATTGTAAATCTGCTCATGTTCTTACTGCCAGGCTGCTTCATAAGCACCACTTAAGATGAAGATATTTAATGAATAATTTTTTAAATGCAATAGAGTGCATCAACAGCTGAGTTGATTAAGTAGATGAATAAGTCTAAACTAGAACACACCTTAGTGGAAAACATGTAATCAGAGGAGAAAAAAGGTTTGGAGAACACTCACAGGACTTATGGGGCAGCACAAAAGAGTAAATTTTGAATTTCAGGAGTTAAAGAAGTGAAACAAAGAAATAGAAAGCTTATTTGAAGAAATAATGGAAAGCTTGATTTATTGTGGGAATAGAAAAAAGGTCCAGATACAGAGACAAATAAGATTCTGAAATAGTGATTAGAAGCATATCATATACAAGGGAATTTCAGTAAGGCTAGCAATACAGTTCCTAGCAGAAATCTGACAAGGCAGGAGAGAATGGGATGATAGATTCAAATTAACAAAGGGAATAAAAAAGAACCTGCAAACCAAGAATATGTTACCCAGCAAAGCTGTCCTTCAGAAATAAAAGCGAGATAAAGACTTTCCTAGACAAACAGAAGCTTAGAGAATCCATCATCACTGGACTTGTTTTATAGGAAATACTAAGGAGATTTCTTCAAGTTTAAAGAAAAAAAAATGCTAATTTCAACATGAAAATACATGAAAGTATAAAGCTCCCTGGCAATGTAGGTACAGTTTCATTCAGTACTGTATAGTACTATAATGATAGTGTGCAAATCACATACCTCAAGTATGAAGATAAACAGACAAAAATATTAAAATAATAATAGCAATAATAATGTATTAATGTAAAGAGTATTAATATAAAAAGTCACAAATTGGGGCTGGGGCTGGGGCTCAGTGAAAGAGTGCTTGCTTTACATATGTGAGGCACTGGGTTTGATTCTCAGCACCACATAAAAATAAATGAACAAAATAAAAATATTGAATCCATGAAAAAAGTTATAAATTTTGACATCAAAAATATAAAATATGGGGGAGGTTCAGTAAAAATGTAGAATTACTTAAGTAATCAAACTTAAGTGGTTATCAGCTTAAAATAATTGTTTATATAAGTCCCATGGTGACCATAATGCAAGAAACTATAGCAGGTCCAAGTAAAATAAATAGTAAGATACCATAGCATATCACTAAAGGAAAACACAAAGTCAATGGAAGAATGAAGAAATGAAAAGGAAGAGCTACAGAATATTATTAATAAGCTTGCAGTAGTTAAGTTTTTACTAATAATAGTAACCTTTTACATAAGTATATTTGATTCTACATAAAGTAGTTGAAAGGATTTTTTAAGAATACTACTATGTGTTGCTTACAGGATACTCACTTCACATTTAAGGACACTAAATTGTTAAAAAGATAATACTGAAAAGGGAAGTCAAAAGAAGGGGGAGTTATGTCAAGTAAAATAGACTTATAATACTGAAAAAAGATACAAAAAATACATTATATAATGAATATTAAACAATGATAAAATGTTTAATTTATCAGGAAGATTTAATAACTATGAATAAATGCACCCAAATATGTAGCTCAAATATATGGAGAGAGATGGACTGTAAGACCATAATAATAGACAAATCACTCAGACATGAATTCAATAAAGTACCATTGGACTCAAACTAGTCTTTGGACCAAATAAAACTAACAGATTCACATAGAACATTATCTCCAACAGCAGTACAAGGAACATACTTCTCAAGAAAACAGAACATTCTCCAAGATAGGCCACAGAACAAGACATAACATATTTATAAATATTAAAGTCATAACAACTATCTTGTCTGACCACAATGATACTAAAACTAGAAATCAATAATAGGAGGGATTTCAGAAAATTTAAAATTATGTAGAAGTTAAATATCATGCTCTGAAACAGTCAATTGGTCAAAGACAATGTAAAGTAAATCTAAAAATGTCTTGATGCAAATGAAATTGAAAACAAACATATCAAAACTTATGTGATGTAGCAAAAGCAGTTCTGAAAGGGGCTTTTATATAAAAAATATCTGCATCAAAAAAGAAAAAAATTAAAATGTAAAAAAACTGTTAAAATTCGGAGAACCAAAAATCATGAATAAAGTAAGCCAAAAGTTAACCGAAGGAATGACTTAATTAAGATTAGAACAGAAATAAATGAAGTAAAGAATAGAAAAATAACACAATAATCAAGAAAAATAAACTTGTTTTTTTAAAAAACTTCTAGCTTATATAAGAAAAAATTCAGAAGACTGAATTAAAATTAGAAGTAGAGGAGATATTAAAACCAATGCCAGAAAGAAACAACAGATCATACGCAACTACTATGAACAATTATATGCCGACAAATTGGATAACCTAGAAGAAATGGATGTTTCTAGCAATATTCGGCTTATAAAGACTGAATCATGAACAAATAGAAAATCTGAACAGACAATAATTAGTAAGGAGATTAAATGAATAACCAAAATTCCCCAACAAATAAATGTCCAGGATCAGATGGCTTCCCTGGAGAATTCTATCATATATTTAATAATTGAGATCAATTCTCACACTCTTCCCAAAAACTGACAAGGAAGGAGTACGGAACTCATTTTATGAGACCAGCTTACCCTGATCCCAGAGTCAGAAAAAAAAATACTCACTGCAGGAAAAACAGAATCTGATTTAATATCCCCCGTGAATACATATGTGAAAATCTTTAACACAATACTTGTGAACTGAATTTGACAAAACAGTAAAATTTATGCACTATAAACAAATGAGATATGGTCTCAGTTGTTCAGACTGGTTTTGAACTTATTATACTCTGCCTTAAGCTCCTAAATTGCTGGGATTATAGGCATGAATGACTATACCCAGAATATTGTTAAAATCTACTACCTAAAACAATCTACAGACCATTGCGATTTCTGCTGAAATTCCAATGGTATTATTAACAAAAACTGATAAAACTCTCCTAAATTCATACAGATTCACAAAAGATCCTGAATAACTAATGTAATCTTGAGAAAGAAAAGCAAAGTTTGATAATTTATACTTCCCAAATTCAAAACATATTATAATACTATAGCAACGAACAGTATGGTACTGGCATAAAGACAGAAACATAGACTAATGGAACATGATAGAACACTCAGAAATAAACCATACTATATACAGTGAAATGATCTTCAACAAGGATGCTAAGACTACATAATGAAGAAAGGATGTCTTCAACAAATGATGTCAGGAAACTAAGAATACAATTGGGTGCTTATCTTATACAAAGATACCAAAACCAAAGGACAATCCAAAATGAATTAAAGATCTAATTGTAGAAGCTAGCAATATAAAACTCTAGAAGAAAAGACATTGGTCTAGGCAATAATTTTTTAGACAAGACAAAAACACAGGCAAAAGCAATTTTAAACAAGTGGGATTATCTAAAACTAAAAACTTTCTGCACAGCAAAGGAAAAAAAATCAAAAAAATAAAATGCAATCTATAGAATAGGAGAAAATATTTGCAAACCATGTAATAAGGGTTTAATATCAAAATATATAAAAATGCTTATAACACAATAGCAGAAAAACAGCCCAATGGATAAAAGGGAAAAATAGATGAATAGACACTTCAAAGAGGGAATACAAATGACAAATTCATATAGGAAATCATATTCAACATCACTAATTATCAGAAATAAACAAATTAAAAATAGCTAAACATCCCTCTTAAGAATAAGCACTGTGAAAAAAGTGAAACAAACAGAAAATCCAAGTTTTCATGAGGGTGTGTAGAACTTAGAAAACTTGTGTGCTGTTAGTTGGAATGCCAAACAGTCACTACTTGAAATAGTATGTAATTTCCTAAAAATATATTAAAAATACTAATACCACATGATCTAGCAAACCCACTTTAGTATTTATCTGCAAACATAAAATCAGTATCTCAAAGATAATGTGCACTCCTGTGTATACTGCAGCACTATTCACAAAAGACAAGATATGGAAACTACCCAAATGTCATACACCAGATAAATGGGTAAACAAAATTTATTATTAACATACAATGGATTCATAAATGAAAAATAAAATAAAATGTGTATTTTGCTAGAACATGGGTGAATCTTAAGAACATGTTTAAAGTGTTATAAGCCAGTTACAGAAGAAACAATATTGCATGATTCCATTTATGTAAGATATCTAAATAGTCGAACTCAGAATCAGAAAGTAGAATGGTAGTTGCCAAGATTTGGAGGAGGAGTAAAAAGAGTGTGGATATTATATGGCATAGAATTTTAGTCATTCAAGAAGAAAAATTTCTAGAGATATCTAGTAAAACATTATGCCTATAGTTAGCAGTATTATAGATCTTACACTATGTGTTCATTTTTTTACTACAATAAAATTGGTGATGTTTTTGCCCCCCCCCCACATCCTTTTTTTAGTCTTCTGTCCATAGTACTTTTCAGAGTTCAAAATTTGTTGTGAATGGATGCTATAAGACGAATAGCAGGAATGGGAGAAACTTAACAGATATATTGTTTTATTTCCTCTGGAAAGGTATTAACACCTCAAAGTATATTGAACATGGGACTCAGGAGGCGTCCCAGCTTAAAATCATTTAACTTAATTTTTCATATTGACACTATTATTACAAAAAAGGAACATACAGAAAACAGGACAAGAAAAGGATAAATTCTCCTCTGTTAAACCCATAAAAGAGAGACAATGATAGCATATTACTCATTAACTACAACAAAGATATAAACAGGTATTTATGATACATATTGTTTTGATGCCTAGGGGTCTGAATAAGATTCCCAAGCCTTTCTCTTCATCTATAGAATTTAATGTACCATATCATCAGATTCCTGCTATGCATAAATGACAGGTACAGATAAAAATATAGTCCTGGAAGTACTGTAGTAAATGAAATCTCCTCACATGTATTATAACAAGTAGTATTAATTCATGCATTATTTTGAAGATATTTCCTCCCTTACATGAATGTTCTATTTCTGTTTTCTTTTAGGTTTGATGATGTTTTAAAAACATGTTCTGTCTGTGTTTCATTAAATGTATAGTTTAAATGAAATAATAATTGGGGCTAAGAAGGCTCATAAGTTCCTATGTGCTTCATGGTCCTCAGACTGGATATTTATTTATCTCTGGAGCAGTTTTCAATCTTCCTGCTCAAGAATTAGAAAAAAAAAAAACTTTAAAAAAATAAGTAAATAAACAAACAAAGTTGTATTTTCGAATTTTGCTGGGAATTTCAAATTTAGATGACATGCTTTTTTATGAAATATTATCCCACTGGAAATTAGAAGCCACATATCTAACTTAATTTTGTTAAAGTTGAACCTACATGAGACTTTGACAGAAAATTGCTTACAGTTAAATTACAGTGGATGCCCTTTTAGTGAAATGTCTACCTATAGTCCAGGATTTATAAATACTTTTTATTTTAGCTTCAAAGCTTTTTATATTTTGACATATTAAAAATATATATATGTTGTGTTTTTTAAAACAGTTGCTTTTGGAAAACTAGGCAGGTTATCATTGCAATATTTCCATGATATTTTAAAAAACATGCTCCATACCACCTGCAAACTGATAATTGAATCAATGCAGGTGGATTTTGGAGGAGACACCCTCCAAGCCCAAATCATCATTGTTACGAGTTTATAGTATTCATGTAAAAATACATGATGGATCTCCTCTATACTTTGTTCCCAACCCAAACCTCCTACCTCTGCCTCAGCATTGTCCTATAGCCATTGACAACAGAGAAATGAATTACATCTGAAGATAAATGATTTCCTTTCATAATAGGGCATTATCAGCACAGCTGCACAACTTTGATGCTCTGTGTCCATACACAGATGGTCAGGCTGGAGGAAAGAGAGCATGCAGATTTCTAGTTTTGTACTCTCCTGGCTTCTCTGTTAGGTTGGCTAGGATGTTTTAACAGCTGTATCTCTGCCAGCATTTAGCTGGAATTCACTAATGTTTCCAAAGACAAGAGAGTTGAAACACTGGGGGCCATCCACATACTGGGGAAATTCCAGAATCCAGGTAGGAGTCAATCCAAAACTCTTGACATCTCCCCCAGGTTGAATTTACTGATCTTTTAATTGTACCCTTTTTATATTTTTTTAACCTTTGTTCAAATCAGACTAATAAATCTGATTTAGTGATGATTCAAATAAGAGAATTTAAAACTCATTTTGACTTTCCAATTGTATCCTACATCTGCAATTCAACACCCTTAGTTTGAATGTTTTGAGTCAGAAAACAAGACCTCATGCTGTCAGCCAGCTTTGCAAGAGTAGGATCAGAGACTCATAGAACAGTTCAGACAAATCACACAGAACCTGTGGAGCTTTTTGTCTGTTTCAAGAAATGAAATCTTGTGGGAGATACAAGCATGTATAGCTTGCCATTCAGGAATAGATAACTATGAACAGGAAAGCTTTATTTTATCTTTCTTTTCCCAACAATGCATTGGTTATAACATGCACAAACCTCAAAGCCCTTGTCAGTCCTGACTGAGAACAGAATAATTTTACATTTGTTGTTTTGTTTCAAAAGACTGAGATAAGAACTTTTCTGTGGAGTTGGTGAGTGCTGTGCAAGTTTTGGATTATCTTTGCTTTTTATCTCATCCACTTTCTGGTCAGTCTTGAGTGCCAAATTTCCACCTTGGCTTAGTTCCTGCTATTTAACAGAAAACATCAGCTTCTTTCATATTCAGTGACTGAGGTCAGGCCAAAACCATAAGCTTATATGTAAATTAAAGAGATCAACCCACTGCTGTTGAGACTTCATAGAGATGCTTTCTTACAGCATCATGAAGAACAATGTATAGTTGATATTGTGGGGCTTGTAGAATGAAATTTGACCTATGGTTTATTCAAGCATATATCTTTATTAAATAGCTTCATTGCTTAGAGTAATGTAATAGATATTAGGACAGTTGGGAAAACAGTAAGAGTCTCAGTTCTCACCTTCAGAAGTCCACAAATCAAATGGAGAGATAATAAAAGTATGCTTGAATAATTTTATCATGAAAATATTTTTAAGGCTTATAATCATGAATAGAAAATGTTCCAAAATAAAGCCTTAGTTGAAAAGCCACTAATGGGTACATGTTAAAAATCTTGAAACTTAGCTTTTGGACTTATATAGAAGTTGTACATTAATCTTAAGAAATAATATATGCCAAAGTGGTAAGCTGCATTTGTCCTAGTCACTTCTGAAAGCTTATTGTACAAATACATGAGCATCATGACCATCATCAAATCATGTGCAAAATGCAGCAAGGAGTTACCAAAAGCAATAGCAGATTTTGGAGTATTGACATGTCTGCTGAGGAAAGCAAACAGACAAGATAACAGAACATGTATCCCTGTAAAAAATATCTTGTGTTTAAGATTCACTCAGCTTTTTATGCCTTTGTTTGGTTTTACAACTGAAGGAGGAGAAATAAAGTTTTAAGGAGGGATAGGTAAGTACATGGCAAATTATTACAATAATCAACGAGGAAAAATACTATGTGAACTGTGTCATATATCCAAATGGCTCCATTGGTGGGACCAATTCCCTTCCTTTAAAACCACTTTACTTTCCTTAAAGGGACTTAGATTTTTTAAAGTGTTTATTAATTGAAGTTTTATTTGTATTCACTACTACACAAAATTTTTATCTTGAGTTGTACACTTCAGCTTTGTCTAGTCAACACTTCCTTCACATCCATTGCTATACCTAGAAGTTCCATTTCATTATAAATAGTACACTTGAAAATATTTAAGTCGTTTTTAATGAAATGTATGATCCAAATTTGCAAGATATGCATTTGCAAGAGACAATGATGTGATTTAACTCTATTGTTGTAAATATACTGAGATTTTTTTTGTAATGTAGTTACACATTCTTATACACCATCTTTAGCAGGTTTACAAATATATTATTAGCTCTTTATATCTCCTTTAGAGACACCCTTTAAAACAAGCATTCCTGCAGCCAATGTATTATATTTTTTAAAATGTAGATCTAGCTAAAAAAGCAAAGTACAAAATGAAAAAAAAAATTTATTTATTTTAGAAAATATGAGACTGTGAAAACATATTGTGAAAATATTTTTCTGGAAAGATATTATTGGGGAATACTACTCCAGACCTTTTCAGAAAGGACTGATTGGCCATTATAATTTACTAGCTCCAGAAAAAAATGACAATCTATACACTCCATATTCTCATAATGGGAAATGTAAATTGATCCCTTTTCATACAGGTAACACTCAAATTTGTGTTAGTTCATCTCGTATGGTCATCTGAGGTCATCCTTTCTCATTTTATTTGGAGATGTTCCATTTGAGAGGTATGTTTCTATGGACAAAGTTGAATGTATGTATTAGAAGTAAATTGAAAACTGAATATGGCTTCATGTTTTTTTCTCATTCACTCTTTTAACTTTTTAGTCTCAGACACCAGGTAAAACCTAGATTATTAACTATCTTAAAGGTAATTAATATAGAAGAATTTTTGTGGAAAATCTGGTGTGTAATAGGATTCCCTTTATAAGATCATTTTGAGGCTTAAATGAGATCCTGTAGACAATGCCACTATTGGAATGAGCAGAACTAAAAAGGTAAGCTAATAGTTTTATTATACTTCTGTTTCCCTTGTATTTGCTCTAGCACCTGAAAGAGTTAAGTTAATAATAAGACTTTAATTCAAAGGTCTGGCTAGAACAAATGTAGGCAGTGAAAAAATTTGTTTACTTTTGTAAAGTGTCCAAAAGTGCTTCCCAGGAACAACTAATGTTTGGATAGATGACAGAGTTTTGTTCCAGGTAGAGTTATGAGAGCTTGTACATTTTGCAGCCAATGAGCTTAATTTTGAAATCCCTCCACTTTGTGTTACATTCAGTTTTATGGCATTTTTTTTTTTTTTTACTGATTAAACACTTGCATTCTACACAGCTTAGCCAATTCATAAATGTTTCCCTTCAAAATAAATGGATTCTGAGGACTCAAATCAAAATGGCTTTTTTGATCTTCTTTCAATGGGTCCATTCTTAGCAGCAACATCACACTTGACCTGGCCTCATCTTTGTTCAATGACAATGGGTAAACAGAAAGTCCCCAGCATTGCTGCAAAGCTTTTCACTTGGCCATTGCATGGAGAAAAGCTGCTTGGTCTGTTGCTGTTGCTACTGCTGCTGCTGCTTCTGCCACTGCAGGAGAATGTTACAAAGTGGCATACTCTCCTTCTGCAGTTAATGAGTGATCCCTTGGGGTTTAGAGTGGTTGCAAGAGTACAACTGCTGCTTGTAATCTGATTTTAAAGTTTGCAACCATGTTCCAGGTAGTATAAGAGTACTCATCTCAAATAAGTGTCTCTGTAGCAACCTAATAAGAAAGTCCTGAAGCTTCATTCTGTTTACTCTTTTTTAAATTAAATCATTTATTTATTCTAATTTGTTATACATGATGACAGAATGCAATTCATTTTATATTACACATATAAAGCACAATTTTTTTCAATTCACTGGTTGTACTCAAAGTATTTTCAAACCATCGGTGTCTTCATACATGTACTTAGGGTAATGATGTCTAACTCATTCCACCATCATTCCTACCTCCTTGTCCCCTCCTTTCACCTCCCTCCCCTTTGCACTATTTAAAGTTCCTCCATTCCTCCCATGCTCCCTCCACCATTGCCATTATTGATTACTTCACGTTTTTAAATTAAAAAATGAAATTATATTAAGATATAATTATATTGAGATACACTTGACATATTTATACATGAACACACCATAATTTGGTTAATTTCAATCCTCATTACTCTCCATTTCCCTGCCCTTCTCCCTATTCCTGATTCCATTTTTCTACCCAACTGTCCTCACTTCTATTTTTGTGAAATCTATTTTCCTCTATTTTCTTTCTAGCTCCCACTTATGAAAGAAAACATATGAACATTTACTTTCTAAATCTGGCTTATTTCACTTAATGTGTTGCTCTCCAGTTCTCTTCATCATCCTAAAAATGACAAAAGTTAGTTCTTCTGCATGACTGAATAAAATTCCATTGTTGGGGAGCTGGGGTTGTGGCTCAGCATTAGAGTGCTCATATAGCATGTATGAGGCACTAGATTTGATCCTCAGCAACACATATAAATAAATAAAATACAGGTATTGTGTCTATCCATAACTAAAAATATTATTTTAAAACTTCATTTTGTATATGTACTATTTTTTTAAAAAAATCTATTTACTGTTGATGCACAACTGGGCTGTTTCTAAAACTTGGATTTTGTGAATTGCAGTGCGATAAACTTGAGTGTGCATGTATCTCTAAGAGTATGCTAACTTTAATTCATTTAAATGAACACTGAAGAGTGTTATAGATAGATCATGTAGTAGTTCCACCACTCCTCATCTTTGGAGCAACCTCCATATTGATTTCATAAAATTGACATGTGGCCAGATTTATCTGAAATTACAAAAAAAAAGAAATTTCTGATAGTGTGATAAGTGCAAATTGGAGGTTTAGAAGTAATTTTATGAATTCTTACTTATTTTTTGGAGCTCAGTCCTCATTTTTGTATGGATTCGAGTATTTAGATGAATCTTTCTCAAGTTGCTACAAATACTTAGACTTCATCGTTATTTTTCACATATGCCTCGCTTCCCATCAATTCCCATACCCAGTTTTTTTTCTTTTGCTATCAATGTTCCTCTAAGAAATGAGGAACATATCTTTTTCCTATGTGCCTGTCAAGTAGTGCCTTCCCTGTTATAATCAAAGGGAGGTCTCTGGGTAGGCATAACGTACTTACTAATGAACAGCGAAATTGTATTGCAAATGGAAAATGACTTCTTTTTAAAACCCATTTGTGACCCAAAACAGGAGTATAAAGCACAATCTCCAATTTATCAGCCTATTTCCATGTGTAAGTGTATATGGAATTTTTAGGAAGGAAAATTTAACAACTTAAAAAGTACAACATTCATAAAATTATGTTATTTTAAGAAGGAATAAATGAAATAAATCCTGTATTTTCCCCAAAATTTCTGCAAATATTAGAATAAATACTTGTACTTTTATTATTCCTTCTGTGAGACTATATTTTACTTACTAATAATATTTAGTAGGTTGTATAGTGGGTCCTTCGTTACATAATATGACCAGGCAAAGAAATGGTTACAGCCTCTCATAGCAAGATATTTTCCTGGCTGAGGCATCAACAGAGAAAATGCTTCTTAAAATTCATGAAGGTTTGTCATATGTCCTAAGGGCAAACCAAGGGTGAATGTCAACAGGACCCAGCATTGTAGTATTCTAAGCAAAAATTCAGTTGATGTTTACATGCCATAAACAGCAGAATCTCCTTGTCTTTTATGCACACTTAAAGGCCTTTGTAATTGATTTGATGGGGGAGAGGGGGTGGTGAGGACAGGAGGGAAAATAGGAGGGGAAAGACAAGATAAAGGGTCAGGTGAATCTCTCCACAAAGAAATACAGAAGAACATTTAAAACAGGTGAGCTTTTGAGTGAGGCGATCTAGCAATATGAAGAAGAAAAAAAGTGACCACCAAACAACTTTGGCTTATGTAATTATTCTTCCAGCTAAAGATCTGAACATATTTTGGCAACTCCTTCCTAATAAGGAAATATTTTTATTCAGGTATAAGTATGGACAATTGGAGAAGAGGTTCCTCATAAAGTGTATTGTCTCTTTGAATATTAATTTTTAAGGTTGAAGAGAGAATAAAATGGATTTTTAAGTGCTTGTTTCATATTTTTCTTTAAATAAAAGAGAGATTGAAAAACATACAAGAGGAAGGAAACAGATCAGTTTAAAGTAGCTAGAATATCAACTCACTTGAACCTTTGCCCTTATACTCAATTTAACTCAGCAATCTGCACTAGAGAATTTCTGTGGTACAGAGAAGTTCAGTTTATTTTGTTGCTGTTGTTCTTATTGGAGGTGTTATTTTAAATTAAGAAAGCAAATATAGATTACAAGAGAAAAAAATAGCTTGAGAATGAGTAACCCTACATTATCTTCCTTCTAAGGATAGAATAAAGGGAATAGGTTTTAAAAAGAAGGTGAAATTTAATTTATACATTAGAATGTCATGTTATTTGTGCCTTACCCCAAATCAATTTAACTTCAATTCAATTTAAAAAAAAATTAGTTGTAGTTGGAAACAGTACCTCCATTTCATTTATTTATTTTTATTTGGTGCTGAGGATTGAACCCACCACCTCGCACATGCTAGCCGAGCAGTCTACAACTGAGACACAACCCCAGCCTCTAATTCAATTTTTAAAATATTTTTTAGTTATCGATAGACCTTTATTTTTTATATTTATGTATTTATATGTGGTGCTGCTAATCGAACCCAGTGCCTCACACATGCCAGGCAAGTGCACTACTACTAAGCCACAGCCACAACCCCCCCAATTCGATTTTTAATTTCTACAATATCTCTGAGACTCAGATTTCTTGTCTACTAATTGGGGCTTTTACTGTCTAATTTACAGGGTGGTTGTGAGGAACAGGCATGATTATAAAAAATTGATACATAGCTAACATTAATTAATAAAATGCTATGTATTATTATTGTACACAAGTTTTTACCCGAGGAATGCATGAAATATTAATGTGTCTAGTCTCTGGCTATGAGGTCTGAAAATCTCAAGACCTGATCTATGTTCAACCAAGAAATAATACAACTGGACTCTATTGCATTACTAATATCAGAGAAAATTTTTTAAAATTTGGGACTGATGGCTGCTGCATACGACTTTCAAAATCCTGATAGATAAAAAAAATGATGACAGTTCATTCTATTACAAATAATTTATTTTTTAACATAAAGTTGGTAATGATGAGATGTTTTGTATAGCAGCTACATGTGATTTGCAATTTGGAATAATATGCGACTACAATATTTTCTGTAGCTTCCATTACACAAAATATAATAACCTTAAAATAAAGTTTGGTGTCAGAATCTGTGGAAAGTTCAAGGATCTTATCAGGAGCTACAAATCTTTTTAAGGTAATTTTCAGACCCAAATGACTTTGATTCTATGATTGCTCTCAAAAGTGGACGAGGATCTTTTGCCTCACAGTATCTTCATTTCCTGGAAAATAAACATAGTAATAACTCTGATTCTTACTTCATGAAAATATCTTATTTTTTAAAATATTACTTTTTGCAATGAAAATTAAGGATGAAAATGAAATGATATGAAAGCAAACCTTCAGTTTTTCCATATCATAAAATATATACCTAAAAATCATATTGGATGTAGGAATGAGTCAAAAGATTGTGATAGACTTTCAAGCAATTCAACATTTCTAGTTTCTACTTTCTACATGATACTTCTCATAACTGTATACCTATAAAAACTAATAATCTTTTTGTTGTAGCTTTGTCTCCTTTTTGCCTAGTGACAATGGTAAGATAAATGAGGAAGATTGATGAATATTATTCAGGCATAAAGAAGAATGAAATCTTATCATTTGTAGGAAAACCAATGGAAATGGAGCACATCCTATTAAGAAAAATAAGCCATACACAGAAAGACAAGTACTGGATGTTTTCTCTCATATATGTAAATAATAATTAAGTTAATTATTTAAATAATAAAACTTGAAAGTAAAAGAGGGACTATTAGGGACAGGGAAGGGAGATAGGGGAATCAGGAAGAGAGTGGGGGAAGAACAAAGAAGGGCAGATGGACATTGTCAGCACACAATGCACACATATACAGAAATAACATGATGAACACTGTTCATTTGTAGAATTAATATGTATTAATAATTATAATACCAATGAGGAAGATGTGAAAGGAATGGAAAATCAAGACATATATTTTGGGTTTATACAAAGTAAACTAGAGCATATTAACAGGCCTAATGATGTTTTAAGTCTATTTGTATAAAATGTCGTACAGTTTAGGGTAATAGCATGTTTCAGTAGTAGTAGCATGGGCCCTGGTGTCAAATAGTCCTGAATTTGATGCCAAGCAAAGTCATTTAAATCTCCATTTGTCACACAGTAAGAATAGTATTTTTTAAAGTTTGTTTCTCAACTTTATCTTTTATGGCTACCTCGATATTCAAGCCCAAACTAAGTCAAAGGTGTTCTCATAATTGACCTAAATGCTGGTCAGCTATTGGATAAGAGCTCCAGGTAGAAGCAATATTCAAATACGACATAAAACAGGGGGAGTGGGGGGCAAATAACTCTAAAAGTGTGAAAATATATAACAGTTGTTCCCAGATAGTAGCAGAGAGTGAGGCAGGTAGTGGCCAGCAACTAAAAGCCCATAAGCAGCATGTGCACCTCCTTGTTTGCCCAGGCTGGCTTTGATCTTCCAGGTCTTCATCCATGGACAGGTTTCCTGCTGTTATTAGAAGTACTGGAGTGCCTTCCATTAGTCTCTTAAGATATTTTCCCTTCTTAACAATCTTTAATGGAAATTACAACAAAATCTCTAAAGAAAGCTAGTTCCCATGAGGTATGTAGCTCCTGGAGGTTTGAAGAGTTGAGAAAAGGTTCAGATAAAACTCCAGATTTTTGAGCTTTGCCCTTCATTAGGTTTCCCTTGGTTCACCAAAGCCTGGTGAGACTAGTACTCAAGTTTAATAAGCTGCAAGTATAGTAGTCTCTTTGACTTTGCTAAAACTTGAAATATCACTGGTGTAGATCAGCACTATTTGTTATCAATTGCTTTTTTGAATTGGTCCTTTGTTACCCCAAATCAGTTCTGCTGACCAGAGTCTCCAGATACTACCCTGCAGTTTGTGCACTTTATAGTTTCAGAGGATGCCATTCACATAGATTTTAATGTGAATATTGACCCTCTAGAGTTGTGCAAAATGCCTGGCACCAATGCTGATGTTTACAGTCTACATTTGGGACCAAGAATAAAATGCAAATTTAAATTTGACCTCAAACTTCTTTTTAGTATTTTTAAAAATGATAACTCTATTTAGAATTAGATCTATATACTAATTATTAGTTTTGAAGGGACAGGTGAAACAAGACTGATGAGCAGTATGTAACTTTACCTCCTTAGACATTATTTGGAGAATTTTAAATGTACACATTCACTTGACAGTTGAAATATGAGCATAGTAGGGAAATTTTTGACATCTAGTTGATTTGGCATTTGGGCTATCCTATTGAAATATTTTCAGTATATTTAGTGTGGCTTGTTCTCAGAAATAGTTTGATAAATCTATGATTTGTATCGGATTAATTTGGAAACAACCCTTTTTTCAAGAATGTCTTCCTATGGACATATCTCTTGAAACTCTCCTTTCCATGGATCCATGTGGCTGCATTACAGAAGTCCTTGAAGAATGGCATACTTGTCAATGCTGACATATGGGCATTAAGGAGGAGATATTGTCAAACAATTATCAACACACAAAGAAGACAGAACTGAGAAACAGGACTAAACTGGACAATTATGAATGTGACTATTGCAATTTCATTAATGTAGTTCATTTATTTATTCTCTCAGCAAAGCACATGATATTCACAAGATACTACAGAAGAGAGATAAATGATGAATGAGTTTCAATCATAGAGTCAGTCAGTGTCACATAGCTGTTAAACACAGAAACTTTTGTCAGCTCACTGATTTTTTTTTTTTTGGTAGCAGGAATTGAACCAAAGGGCACTCAACCACTGAGCCATATCCACAGCCACCCCCCCCTTTTTTTAAATTTAGAGACAGGGTCTTTCTAAGTTGCTTAGGGCCTTGCTAAGTTGCTGAAGCTGGCTTTAATCTTGCAATTCTCCTGCCTCAGCCTCTAGCACCACTGGAATTGTAGGCATGCACCACCACTCCTGGCTAGATCATTGAATTTTGAATCCATATTTTCCTACATTATAATCTTGCAAAATTTACTTAAGCTTTCTGAGCTTCAGTTTTCTTGACTAAGAATTTATGGAAATCATGAAAGTGATTGCCTTGAAGGTATGTTGCAAGGGTTAAGTGATGCAATTCATATGAAGCACTAGGTTTAGTGCCTACTACATAGCTTTCAACAATGATAGCTCTATTTAGTGCTATTATAGCATTGATATAATTCAGAATCACCAGAACAAAGCAGTTAAAAGCATGAATTCTGGATTCAGAGTGTCTTTTAATCCTTGGTCTACTATTCACTACTATGTGACCTTGGAAAAATAAAAATATGTCCTGGTGCTTCAGTTTCCATCTCATCCAGTCATCATGAGAATGATGGTTGAATACATTAAAAGGACTTTAAGGAGTGCCTTGCCAATCATATGTACTCACTAAATGGGAGTAACTTTTATAAGAGATCATATATATGTTTCCTCACATAGTGGGTTCAACTGTGTTCCCCCCCAAAATAAGTCCACTACCTAACTAATGGCTCTCCTATACATGTTCATGTGATCTTATATGGAAACAGGAACTTTGCAGGTGTGATTAACTTAAGAATCTCAAGGGCAAGTTCATTTTGGATCTAATGGCTAATGCCTTTATAAGTGAAAGGATAGGAAGATTTGAGACTAAAAAGCACTGGGTATATGAACACATGAAGAAGGAGGCACAGATTAAAGTTATGCTACTGCAAATTAAGGAATGCCAGGAGTCAGTAGAATCTGGAATAGGCAAAGAAGTTTTCTCACTTAGACCCTTTGGAGAGAGCATAGCCCAATTGACACCCTGATTTCTGACTTTTGGCCTCTGCACTGTGAGAGAATAAATTTCTGTTGTTTCAAGCCACCAGGCTTGTGGCATATTTGTTACAGCAGCCTCAAGAAACTAATAGACCTACAATACTTAGATTTTCTACTGTTAAAAAAAAAAGAAAGAACAAAAGAAAGGAAAGAAAAGGGGAAAATAATTAAATAGAAACACTGTATAATTTGGGAAAACTACCTTTAAATAATAGAAAAATGACAAAGTTTTCAGCACCATTTTGCATTTTTGAAGTTTGAATTTTTATATGTATTTCCATTTACTACCTAATAGGACCATTTGAGAGGCTGCTTTGCTCTATACAAATGTGCTTAATAATTTTTATTAACTCTTTGTAAATGTTTAAAACATTTAATTAACATTTGTTGTGTGCCCACTGTGTGTTAGATAATGTGCGGAAGCAATGATGTAGTCTTTATTATAAAGGAGCTCACAATCCAGCAGTTTGTGAGAATTAGATTTTAGCAGTCTATCAGATAAAGATGATGAGAACATGGGAACCATTTATGTTATAATCTCACCAGGATTGTATGGAATCCTATGTATCATTTGGAAAACACACATTGCTTTGCCACCTTATGTATATTATGAGGCATCAGTAATTTTTTAAAGCCTGGCACACGTTATGGGATTGAGGTTTTAGAATTGCTGGTTTAGTCCAACTCCACCCTATTGAAGAAAGGCATCTATAGTATTTCTTTCAAGTGCTTTGTTGCTTCTGAAAATTTTTAGCGACAGACGAGCTCCCTTTTTGAGTCAACTAGGTCCATTGTTAACACAAAGCATTTCAAAATCTTTCCATATATTGATCTGTAATATAGCTCTCCTTAGCTTCTATTTGCAGGCCACAGTTCTACATTACAGAAAAACAATGAATATCAGTCTTCAAATGGAAGTTCCTTAAGACAACTATTCATTTTCTGATCCAGGCTATACATGCCTAGATCTGACAACTGGTACTTACTTTGGGTTTCATTTCAGACCATGCATATGCTTAGTCACTTTCCATTGATCAAGGTCTAGTTCATCCATTTTCCTTTTTAAAATCTGACCTCCACAATTGACTGCAATCCTTTGACAACAGAAAAGTTCAATATAGCTGTACAAGAAATCCAGACCTATATTAATATAGCCTATTTGTAGCAGCTTATTTTTTCTTCTTGAGTGACATCCACATCATCTTGTAAATTCCCATTGAGCTTAACATCAAATAAAATCTCCAAGTCTTTTTTCAAAGCTTTCTTTTACTTATTGATTTATTCTTTCTCAATTCATAAAGAAAGGGAGTTCAAACTGATTCTTATTATGTATTGGTTTATAAGTTTTGGGTCATCGTTCCAATATGTGGTAGTGAAACTTTAGAATTCTAATCTAGCCCTTCAGGATATTTGCTTTTTTAAAGATTTTTTTTAAATCTGAAAATTTAAACTGGGCATGGTGGTAAACCTATAATTCCAGTGGCTCAGCTCAGGAGGCTGAGGCAGGAGGATCACTAGTTCAAAGCCAGCCTCAGCAAAGGCAAGGCTGCTAAGAAGCTCAGTGAGACCCTGACGCTAAATAAAATACAAAATTCTGCTGGAGATGTAGCTCAGTGGTTGGGTGCCCCTGAGTTCAGTCCCTGGTAATCCCCAAAATCTAAAAACTTGATAATGATTTCCTTATTAAGTTAGATAAGGAGAAGTATATGATGTAATTGAGCTAGTGAACTCGGGAGTTAGATCAAGTTAAATCCTTTCTAGGTTCTAGCATTAATAATTCTTATGCCCCTTGCCTTTGAGATCTTATTTAACTGCCTGTACTCAGCTTCTCTATGTGCAATGACATAATTGCTTCATGGTGTTTTTATGTGGGTAACACATAAAAATGTTCCTAAAGAATTCGACATGAAAAGTAGAATAGTCACTCTTTATCTCATTCTTTCTTGTTCTAAGTCGGTACAGATGTTGTGTATATGCCATTGAACAAGGCAGACCAAGATTCTTCATAGAACTTACATTTTTTTTTAAATTCTTTTTAAATTTTTTTTTAGTTGTAGATAGACACAATACTTTTTATTTTATTTATTTATTTTAGGTGATGCTGAAGGTCTTGCACATGTTAGGAGAGTGAGCAGACCAACATAAACTAATAAAGGAATAAAATAATTTCAGAAAGTGGGAAACTCTATGAAAATAAAATGTTCCAAAGAGCCAAAGGTAAAGTGAATGCCCTAGAAGGTCTTTAAAGAAGCATTGTTTATGCTAATATCTGCATGAGAGAATGGAACCAGAAATATAAATAACTGGAGGAATAGTGTTCCAGGCAGAAATAACAAGAAATTAAAGCCACTAAGGAAAAAAAAAACAAGATTGCAATAATGAAGGACTCAATATGATTGCTGGAGGATTTTGAACAAAAAATAGAGACAGGCAGGGGCTAGATCATTCAGAGCATTTTATGCTATAGCAAGTTTTCAATTGTATTGTAAATGCAATAGAAAGGCATTAAAAGTTTTACATTATTATTTAAAAGTAATACTGATCATTGTGTAGAGAATGAATTGCAAAAGTAGAGGCAGAAAGGACAGTAAGGACCAAAGTTCAGCAGACAGTTGCTTAGATCAGGGTGGTAAATTGAGAGAATATGTGGCTTCAGAATTATATCTTGGAATTTCACAGAATTTGCTAATGGATTGAATGTCAGAGATAAAGAAAACAGAGGAGAAAAGGATGAAAACAGAGGAAAAAAGGATGATTCCTATGAGTGTTCAACTAATGTTAAGTAGTAGTATTATCTATGTCTTCATCCCAAATAACAAAAAATATTGGAGATATAATTCTGCATATATTTTTATATGTCAATAATTTTAATCAATACTTTTTAGTCTGAAATATTTTCTTCTTCTTTTGAGGTCTTAAAATATTGCAAACTAACCCAGTTCCTTAGTAGAACTCTCTGGTATCACAGGCCACTCACTGTAGGTCTTCAAGTTCAGTGTTTTTACATGTAGGTCTGGGCATCAGTGATAGTGCAAGGAAAGGTTTTCACAAGTCTATGGTAGTAATAATTTCTAAAAGTTAATAAGATAATTATACATATATATATACATATATATACATAGATACATACACACATTTTATATATTTATACATATGTGTGTGTGTGTATATATATATATATATATATGTGTGTGTATAGAGAGAGAGAGAAAGAGAGAGAGAGAGAGAGATAGAGAGAGAGAGAGAATTCTTATATCTTGAATGCAGAGTGCCAGGTTCTAAAAACTTTAAATAATTTAAATATTAATTCCTTTATCCTCCTTATACCTTATAACACATATTATTATCTCCTTTTTCCTTTGGAAATGAAGAACCTTGAAAAATTAGGTAACTTATGCAATATATGTAAAATAATTACTTGTGGCTCTTATGTTTGCTATGTGCCCTTTCTTATAGCAGTCCATTTATTTGATGTCTGGGCTTTTTCTACTTCTAAGATTTTTAAAAGCATTTTATTTTTTGAAATTATTATAGTAATAGATGATAAATACATGCTAACATTCTTAGGTTGTGTGAAATCCAAAAATCTAGGTGCAGCTGCTTTAGAAATGTATTCAAGTGTAGAGCCTCCCTGAGATTTGAAGCTCAGGCCTTAAGTGCTACTTAGCAATAAGAAGCTTTTTGAACACAAAGCTGCTTCTGTGAGGCTTCTGGTTGTTCACTGAGAGAATGAGAGACAGGTCAATGCGCCTTTTTGGATGATGAACATTTTCATATAGGCTTCCAATTAAATTTGCACTTTAATTGCAAGTGAACTGCCACTTAAATATGGGTTTAGTTTTGTCATTTGTAACTTTATCCAGTGGCAACAGAGGTCATGCCAGATAACTGGGAAAGGCAGTTACCATGGCAAGAGCTTTTACCCATTTAGCACACACTAACATAGTACTAACGATTGGTACTGTTACAACACTAACAGTATTAACTGGGAAAAGCATTTTTTATGCTAATTTTCTGCCTTGGGTCCAGGCTCAGATTGAAGTGCCAAATGACTCTCCACCTTGGAAGCATAGTGGGCCTTCAAAGACATCTTGTTTTCTGCTAAGTGAAATCTTCCTGTAGATATGGTTACTAAACTTCAACACATTTTAAGGCCATTGGCTCGATTCACTGCATGGTGCCATAGGGGCATGGCTGGTGCGGCAGTCTGCACCTGACTTCCTATCATGGTTATATATTTTTGTCCTTACATTCCTTTTTTTAATGGAGTGGCTACTGCTATATGTACCACAGGATAATGGCTATTATTTATATAGCAATTTCCATCTTTCGTGTGCATTACAAATACTAACACATTAATCCTCAGGAGAGAAATATTATACAATGCCTCAAGCAAACATCCACCCCTTGTATTTCCAAATGAATTGCGTAGGTTCATGAAGTAAAATCAATGGATCATCAGTGTAAGTTGGAACTGTATTACACAAAATGATCCACTCACCACGGGAGTTAATGAGTGATGGTTACAGGTTCATCTTGCATTACATTATTCGAGCCCCTGTAGGGGAGGCATTTGCAAACCAATCTTCTGCTGCTTGGTCTCAAAGGACTTTCCTTAATAATGACTGACATTGCTTCACAGTCTCTAAATGGGTCCAGCTGGCACTGTGCAAGGTTCTCAGGTATGGTGGATTGTTTTACTTTACTCCATCTGTCAATGCTTCTTGAGAGAGCATATTTTACCCTGAAAATATTTTGATAAAACCAGCAGTGAAGTAATACTATTACCCTCCTATCTTGTCCAGGTCTTATTCCCTGTATCACTCTCTACGTTCACTTACATTACACCAGTTCAGTTCAAACACACACACACACACACACACACACACACACACAAACACAAACACACAGCATTTCAAGATTTGAAAGAAACAAAGTGCCAAGTACAATAGCTTTTCATCTTATTCTAAACATTTCTGGGGGCACTTTTAAGTGGCCTACTCTTATATTTTCTAATTGCATTGTCTCTTTTATTTTATTGCTGTGAGGTAGGAAGTAGCTATTGTTCCAGAGTTTAAGAGAATGTGGGAAAGGTTCAAAGTGAGAGGAAATCTGAAACAACCAATTACATACAATCTGAATTCACTACACTGTTTTGTTGATGTTGATGATAAGCCAAAACATGTTTTAGACCTTTGTACTTGAAATACCTCTGCTGACTTAGTTTTCTGATTAGTAAATATTTAATCTCCCTGCAATATGTCATCCTACATGGGAGAAGAATCCTGAAAAGGGTTTTCTTTTTAAGCTTAAACATCTCTCTCTCTATATATAAACAATTTTATACCCTCAATGACTTACTTAAGAATATGCTCTGGACATTCTGTATAGCCAAATAGTTTACTTACTGTTAAATTACACTGTGACATCAGCTAAAATGTACTTTAGTTTTTCATTATTGTTTCTCATGTAAATACTTCCTGAGTTCTTTAAAGCTATTAAAAAACATTTTAGTAATCACAACATATGAGGCCAAATATCTTTTATATCATAAAATTAAACAAAATAGAAATACAAGTTTCAGAATTATAACATTATAACCATTATTTTGCATGGAAACAATATAAAGGATTATTTAAAACACAAGCATTTTAAGACTTTCATTTAATGAGCTAAAATGCTTTTTATATGTAATATTGGATAGAGGCATAAGACAACAGAGTATTAATTTGAAAAGATCTGGAAGAAAGGAGACAAATATATTCAATCCCCCTAACATAATTTGATTGGTGTTTTCAAGATTTATTGTCTGAGACAGTCTCTCATTCACCAATAGGTTTAAAACTAGTTGTTTCAGATTTGGTATTCAGATGTGAATCCTCTATTTTAGTTGGTGGACTTGACTTCCAATCCCCATTTTTGGATTAAAGCACATTATCTGATATGTGAGTCCTTTGGTGAGAGCAATGTTTATATAATGAAGATAAAAACAGTTGGATAAGCTGCAGACCCAAAAAGAAATGTTGGAACCCTGATGAAGGGAAGTTTGTCTGAAATTCTCTTTCATTTCTTTTTATCACAAATATAAACCAACTGATACTATGTCTTGTGGTGTTTCCAAATATTATTTATAAGCCAAATATTTGATCAGTGTTCTTTACATCTACCAAGAGATCTCCTAGAGAAAGCAAGCCTGGGGACAACAATAGAATTGTTCTAGTGCCTAGCAAACCAGAATTTTTATGTCCAAATTCAAAGAGATTGAGCTCCGCAGGTTTCAGAAAGACTTCAAGAGAATAGGCTCTACTGTGTGAGAGCTCATTACAAAAGTTTACAATTGTACTGAATGAAGAGTTCTAGGAAAGACAAAAGACATGTTTTATCTTGTCTGTGAAATAATTTTGTTCCAATTCAGTTGTTTTGCAGCTATGAGAAAATAGTGCAGGAATGCCTCTGCAAATATTATCACATTATAATACTAAATTTGCTTACATATACATCAGAATAATACTGTAGTTTGAGGGGAGTGGTAATTTTAGGAGAGGGGTTTCCAAGAAAATTTGAATACCTGTATGAGGTAATATGTCAGTTAATATTTTAATTCGAACCTAAATTATTACTCAAACTTCAGTAATACAGAGTCCTCTCTCATTCAGTGTGTCCAATTCTAGCAGGTAATATATTTGGTTGATTCATTTATATAAATTGTTCAGAGCCAGTTTAATGATATATATTTATCTACAAAGGTGATGTCCAAGGTGAAAACTCTTTATATATATATTACAACAGGGCCTCTACTGGACTGCTTCTTGTGTTTACTTCACTTTGTATTTTGAAATGCATTAAAATTGTATACTTTTCAATAAATTCTGTGTGGTGACATTTTTAACCAATTTCAGTAATCACCAAGTGTTTATTGAATATGTTTCATGAATCCAGAACTATTAGGTTCTAACAAGAGGCACAGAAGCACTTTTTTCATGTATATTACACATATTAAGGAATCAGAAGGCTGGGTGTGGCTTGGTGGTAACATTAACCAAATATCAAGATTATGCAAACATATTACAAGAAAAATATTACAGACTCATATTCCTTGGAAAATGGTACCACTTTTTACATCTTCTGAGTTGATAATGTTACAAATTCTGAGCAAAAGAATTTGTAAGAGTTCCGTTTTATTTTCCTCAAATGTTTGGCAAATTCAACAGAAAAAAAAAATGTTCCTGATCTGTTTTTGTTCTTTTTAGGACATTTTAACTAGAAGTTCATATTCTTTGTTGCAGAATTATATAGGTTAACTATTATTTATCTGTTTTGGTGTTTTGTGTCATTCAAAAAATAGCCCTATTTTATCTATAATGATAAATTTATAGACATAGAATTATTCAAAGAATTTCTATAATTTAGAGATCTTCCCTCTTTCATTTCTGCTATTCATACTTTATGTCTTCTCTCCTGTCTTAGGTACTCTGGCTAGAAAAATTATTAAACATTACTAATCTTCTTTAACCAGTTGTGAAGTTTATTAACTTCTTTTATGAATATTTTCTATTTTCAATTTCTTTGTTTCTGTTTTTATAATTATTATTCTTGCTTTGGAAATCATTTGTTCCTCTCTTTCTAGTTCCTTATGATGGTATCTTGCAATGTGGTTTTGAGACCTTTCTTTACTCTAATTTTTTGGGGGTTTACCTGGGATTGAACTCAGGTGCACTTGACCACTGAGCCACATCCCCAGCCCTATTTTGTATTTTATTAGGAGACAGGGTCTCACTGAGTTGCTTAGTGCCTTGCTTTTCCTGAGGCTGCCTTTGAACCTGAGATCCTCCTGCTTCAGAATCACAAGCCACTAGAATTATAAGCATAAGCCACTGTGTCCAGCTAATATAAGTTTTTAATATTATTCATTTAGTACAAAGTATGTCTTGATGCAATATATATGTATTTAACCTGGTTAAACATACTTTCTGATTTCCTTTTGGATTTCCTGTTTCACCCACGTTATTCAATTTAAAAATATTTGTGGATTCTCCAGATTTTTTATAGTCATTTATTCTTGTTTTGTTTTATTAATTTACAGAATCTACTGGATATGATTCAACTGACATCTATTGTAGATAATACAACATAATTGTATAATTCTAGATAACTTTTTCAGATTTATCCTCTAGATGGCCAATTGTCTCTTCATCTTCATTCAATATGTAGTTTAACAATATATTATACTGTTTAATATGCTTTAAAACATGAAATAGTTGGTGTTCAAGTGTTTTGTTTGTCATTTTGATAAATTTTAATTATAATTTTCAAATATGATTGGAGAGTAGAGTTTATTTTTTTCTTTGCTTTTATTTTAAATTTATATATATATATATGTATATATATATACAGAACAGAATTATTTCTTTTTGTTTTCCAATAACAGATAAATCCAGTAATTGTAGGTCTGACTTTGAAGTTTATTTTATTTTTCCCACTAGTTTAAATTCATGCTATGATTTATAATTTTGGACAGTGTAATAATTCTTTATCTGTTGAACATTTTTTGAGATTTGTGTTGAAATTACACTCCCCTAAGTGAACCCATCTTTGTTATTGTCACTCACCTTTGTATACTGTTAAGATAACACCCTTATAAATTAAATAGTTTGCTTGAGGATTTTGGATAATATAAATAGCTGAATTAGGACTTCAATTTCCACCACATTTTCTTGGTGCATTTAAATTATCTTAAGTGAGAATTATTTGCCATTTACCCAATGTCAAATTTGAGGGAGAAAATATCCTTTCTTTACCATTCTGTATGAAATGGGGTTTTATTGAAAGTAAAACATAAGAGTTTTATTTCACAATTTTATTGAAAGTAAAACTTAAGAGTATATACATATATATATACTGGGGATTGAACCCAGGGCCCTGTGTATGGGAGGCAAGCACTCTACCAACTGAGCTATATCCCCAGCCCCAGACATGCAATCTTGGATATGCCATAGACTTGAGTTTTTGCCTTCAATTTATACATCTAGAATTGTCAAACCTCAGATCTTCCTTAGTATCAACAAACCAAATAACAATTGAACACCCAAACAAAATCTAGCCTTGGTTATCTTTTCTGCATGAGCTTTCTGCTTTTATTTTGTATTTGTCTTTTGTGATTTTCTTTGTCTTATGACAGTTAAGCAATGTTTGCAAAGTTCTTTTCAAAATCACTTTTTTCCAACATGTTGGATGTTTCAATCAGAGTTGTTCAGAGTATCTTGTATGGAAGAATGTAGTGAAAAAATATAGTTTGCAGTATGGAAATAGGAACATATAGATAGTATTTGAGGAATATTAGATAACAGTGGCCTATGGAAAATGTTAAAGAAAGCCCTTTCTCTGGTTCTTTCAATTTAACTGTTTTTTCCTCTATGAAACCACTAAAAACATATTATTTGATGTGTTCCAAATAATTGCAACACAAAATATTATGAACTACTTTCCACCAAATTATATTCTAATTAATAGATTTTAAGTTAAATTGCTAGACAATGAAAACTGTAAAAGACCTCATGAAATATTCATTAATATTTCACTGTTTTAGTTTCTGATAAATCAATGCAATTTTGTCAATCCAAATTTCATTATCTGCTTTCATGTAATTTAAATAAATAAAGTCAAGGCAAATGTTAAGCTCTCTCTGACGGGTAACTAAAACATAGTGCCAGAAAGTATATATATTAAGAATTGTATAGATGTAATTTATGGGTAAAAACTACCATCTTTACATTGTTATATTTTAAATTTGTTTGTATCTTACTTCCTCTGTAGTCTTAGTGAAATAGTAGTCTATATTTGTTCATGTAATTTTCCCATTTATGTACCAATAACATTTTACGATAGTATCTTATTCTTTTCTCCAAGGAAACATTCAATCTAGGATTAAATTTATCTTTCAAAAAATTCTTTGAAATTTTTCCCATTTAACTATGCATTTTCTGCCATATCCATTCCACTTCAATATTCTCTTTATTTATTATTTAACCATTCATGTCCTAGACACAATTTGAAATAGGTTATTCCCATTAATCAATCAGTAAAGCTGAAGAATCTCCCTGAATCCCTCAAAACAGTCAAGGGAATATACTTAAAACTGGAAATGAGGAGTCCTGATATATAGCAATAGTAGTGCCACTTCTGATTTTGACCTTAGTCAATACATATCTTATTAATTGCTAGAATTAGGAACTTGATGATATTTTCCCTAGGGAAAAGAGGAGTTGAAAGTTTAAGGAGTGACATATATAGAATCAAGAGATATCAACATGTTGGGAAAATGCTATACATATATTGTAGAAATAAATATAATGCCTTATAGATCAAAGTCTTTATATCAATACACTAAGGAAAAAAGAACAGACTAGTTTAATGTACCTCAGGTGATTACAAAAACTTTTTTTTTTAAAATAGAAAGAATTAATCTCAGGCTGCATTCAAGTGAGGTTACAGGACTATTCCTATATTACTCTGCACTGGAAAAGTGTGTTTGTTTTTAAATACCATATTTTAAAACAGACACTAACATATAGAATTGAAAGCCAAGAGAAAACATACTCAAAAAATGTGTACATAAAGAACAATTTAAGAAAGTGGGAATTCTTGAAGCCCAGTTGGGAACTAGGTTTTGAGCATGAGAATCACTCGCCAATATCAGAGGGATTTTTAGGTAGAAGACTAACCTATCTGGGCTTAATACATTGAAGTGCATTGTCGTGGGAAATGTTCCACAACAGAAGTGAAAGGAACTAAGTTTTATTTTCCATGCAGATCACATTCATATGAGTGGTCAATTTTATAAAAGTAAAATGAGAACATTTATCTTGATGGTTAAGATGCCTTTTAGCTTTGAGTTTTTATGACTTATAAAAAATCACTTTTAATATAAGAAAGTGTTTTCCACCATGATTCTTTATAAAAATAAAGTGGACCATATTTAGTAATGATGAGCTTACAGTCACTGGGAGTAGAGGTTGAAGAAGATTCATGGAACTTGAATGCTACCAAAAGCCTCAGTCCTTATCCTGGATGCCAATCCAATATTGAGGGCATTTTTTTTGAGAAAAAGAAAAAAATATTTTAATGCTTTGCTAGCAAAGGAGAAACAAGGGGACTCCTGTCCCAGAGAATGTCATTCTGCCCAACATGGGGAATAGGGTTTTTGAATAGGTGATTCAAAGGCTACATTCAAAATGTTCTCTGTTGGAATTTGTGATTTATGTGTTAATTTGGGAGGTAGTCCTTTCTTAGATCTTCTGATGTCATCCCCAAATCTAAATTACTTCCCATCCTATTCCAGTGGTGAGTGTGTGCTCAAAGACAGGTAATTCTATCTAAAATGGGGAAGAAAGGTAATCTTGTCTGCCACCCATTGGGTGGGGGGATTAGTTAAAGGGAAAGAGATTAGGAATGGAGAGAGAGAAAGAAATAGAAAGAAAATATCAATTTTAAAATTAAATCACAGTGGCAGAGTAGAAAGGGCTGTATATTCATAGCATAAAGTGGGCCACTGACTCTAGAAGATAGACTGGATTACCTTTAAAGACTTTATTTTAAGAAATTTTGATGTAGAAGCAAGGGTGAAAAGAGATTTGGAAGCAGTTTTGAATTGAAAGAACATTGCCACCATAGTTGTTTGTAAGTTTCTGTATTATCATATCCCTTACATTCCTTAACCCAGTATCATTTTTTTTCTTTAAAGAAGAATATTGTGATAATTAACCTTATATGTCAATTTTACAGGGTTACAGGTGCTTAGATATTTCACAAACATTATTCTGGATGTTTCTGTGAAGGTGGTTTTGGTGAGATTACCATTTGAATTGATTTACATTGATAAAGCAGATTACCTTCCCAATGTGGGTGGGGCTCACTCAATCCATAAACACAAATATACAAAAATATAAATAGACAAAATGTGGAGTAAGGAAGAATTTGATCTTCTACTAGTCTGTCTTTGAGCTGTGGCATAAGTCTTCTTCTGTCTTTAGGCTCAGATTCAGGCTTCTTCCATTTCTCAAAGCTTTGGACTAAGACTGAAACATATAGTCAGCTGTCTTGGTTTTCCAATTTGCTAATTAAATATTTTAGAATTTCTTAACCTCCATAATTATTTATATCAATGACTTCCCTCTCTCTCTCTCTCTCTCTCTCTCTCTCTATATATATATATATATATATATATATATATATATATATATATATACACACATACACACAGACACACAATGAATATATGTGTGTGTATATATATATGCATATATATTATATGTGTATATATAATCATATCTACGTCTATATCTAGATAGATACAGATAGGTATAGATAGATTGTTCCATTCTCAAGGGAACCTTAAATAATTATATAAATATCTTAGGTCTAAAAAGTTGTTATAAGGCACTATGTGCAATCCTATAAACTGGTGTAGTAATGTATATACCATTCAGTGTCACTATAGAAAGAGCAGAAAACCTAGGATAAACCCTGACTTTATTACTTACTTTCTTCATTACCCCTCTCATATCATCTTTTGTATAAAAATGACATGAAATACTTAGCAAGTTTATTATGCATTATGTTGCCTACTATACTGCCAAGAAGATTAAAGTGTTCCAAACTTAGTAGTTTAAAATATACACAAAAATTCTGGATATCATTAACTGTGAGATAAATGCAAATCAAAATCACAAAGAGATATCTTATCCTAGTCAGAATGGGTATTATCAAAACGTAAAAATCTAAATGATGATGAAGATGCAGAGAAAAAGGAACTCTTTTACACTCTTTGTGGATATGTGAATTAGTACAGCCAGTACAGAAAACACTATGGAGTTTTCTTATAAAACTAAAAATAGATCCATTATATGACAAAGCTATATAACATCTGGGTATGTATCCAAAGGAAATTATATCAGCATACCAAGAGATACCTGTACACCTATCTGTTGTAGCACTATTCACAATTGCTAAGATAGGGAATCAACTTTAGTGTACGTCAGTGGATGAATACATAGGTAAAGAAATATAGTATGTATACACAGTGGAATATTACTCAGCCATACAGAAGAATGAAGTTCTGTAATTTACAACAAAATGGATGGAATTTAAGGACATTATATTAAGAAAAATAAGCCAGACACAGAATGACAAATTATCTTTCATATATGCAAGCTAAACAAGGCAATCTGAATGTGGAATAGTGGTTATTAGAGGCTGGAAATGGCATGGAAGCAATAAAAAGAGTTTGATAATATGAATCAAAACACAGATAGCAGGAATAAGTTCTGGTGTTCAACAGCAACAGCACAGTGGGATGATCACAGTTCACATTAATCTATTACATATTTTATGAATGGCTGGAAAATAGAATCTAGAAGGCTCCAAACACAATGAAATGTTAAGGAGAGAGAAACACTAATTACCTTGATTTGATCAGTGCACATTGCATACATGCACCCCATTAACATGCACAATCACATAACATTAATAAAAATTTTAATTCAATTTGAAAAATTTAATGTTTAAACATTTCCAATATCCTTATTTAGCCACAATCCATAGACTTTGTGAGCTCTGACATCAAATAGAAAGAGGCATAATTCACAGGCTGTTACTTATTATCTGTCTTCTATTTTTATGGTTTCTTTTTAGTTATTCATAACATTAGGATTCATTTATACATAACTATAAAATCATGGAATACACTTTGCTCTAATTCAATACCCAGTGTTTCCCTTTCTTTCCCCTCCTCTTTACTCCTGTTCCCTTCCCTCTACTCCACTGATATTTCTGCTATTTATTTTTAAACACTCCTAGCCTCAGATTCCTAATCCATAAAATGGGAACTAAAGATAGCCACTTACCTCACCAAGTAGCTATGAGGAATAAACTATATAACTAATGTTCTTAGTAACATAAGTGTTATAGAATATTTTGTCATTATTATTAATGGACATAATGTTTGTATAAACTAATAGTATTTAATTAGAAATTGATTTTTAGCTCAATGCTTCAAGTATTTTTTATATAGTCACCACTTGCTCCTTATTATCTGTGGAAAATCTAGAAATAATAAAAAATTATGAGTGATCTCCAAACATATATACTTGCTTAGAATACAGTTAGACATATACTTTCCATCTTTTCTTCTGTGTATGCTTTTTTTTCCCCTGATGCTAGCTTTGTAGCAGTCTGGGGAGGGCAAGAGCATTGAAAAGTGATTGTGTGCAGCCAGGGGAATTAGGACCTGAGGAAGAGAAGTGAGAAGAGTGAAAAGGACACAGATAGAAGTGAGGAGCTCTGAGACCTCCTGACTTCATCAGTATATGTCATTTAAAACATACAGATAATTTCATAGCAATCCTGTCAGAATTTTAGAGCAAATCATTTCTATTCTCACCACTGTGTATTTCCCAGGATGTGGACCAAGAATATGTAAAGGATGCACAAAAAAAGCAAAATGTAAAGAAGCTCATGTGTTAACTCTTTATATATCCTAACTTGTCAAAAGTGCCTTCACATGCAATTGACTGAAAAGCCTATGCAATGGAGGTAGGTCAGGGGTGGCAATGCAAGCAGTGAAGAGAAATCTGCCAGCATTTGTGAAATGAAGCACAAATAAGAGAGTTCTGCCAATCAATGCTTCTGAAATTTCTTTTTCCATTTAATAACCACCAGCATCTCATAAAATGATCCTGAGTTTGGTTGAGTAGATGAGCTGTAAATCCTATCTCTTCCACACTTGAAGGCAGAAAGAACTCTAGTCAAAGAACTGTGACTGCAGCTTGAAGGAAAGCATAGCCAGAGATAAGGTTGTTTAAGAAGAAAAATCATTTCCAGAAAACAAGAAAGCAAAAGAGAACAGAAAGAAAGAAATGGGGAAATCCATTAAAGAGAATATAATCAAAACTTAGCAGCCTCTCATAGTTTTCTTTGTAAAAGAGTGTGTGAGGCCAGGGACTCATTATCCTGCTCCTAGACAGTAATTCATAGAGAAGAGAAACTGGGAATGGGGTGGTGCTGCCTAGAGAATTGCAAGTCAGAGACATGCCCATTAGTTAGCACCACTTACTGTTTACATAACAGAGAGACATTTGAAAGAGTCCCAGTATGCTTTAGAAGCCATTCCACAGCCCACACACTAAATGCAAAATTGACCTCAGTGGATTTTCTACCATTTCTATGCATTTTGCATTTCAGACACTCAAACCAGCAATGTTGAAAGACAGAATTTACTCTAGTGAAAAAGGTGCATCATCTTCAGGTAAAAAAAGGGGGGGGGTGGAGTAGAAATGGAAAGGAGATGTAACTTTTTAAGCATTCCAAATACTTAAATACAACTGAGACCAATCTGGGTTTTTTGAGTGAATAAAAATATCGCCTTGAACTCTTTTTTCTAAGATTAAATTGATTTTTCAAAATCATGTCAATGACATACTTTTTTATTTTCTAAATTTAGAAAAACCTACATTAACAATGGTATGTTAATTCATCTCAATGGTAGAGCTCTCATCTAGTATATGCAAGGCTCTGGGTTCAATCTCTACTAATAAGAAAGTAAAAGCTACACCAATAATAATAAACACATGTAAAATTTATTGCATTTAGTGACCACATAGAATATGCCAGTTATTGAGAAGGATGCAGTCATGGGTCTGTCTTTATCCTCACAATAGGGAGGTATCATTATTTACTTATAATTAGAAAATATTTATATTGGCTCATGGTTTTGAGGTTCTGTAACATTGGGTAGACCTCATACTTTGAGACTTCCATAGAGGTGTCACATGATAATGTCAGAGAATGCATAGCAGAGCAAACATCATGAACCAGGCAGCAAATAGAAAAAGGAAAAGACTATAATCCCTTTGCAAGGCAGATCCCTAATGACCTAAGGACCATCCACAAAGCCTCACCTCTCAAAGGTTCTACTATCATCAAATACCATCACTCTAGGGACCAAGATTTTAATAAATTGTCATTTTAGGGAAATTCAACATCCTAACTACAACACCCATTTTTATAGATGAGTGAATCAAGCTGAGGGTAAGATATTTAACATCCCCATAATAAAAAAGTAAGGAATGGGAGATTTTAAATTAGAACCTGGTTCTGCCTGACTATAAAACCTATGTGCCTATTCAGCATGGCTGCAGACATCAGTGTTTTCACACTGGAAAATGATGACAAAGGCTTGTCAGCGTGTATGTGGTTAAAAGTTTTCATATGGGGCTGGGGCTGGGGCTGCAGCTGGGGCTCAGCGGTAGAGTACTCGCCTGGCATGTGTGAGGCCCTGGGTTTGTTCCTCAACACCACATAGAAACAAACAAACAAACAAACAAACAAATAAAGGTATTTTGTCCAACTATAATTTAAAAAATATTTTCAAAAAGATTTTATACTTTCATGATATGTTCACCAATGAGAATGTTTCCTTTTTCCTTCTCTCCTTTCTGCTAGCTCATCTGTGTAGCTCGCATCATCGTTTTAGTGATCCAGTATAATATCAGCCCAGTGAGGAACTTTCTACTGGGAAAAAAATAAGGATTTCATGAACACTCACCAGTGTTTTTCTTAGATCAGCTGCTACAAATTCAGCTCTCTTAATTTACTCTCATGGAAGCACAAGGACAAAGATAATGACACTATCTATACAGGTATATCCATTAAATAGACATCAAGTACCCTGAAAGTACGAATTTGTCTTCCAAATGACATATTCTTTTCCAACATTGGAGCTTTGATTTTATCTCATCTTGTTCCCTGTAGATAATTTTTCTATATTTGTCATTCTCATCTTACCTATAAGAACTGTGAGTATTTTGAGAGGAGGGAATGTGCTTATGCTTGTTTTCAATCCCCTCTCTCCTAATTAATGGTATAGTGCTATACATGTAAATGAATATTCAGTAAGGAGTTAATTTGGTTATTTAAAAAAGAGAATGATAGAAACTGCATATGTTTATTTTTATTATATAAAGTCATTTGAAAATTTAGTAGCTTAATTCACCATCAATTTAGTTTATATTTCTAGATGTTGAAAATTTAGACTGGCCTTTACTGAGCAGTTATTTATACTGAATTCAATCATGTCTATGCAAACAACTCTCAGACAATTAAGCAGCTCTGTTTTGGGGAGTTGGGTGACTGTCAGCTTAGGTGATGAGGATACCATAGACATGTATTAGTCCATTTTATGCTGCTATAACAAAATGCTCTATACTGGGTAATTTATAATGAACAGAACGTTGTTTGACTCATGATTCCAAAGGCTTGAGAGTATAATATCAACTTGCTGAAATGTGTTAGGGCCTTTTTGTTTCATCATGCCACCAGAGAAGGTCAAAGGGCAAGAGAGCATGTGAGTGAGATAACAAGAGTTGGTCATTCACTTTTATAATAACCCATTCTCAAGGGTAATTAACCTATTCATGCAGTAATGAAATATATCCATTAATGAGGGCACAGCCTTATGACCTACTCACTTCTTAATAGACCCCACTTCTCAGCTATGATTTTTATTATGTAGAAGAGAGGCCCAGTAGAATAACAAGAATGAAAGTGAAAGCATTCAAGAATTTTTAATACCTATTATCAGAATTGATAATATTGGTTTAATGTTGTTCCTGCTATGTAATAATAAGCAAAGTCCAAAGAACCCTCTAGGACTAGAGACGTTTGATATCTATATATTTATGGAAAAAGCTAAAAAAAATTGAAATATACAAAAAATGGTACAAAATCATTGTACACCTATTTTGTCCAATATACTTTTAAAGTCTAATTACATTAACTCTTCTTGGAGATGTCAAATAATTTGCCCAAAGTAACAGAAGTCAGTGGCTTGGATCTCTCTGAACCTAAATACAGTGCTTTTCCTACTAGTCAATTAAGACTGAGAGTAAAAATTATATCTACTCTATCTTAGTCAAGTTGCTCAATATATAATTTTAAATACACTTCTTTTGATATCATGATATAAAATATAAATGAATTCCCATATGTTTGGATGTATTTTAGATTTTTTTTATAACTTGGACATTGGAGGCAGATAAATCTAGTTTAAATCCTGGCCCCATACTTACTATTTGTTTCTGGGCAAGTAATATCTTTGAGTCTCAATGCCTTCATCTGTAAAATATAGACAACTATCATATGAATCTATAATAATAATTAAATTAACTCATATACAGTGTTAGTATAGAATGTGACACAGAGCACTGTATAAGTAAACACGTATCTATATACTCTATATATACTATATATTCATATGCCATATTTAAATATATTATATATTTATATATGTTATATATGTAAATATTACTTATTAATGTATCTATATAATTATATATAATATGTATTCATATGTAAATATATAACACATTTATATAACATGTAAACATACATATATATGGAATTTATATATATAACATATATACATATACATATATATGGAATTTTTATATATATATATACACACATATATATGTATATGTATGTGCATAGGAGTCTGTGTGTCTGTTGTCAAGAAATATGAGCCAAGTTGTATATACTAATGGGATTTTTTTTCTATAATACATCAGAGAACTAGGGTATACACAGAATAACAAAAAAAAACACTAAAGATGCAGAAAATGCAAAAAATAATGCTATTGGCTTTGCCTTCATGTTACTGTAGACAAGTTATTGGGAACTCCTTGTGTTAGAGATGGACTGTGAAGAATAATGCCAAAGGAAATGAAGGTTTTATTTGAATAGCTATATTTTCTACGGTATGTCCACAGAAAAGCCTTAGTGCTGAAACTTTGACATTTGGACAAAGCTGCCTTGTTGACTTAATGTATATGTCATCACCTTGAAATGAACACTGTATCTTTGGAGTGTCCTCTAACTTTAGAATAGTTTCTATTGGAAGGTCAGATACATTAAGAAATTCTCTTGGCTAATGCCTCACTTATGAGGTAAATTACTTCTGAACTATTAAATTCTTACAGCTTTGTAAATTATTGTTGTGTCTAAACTTAAAAGTAAAGTGAATATTTAACTAAGTATTTGGAAAAAATTGAAAGACTAAGAGATCTAAAAAATAGTTATCAAAAACATCATATCTCATTTTAGAGAAGAAATTTCTTCGTGTGTTTATGTGTTAGTCTTATTTTCATATAACATCTCAGCAAGAAATATCCCAGGCTGCCAGTGTTAATGTTGTCTCTTGAAGCTTTGATTTGTAAGTAAATTTTTCTACCCTTTTAAGGTGATAATCATTACTTCAGAATTTTGACAATACTATATTAAGAGTTTCAGCTGTAATACTTGCTCTAATTGTCCTCAATAGCTAGGTACCCATTTGAACTCCCTCAGGTTATAATTAATAAGAAGTCTTCTGATAGCCTTCAAAATTTCTGTCACCAAGAGCCTAGTATGGCATGAGAAATGCATAACCAAATTTGAAATGTTAAGGTAAATTATTCTAGACATATTTTTAAATATTTTTAGTTGTAATTGGATAAAATACCTTCATTTATTTATTTATTTTAGGTGGTACTGATGAAGGAACCCATTACCTTGAATGTTCTAGGCAAGCACTCTACCACTAAGCCAAAACCCTAGCCCTAGACATATTTTAATTATAAATAAAATTCTACTATACTTCTTAAAGAACAGCAACCAAATAAAATAGGAGAAAATTATTTCTTGGAATTTTTACATTCCTTCTGAAGGCCTCTCATATCCATTACTTTATCTGATCCACCTTTGTGTGTTTTGTAAGACAAATATTGATAAAATTTAATTATCTATGTTTATGTATATTAAGCAGTTGATTAATATGAAATTTCTGGATCAAAGCAGATTATTCTTACTTACACTAACAATGACATTGGTTCTACTTTGCAACAAATATTTCTTCCCATTGCATTATGATGGGAGACAGATGTTTCCCTCTGTAGAACAGAGAAGAACCGTGAAAATCTGGGTGTGGTGGTCTGTGCCTTTAATTTCAATTAAAGTGACTTGGGAGGCTGAAGCAGTAGGATCCCAAGTTCAAAGCCATCCTCAGCAACTTAGTGAGGCTCTAAGAAAATTAGTTGACTCCTGTCTCAAAAAAAAAAAAAAATTGGTCTGAGGAAGTGGCTCAGTGGTTGAGTGCCCTTGGTTAAATATCCAGTACAAAAAAAAATTGAATCTGGGTGCTTATATCCACACTTCACCTGTACATTTTGAGAGAGTGCAAGAAAAATAGAGATTGAGTAATTAACCTTCCTAATGTACACATTCCCCTTGAGAAGAGAGGTGAGGACTCAGGGTTTTCAATCTTATGTAAATCAAGGTCAGGATGGAAGAGAAGACATTTTTCTCAGTGTTGACAACCCTGGAATGATTCTGTGTTGATATCACTTTTGGTTTGCCCATTTTTCTTCTCTAATCTGTCAACTAAAGGCAACCACTACATTTTTTTTTTTATTTCAGATACTGTACTTTCTTAAGGCCTCATTAAGTTTCTGAGGCTGGCTTTGAACTTAGAGATCTTCCTGCCTCACTGTTCATAGTTGCTGAGATTACAGGTGTGTAATCTAAGAACCTTATTTTAAAATAAAGATTTTGGGGCTCAACCATAAACAAATGAGTATTTGTGTGATTATATGAAGCTTTATATGGCAACATTTAGCAAAACAATGAATGATATTGATAAACCAATTCTGAGATTAACGATTTTATGAGTAAAGTGTATGACCTCTAATGTAATTTTCACATCGGATATTTAATGGTGTTATTATAATTTTTATTGAGATGAAAATGAATGAATTTTAGGAGTTCTGCTATATGCACATTTTATTTTGGATCAGTGAAAAACTTCACCATGTTTGTCTAAACCTTTCCAAAATAAAAAAAAAAAAACAATTGTTTTTTTTTGTTGTTGTTGTTGTTGTTGTACTTGATTTTAAAGTCGAACAAAAATCTATAAAGCATTTGGTTTTATAAGCAGTTCTGCTAACATCACAACCCACAGGAGTATTTAGTTTTGCGGTTATTTCCATTTTATTTACACATAAGTAAAAGAGTGCAATTTTCACACAATGGTTAGAAAGCATGAACTCTTCAGCAGATTAGCAATAATTTCAGGTTTGGTGACAGTACTTCCTCAGTAAGCTTTCAGTAATACATATGGGTCTCAATTTTATCTCTGTATATACATTTTTCCATAAATGAAAACTTAGGTGATTAAGGTTCAATAAGGAAAGAATAATCATCTCCCAGGAGGAAGACACTATGTCCATGTGCTTATCATAATATAGTGGTTGGCAAAACATCATATACTGGTATTAAATGAAGTCCTTCGAATATTTAATGTTCATAGCACATGAATCATTTCACAATATAACGCCCCTTTGCTGGGTACTTAAGTATCAGATACTTCTTGTAATTCAAAGAAATGGGATATGTTTGGGTGATTTACTCCAAAGCAATTATTTTCATGCTCCCAAATTAAAATAGAAATCACCACTCCATAATAAAGAACATAAAACCAAAAATTTATGTGTTATTATAAAAACTTCATGTGTATGTGTAGGTATGAAAGAGACACACTGAGACAGAAAATTTTATGATTATTTTTATCTACCTATGTGTTAATCAAAGTTCTCCAGAGACATGGAGCTAAGGGATTTATATGTCTATATCTAAAGCTTCCCCATCTCTGTTTTAAATGTTTATTATGGGAGTTAGCTCACATAATAATGGCAGCTGAGAAGTTCTATGATCTGCAAGTTGGAGAACCAGAAATGCCAATGGTGTAACTTTGCCCAAGTTTGAAGTTCTGTGACAGAAAAGTTGTTGGTATATGTCTTCGTCTGAATCTGATTGCTTGAGGACCATGGTACTAAGGTCTCAGGGCCAAAGAAGATGAATTTTCCAACTCAAACAGAGAGAAAAAATTTACCATTCCTCTGTTTGTTTTTTGTTTTTGTTTTTGTTTTTGTTATATTGCAGCCCTCAACAGATTGGACAATGCCCATCCACACTGGTGAGGAAGATGATCTTTACTCAGTGCACCAATTCAAACACCCATAGACACACCCAGAATTAATGTTTACCATCTATCTGGACATCCTTTATCCAAGTCAAAACCTAAAATTTACCATTACAAGTTAACCCTTCATCAATTTGATATCCATAAAACTGTCCTAAACCAAACTGAAAATCTAAAGACAATGACAAGATTATAATTACACTTATCCTGATAAAACGTTTTTGCATACAACTAAATTTTCACTAATTTTTATACAGAGAGAATGTAAAATCTTTGAGTGATGTTTTCTCTTGATGTCCTATAAGTTAATTATTGTGATGAAATATTAATAATAATGAAAAATCTTGTCACTACACCTTATGTTATATAAGGCAATAGAGAAAATTATAAATTTGTTGTGATTATATATATATATTCAAATGTATTCATTTAAATGAGGAAATACTATGGCAATTACTATCTATATTAGTCAGCTTTTCATCACTGTGACCAAAATACCTGACAAGAACAACTTAGAGAAAGATGTTTATTTTGACTCATGGTTTCAGAGGTTTATTCCGTGGCCAGACAAGTCCATTGATTTGGGCCCATTGTTCATAGGTGAAGGGCATGGCATAGGAATGTTGCTTATCTCATGGAAGCTTGGAAGCAGGGAGAGGGGAGAGGGGAAACAGTGAAGATAAATCCTTTCAGGGCTTGTCCCTAGTGAATCACCTCCTCCAGCCACACCTCACCTGCCTACAGTTATCATTCAGTCCATTCAAGCTAGGATGAGCTGATTAGGTTAAAGCTCTGTAATCTAATCCTAATTGCTCTGAATATTCTTGCATTAACACAGGAACTTTGGGGGGACATCTCATGTGTAAACTATAGCATCATACTTTTTTCTATAACTGGTCCTATTGCCTTTGCTGGTATTAAAACTATATTACCCATTCTATATTTTCTTTGCTTTCAGCAAGCATTTCAGCTGGTCATAGTTCTTTACCTGGCAAGATAACTAAAATCTTCATTCCTAAATTTCTGCCTGAGTTAGATTGCCACAGTCTTTTCATTGACCTTAATCACAGAGCATAGAAATATAACACACACCCTAATAGATCTTCTGTACTGCATGCATCCTCTTTCTTACTTCCTTTGTGGAGTAGTAGTCCAACTTTCCCTTGATTTTCTGGATCAATCTCCCAGCAAACACCTTTACTCCCTTTTTGGCCTATTGACTTAGAGGAACAAGGATCTCAAAGTTGCCTGGTTAAAGCCTTAACTTTTATTTCAATAAAATCAATGATTTTTATCCTGATAGAAACATTCCTCTTTCTGGAATTAAAACATAAAAGTCAGTGGAACATAGTCACAGAAACAGGAAGCAAAATTTTACTAGTGGGTCACTACGGGCAATAGTGAGTAGTACCACTTCTGTTTCCTCTCCTTGATTCCTGAACATGTGAATCAAATAAACAGCATCATTGGATACTCATTCAGAGCACAAATAGCTGCTACAAGCTATTGTCATATAGATGACATTGTAACTGGGTCTTCAAAAGAGCATTTTATTGTTTTTTTAGCAAGATTTTAGGATGATGAACAACAAGGTAAGACCAGATATTTCCATGAGCATGGATTCATGCTGCACTCCTTTTTCTGAATGGTGCATTCCTTAAGCAGAGCAAACAATAGTGGATAAAACATCTGGAAATCTGCAGATGACAATTTTGCCAGAAGCATTGCAAGCAAAGAAGGAAAATCCATGTCCAGAGTAAGTATCTATTCTAGCAAGTATGAAATGCTCTTCCCTCTATGATGGAAGCAATCCAATGTAATCAACCTTCCACCATGTATCTGGCTGATCACCCTGGGAAATGGTCCCATATTGCTAACCTCAGTATTGGTCTCCAGTATTGGCAGATTGGGCACACAACAGTGGCTGTATTCATGTCAACCTTGGTGACTATAAGTCCATGTTGTTGAGTCAAGACATAATCTCTATCCCTGCCACTGTAGCCACTTTGTGAGCCCATTTGGCAATAACTGGGTTAGCTGGAGAAAGAGGCTGACTGTTATACATAGAACCTGTTATCTTATCAATTTGATTATTAAAAATTCTCCTCTGCTGAGGTCATCTTTTGGTGAGCATTTACATAGGACATATCTTTATATTATTGCCTAGTCCGGATGTCTTTCCACATACTTCATCCTCAAATTCTGTCACCAATTTTCTACTCATTTTCCTTCTAAGTACCTGATCTTTTAGCAAAACCATTACTACAGTGCATGTATCAGTGTATAACCATGGATATAGTCTATCATTCCAAGCAAGTTACACAAGCAGGTTTTGCACACTAGATAATTTACCTTTATTCTTGCCCTTCAGTGATGTACCAGAAAGGACCTGTATTACTGCAACTGTGTATTTTCATATGATGCCTGCCCTGCTTAATATGCAGAACCATCTGTAAATCAGGGCCAGATCTTCTCTTCCTCATTTAGCTAATCATAGGAACTCTTCATGGGACTACATGGGCAGGCATGGAGAAAAAGAGCAGAGTAACAGGAGTAGAGATCTTGGGATTTGGGCCAGTTATTTATGTAACCTATTTGCAACTTCAGTGCCTAATCATGCCCATTCATGTGTATATCATTTCCATTTAATAACTGAATGTTGCTTTGCATGGTCAGCTTCATGGCTTGGTGAATCCCATTGCATGCAGTTCATTAGGGGATGCTCAGGTTGCAATGTAACATGGTGGTTCATAGTCAAGGGTTCAGTCCCGTCTAAATCCCAGAAGTAAACCAAGAGTTGTATCACAATGGGAGTATACTTTTCTGGAGGATGAAGGCAGAGCCCTGCTCTGCTGTGTTTCACCTATAAGGGCCTGATGAAGGCTAGTAAAAACATCCACTCACACATCAAGCACTATTAGATCCATTGGATTATATGGTCCCAGTGGGAGAGCAGCTTACACAGCATCATGGAACTATTTCACAACCACTTTTATTTTGGACTCTGCTCAAATCTAGCAGCTTCATAGGTTATTTTGTTATTGGCTGGAATATTATACCAAAGTTATGATATATTGCTTCCAAAATCCAAGTAGGACGACTAGGCATTGTGTCTTTTTCTTGGTTGTAAGAGGTGTCACATTCAGATTCAACAACTTATCTTTCATCTTAGAAGGGATATTTGGTCCTGATTCACACTACTGGAACCCTAGAAATTTCAATGAAGTAGAAACACTTGAATTATAGTCAAGTTTATTTCTCACCTCTAGCACACAAGTGTTTTAGAATAATTGGTACTTCTCACTAAGTCCAATCAGCATAGTGTCATCAACATAATTGACCAGTGTGATTCCTTGTGGAAGGGAAACATTTGCAAGAAACTTGAAATCTAAATTATAACACTGAGCTAGAGAATTGACATGCCCCTGAGGTAAGAAAGTGAATGTGCATTGTTTGCCATGCCAGCTGAAAGTGAACTGTTTCTGGTGGGACTTATAGACAGGAGGGGAGGAGCAGACATTTGCCAGATAAATAGCTGTATACCAGGTGCCAGGGGATGTGTTAATTTGCTCAAGCAACAAAAACACATCTGGTCCAACAGCTGCAATTGGAGTCACAACTTGGTTAAACTTATGATAATCTACTGTCTTTCTCCAAGATTCATCTGTCATTTGCACAGACCAAATAGGAGAGTTGAATGGGGATGTGATGGGGATCACTATCACAGCATATTTTAGGTCCTTGATTATGGCACTAATCTCTACAATACCTCCTGGGATATGGTATTGCTTTTGATTTACTATTTTCTTAAATTGAGGCAGTTCTAATGGCATTTTCCATCATAATATACCTCAAACCATTGATCAGGGAGTGAAAGTGGGGTTTCTGCCAGCTGCTATGTATGCCTATTCTATTTATGCATTCTAAAACTGGGGAAGTAAACACAGAATGGGTTCAAGGACCCATTAACTCACTATTATATGGATTATCCAACCTCCATAAGTCTCTACTCTGATGTTTTGGGTCTCCTAATGTCATGTCAGTTAGAGTCAGTGTCCATTAATCTCCAAAATTTCTGATCATTTCCTTTGTCCTAATGCACAGTTACCCTGGTAGAAGGCCACATGTCCCTTTGGAAAAGACTGAGAGAAAGATTCAAAGTATACATTTTCACTATTATACCAGAGTTATTCCTCCAGTGGAACTGACCTATCCTTTCAAGTTGTTCTGGGTCCATAAACTGGCTCAAGTCTGAGAATTGTTTGAGGGACCAGAACTTGCTGTTTTAAGTTAGATACGTGCTTACTTGACCTAAACGTCTTCTGCTTATATAGATCAAGTAGGAATTTAGTGAGCTTCTTATCTCTTTCAATTCCAAGAAGATCATGCTTAAATTGCCAATGCTATGAGTCTGCCCAGGTCAGATTATTTACCTTCATTTTTTGGCCTCTTCTGTCCATTATCATACCTACATCACTTTGTCTTTGGTGATTGAGAACTGTCATTTGACCTCTGACACCCTGAAATTCAGCTACTCACATGCATTTAAGCTTCCCAATTCAGTGGCTTTACTTCTTTCTGTAAGGTCTGGCCAACAAAGAAGGGAAGTCATGGGACTCTGCAAATATTTGGGTCCCTATCCCTCCACAAATTTTTCTCTTTCAAAGTATAGTGAAAAGAATATATTCTAGACCTTTTCCCTTTAGGTGAATAAGACATGATAAATTCAATCTAAAATACCAGGCTCCCTAAGTCTTTTAATCCCTTTTTCTACATTAAATTAGGCTAAGGGAGGACAGGCATTCCTTACTTGCTAATGGTTGGACAAATTTTAGTCTATGTTTCAGCCATTGAACCAAACTGTTAGAACCCTTAGTGTGAGCTGCATTTAAATGTTGTATCTCTACTTAGTGGCCCATTTCAATAAATCATCATGATCTAACTACATTTTCCACCATTTATCTCACTCCTCTATTGTCTGTTCCACAAACATTCCCTAAATTTCTGCTTATTTTAACTAGTAAACAAATGTCATTCTTTTGAAGTGTAGCATACTTTCTCATGGGTCATACTTTGTACCTCCAATTCAGAAGCTCAATGGAACTTGAGTTCAGTTATAATTCTAGAAGCAAAGAGAAATCAGGGTGCATGATGAAGAGAATCATCACTGTTTTGTATGACAACTGTCACAAGCAATTCCATTACAGTTTATTCAGGCAATACTTGTTTATCCCCTTGAGATGGAGGTAAACAGAACACTATGGGTGGGAATGCTGTTATCATGTAGTGTGGGGAAGCCACATCTCTTGGAGTTGAAGCAGCCACCACTTCTTACAGAGATAATGAAGCCCTTTATATTGGCAGTGAGAAGGCCACACGCTCTGGGACTGGGAAGATCTTTTTTTCCAGGAAAGAAGACTCATCAAAATTTATGGACTCAATATCTCAATGTTCAACAACAGTCTTCCAACAAATTGCCATCCCAAATTATTGGATCCCATTTATTCCCATTTATAGTGCTCTCAATAGTAGATACCCTATGAAACCATGAGTTCAACTTATCTTGTAATTCAGTCATTCCCCATAAGATTAATCCCTGTATTTGATGTTTAGAAATTTCAAATTCAGCTCTGCACCTTCAAAAAATAAGGTTCCCCTCCAAGTAAGCTCTTAGGATATGGCATTGATCAATCTGTAAATTCAAATGCCTGAGCTAATCCTATTTTTGTATCATTTCATTCAGTGATATTAGCAGCAACCAGTCAATGTGTTTATGTTTCTTAGTTTCCAAAAAAAATGTTTAAAACTATTACAAATTGATTTGCTTAGCTTCTTGCTTCTCATAAGCTGTTGATTAGTAGTCAATAATAATCAATTGTTTATGTGAAGTAAACTTTTGCAAACTGTTGCAAACATTCCTTAGTTTTGTAATGAAAGGTCCTGAAAATTCTTTGAGTAACATAAACATTTTAATAATAAACTTTTAAATTCATAGACATGAAATGACTTTTCATGTATTTGTATCTTCTTTAAGTTCTTTCATTAATGTTTTATAGTTTTCTTGGTACAAGACTTTCATCTTAAATTTATTCCTAATTATTTTATTTCATTTTATGTAATTATAAATAGAATTGTTTTTTTTTTATTTTCCTCTTCAGAGTGTTGTGCATCCATGGAAATATTGCTGATTATTGTATATTAACTTTGTATCCTGCAATGTCACTGATTTTGTTTATTCTGATTTTATTTAATCTTTAGTTTTTTTTCTATACTTCAAAATATATCTTCTGAAAATAGAGAAAAATTTATTTCTTCTTTTCTTATTTGACCTGATATTGTTTACCTTGTCTAATTTATCTAAGTAGCACATTCAGTAATACATTGAAGGGAGTGAAACAATTAGGCATCATTTGCCTTGTTCCTCATCCTTGAAGAAATGCTTTTATATTTTCACAGTTATGAATTTTAATGTGAGCTTTTCATATATGGCATTCATTATGTTGAGGAAATTTTATTCTTTTTAATAGTAGGTCACTATTTTTATATTAAAAGGTCTTGACTTTTTATCATGTTTTTCTTCATCATCAATTGTTATAATATGATATTATCCTTCATTTTTAATGTAGTACACCATATTGATTGATTGTCATTATGTTGAACAATCTTTGGATCCCAGAGAAAATCCCACTTGAAAATTCTTATATCTTTTTTTAATATCCTTGTGACTTATTATTTTAAATTATTGGTTCACTTTAGTTGTACATGGTAGTAGAATACATTTTGATATAATTATACAAGCATGAAATATATTTTATTCTAACTAGAACCCCATTATTGTGGATGTATACAATGTGTTAATGCATCCAATATATGTATTTATATATTCAAATATATTCTGAATTTCCTTATTGCTATCATCATTAAATTATTTTACTTACCTTAGGAAGCTGCAGTTTGGCAATATTGTTGAGGGCCACAGCTGAGTTGGGATGACCTATGGCATTTTTTGCCAGAAGTAGTGGTTGAGAGGTGACGCCAGCGAATTCTCGCTGAGTTCTCCTTGAGTTCCAGTTGAGCTCTCGTGGGGATTCCCGGAGAGTTCCCATTGGTTGGGGAAGTGCAGGAGGAGGGATATTTCCAGCTGCTGGTTCCTGGAGGGGCCGCAGTGTTTGGCAGAATTCCTGGGGAGCATGTGTGGAGTGTGCTGGTGGAGTTCAGAAATAAAGTTTGTTCCTGCTTCAGTGGCTCGTGATTTGTGCCCAGCCAGACATGCTTGGTGTTTAATTAAACAGAAGGGGGAGATGCTGAGAGCCATAGCCAAGTAGGAATGACACATGGCATTTTTGGTTGAAAGGTGACACCAGCAAGCCATTGAGATGATAATGGTTATGTTAAGATGTGCAATCAATTGGAGATTAGACCCCTGCTGTCCATCTTGGCCTGTTACTTTGGAGCTCTGAGACTCCCAGAGAGTTCCCATTGGTTGGGGAAGTGCGGTAGGAGGGAATTCTGGAGGATGTATTTCCGGTTGGGGTAGTGTGTCCCGGGAGAAGGTCGCATGCATGGCATTCATGGGAGTTTTGGAAATAAAGTTTGTTCCTGCTTGAGTGGCTTGTGATTTTGTGCACAGCCAGACTGTGGCACAATATTCTACTAGAAAACTCTTCATGAGAATTTTCAGATTTCAATTATCCATTATTTCCTATATCTATACCCTGTCAACTTGTTCTCACCCCTACTGTCAAAGAATACATATCTAAATATATATTTTGTACAATTTCAACTAGATAATGTTTCATTAATCTAAGAGTTCCTTCATTAATAATCTCCTATCTATAGCCAAGTTGTATCTTTTACACACTTAACTTGGGCAGATATAATTCCGTAGTTCCTTATTTCCAAGCCGGGCTTTGGGAATATAAACTTTAAATAGAATGAACAATTAATTCTACTTGGCATTCTGCACAATAAATATATGCCTTGGAGTAATCATGTGATGCTACATATGACTCTGTTGTCCTCTTACTCTGTTTCAACACACTTTTTATAATGCATATATCTTGCCATACTTGGTGTGTTTCTTGTTTTTAAAAATATGTATTTTTATGCAATACGACCCCTAAATGCAATCCAACCATCACACCATTTCATGGAAAGCCTTGAGTATATCTAGTAAAACTGAGCTAGAAAGACATTTCATACATCCTCAGGAAAAAGCATCATATTGATGAAAAAAGACAGCTTCAATTTTCACAGGACAAAATTCCTGCTAAGTACTTTCTTACCAATACTATGGATAAACTGAATTTTAAAAAGTTAATGCTATGGACACTGTTCAATTCACATTTTCCCTGGATTGACCCAGTTTTGTTATATATTTATTATATATTATATAGATAGATATAGATATAGATATATGGTTTGAGAATATGGAAATGGATGATAAAATTGACTTAGAAGACGTAAATAGAACATAGCAATAATTATTCTAAGAAAGTGTAGTATTTAAAAGCTACATAGTGGCTTGGGAGGCTGAGACAGGAGAATCACGATTTCAAAGCTAGCCTCTACAATGGTGAGTTGCTAAACAACTCAGTGAGTCCCTGTCTCTAAAAAAAAAAAAAATTACAAAGTAGGGCTGGGGATGTGGCTCAGTGGTTGAGTACCCCTGAGTTCAATCCCTGGTACAAAAAAAAAAAGCTATATAATATCTCTCAGTGAGTTCACTACAGCTAATTTGCCTCTCATATTGAAACAGATTGCTGTGTCTTCCACTGAGCTTTCCAGTAATCTACCATAAGTATACAAAATAATCATTCAGTGCACTCATAAAAGTAGCTTGTAGACTGAGTGAAAGTTGAATAAAAACTTTTCTTTCTATATTATAGCATTATTTGATCCCAGAGGCAGAGTTGAACCTGTGAAATGACCTTGATGCTAGAAGTTCAGTGATAATTATGTTGCCCAATATGGCTCTATATTTGTATATCAGCTGAAGTTAAGCAAGTTTATACTTTTTTAAAGATGAAACTACCAGAGATGAAATTTATGAAAATAACTTCTGGAAATGAAATATGTTTGTTGTTTGAAATAGTTTTCTTAAGTATTTCTGCTTTGCTGATTGAGAGAGTCATTATCTTAAAAACAAACAAAAAGTAACAGGAAAGTTGAAAAGATTTTTAAAGTTTTTTATTCTCTATAAGGCTGTATTTCCAGAGTATAGTATTTAGAGTGCCTAGCTAAGAGTTATCCAGCATACTTTTCAAAAATATTAATGCACTGCTGTTATGGTTTGGTTATGTGATGTCCTCCAAAACTCATATGTGAAACGATGCAAGAAAGTTTAGAGATTAAATGATTGGGACATTACTTTTGGGTATAGATTTTGTCCTTATTGAACAGAGAGTTCTCTCTCTCTCTCTCTCTCTCTCTCTCTCTCTCTCTCTCTTTCTCTCCTTGTGCCATGCTCTCAGCTGCTTTCCTCCAACACAACTTTCTGCCATGATGTTCTGCCTCGAGGAATGGAATAGACTATTTATGAACTATGATTGTGAAACCATGAGCTCCAAAATAAAATTATTAAAATTATTCTTTTCAAGTCTTTTGGTCATGGCAGTAAAAAGGCTAACCTAAATTTAATGGTTTCAGTATCTTTGACCTATTTTCCAAGATATCTCTAGAATATTCTGTTATAAACTACTGTGTGAATAATTATTCCTAGATAATTCTAATAGAAACCAGTTTGAAAATTATTGCTCTAGGTAATGTGCGTATCATGGAAGGTAAAACTGATTTGTTGCATAAAGCTACAAGGAAGGCACTTTTGTCTTCATCCTGCTATACTTTGTTAACAATGGAAATTTATTTTTCTACTTTATTTTTATTTTTATTTTTTTTATTTTTTTTATATTTTTCTACTTTAACAAAAAATTCATGTTTGCCATTTTAAGTTTAGTTCACTTTCAGCCTTCTTATTAATGTCCCAAGAACTATTTCATTACATTCCTGTGAGGCTCACCGAATCTGCTCAGTTGGAAATGCTCCCCTTTTGCATGAGCATCCCCACACCTAGTCTCCTAGTTGTGGTTTGAAAATAGTTGTACTTTGGGCTGGGGATGTGGCTCAAGCGGTAGCGCGCTCGCCTGGCATGCGTGCGGCCCGGGTTCGATCCTCAGCACCACATACCAACAAAGATGTTGTGTCCGCCGAGAACTAAAAAATAAATATTAAAAATTCTCTCTCTCTCTCTCTCTCTCTCTCTCTCTCACTGTCTCTCCTCTCTCACTCTCTCTTTAAAAAAAAATAGTTGTACTTGAACTTGATTCAGGGGAGGATTGTGTGCTGGCTGCATGTTCACTTATGATTTCAAAAATATGTGGCTTGTTTTCCAAAAGAGGTTGGCTAACACTGTGTTTGTGAGCTACTTTATTTTCACCTGAAGAAGAACTATAGAGGGAATTGTTTTAAAAGATTTTGTTCAACTAGCTCCATTATTTCCATTAGCAATTCAGATAATCAGTGTAACCCTGTCACCATCTTCAAGAAATGTTCATTCCAGTAGAGGATTCTCCAAGGATGAGAACTTAAATTCTCAGAGAGTTAGTGATGGTTCACTGATGCTTTAGGTGAAACACATTTATGACTTTTAGATATGTTTTTCCAATCCTATACACTCGTATTCCATTTCTAAATGTCTCTTTGAAATGCAAAATGGATAGCTGAGGTGAGTTCTCTGTTACAAATTTAATTCATCTGTTGTTCTAGGGCTTGGAGAAATGAAACACATCACAGAATTTTAGCACTTGAAGGTATATTGGCAAATCAGTTTACCAGCTAACTTAGGTGCCCCTGAAATAGCATTTAGTGTTAATTGTCCACATGCATTTTTCTTCTCCCTTCCCTCTCTCTTTGCCTTCAATCCACTCTCATTTATTTTCTTTCTGCCTTTCCTGAAATTCATCATTGTCCAATACATTACAACAATGTTATTTATAATGTAAGCTAGTTCATTTTTCTGTATACAGAACTATACTAAAGTTTTTTATGAAAATACTAAGGCATAGCAAGAACTATTCTGGCTGTTAAGGCAAACCTAGTTTCAAATTCTAACTATACAAGTAACGCCGTGACCTTAAAACTATCAACGCCTTGTTTATCTATGTACAAAATGGGACTCACAATTCCTACAATAGAGTATATATTAAAGTCTACTACGACTAATAGTAGGGACCCAGTAAAAACTGCCCCTTAAATTAATTAATTATGTAAAGAATTAATTTCTTAGTTCTCTACATGAGAACATTTTTATTATCAAATCAGAAGAAGAGAGGAACTGCAAAAATGTCTTCTGTAGTTGGTAGTGACTGAAAACAATACCCAAACAAAGTGGTATGTGATGTTTATTATGAGTTCATTGGATGGATTTTATGTAAATTACAAAAAATTTGTTACTGGTAATAAAATCATACATTCTCTATTTCTCAGGATAGAATATTTAAAATGAAAATATAGGTCATAAAAATCACATATACTACAAATTATTTAGATACTAACTTTATTTCCTAAAAATAGATCATATACCTTTAATTTGATCTCCACATCCCCTTTAGATAAAGAAATGTGGTTACATGAGTTTCTTGAAATCAAGTAAAATAATTGAGTGATTTACCTAGGTCTCTTGCCAGTCACAGCCGTATCCAAGAGTCAGACACAGAAAAAATAGTTTAAATATAGTGAGCTGAAAGTTAGTCTCAAGGAAGAGGTCAAATACTAATTCATTTTTTGTGCACCTCCAGAGCCTCATTCTGATATCTGACATTCACATGTTTCTAAATGAGCCTTCTTCACTGACATTTAGCAATGGAGTATCTGGGAACACAAAAACATTTTTGATTAATGAGTATATTGTGTTAAGTATAATTAAATGCTCTGCAGTTTACAAGAAACTTTTTAAGCTGTGCATTTGATAGTCAGATTGCTGATTTAAAGAAAATTAAAGGGATTTGGAGCTGTACCAAATATGTTACCACTTACTCTCCTTTGTTTCTTCTCTTTAATTCTTTACATCTTTGACTACCTTAGAATGGACAAGGCAAATATATCAGTTTGGGACTGTGAAGCTCCAATGAGAAACAGTTAATCTATATGGGAACATATGCCAAGGAAAAGGTCTGTAGAACTATGTGAGTGACAGAGAGGCTCCATGAAATAGGAACTATGGGACAAAGCAAAAACAAACAATTGGTTTTGGACTTTTGTTTTATTTAATAAAAAGGTAAACATTACCCATAAAAAGTAAATCTCTTTTAATCTAGTAGAAATATTTTTTTCTGTTTTTTTTTTCCTTTTATTTTGTAGAGCCAATGTTTACATATAAAACATTACCTGGTTAGGCAAAAATGAAAACATATATCATTTGAGTACTTATAAATTCAAGTAAAATAACCCAACTGAATCACAATAATTTTATGCTGTTATGATTCTAGAATTTTATGTAGCTGATTCTAGATATGCATCTTAATAAAGAGCAAAATTAAAAGGATAAAACCTGAATTAATTTTAAAATAAATATATTCTTCTTATGAAAATAGTAATGTGGATAAAGTTATTTAACTCAATACTTATTTTAAATACCCAATACATGATTTTTTTCTTAAATTAAAAAACAATTAAGAGGGCAAAGAAGCAAATATTACATTGTTTTCTATCCAATAGTTTGCAGGAGGAAAGATGCCCCTGTTTTTATTTGACATTATATTGATTTAGTTCTTCACATAGAAGTTCAAAACCTCTCCTCCCTCCTTTTATTTCTCCACAGAAGAATTTTTTTGCAATCTTGTTTTATCAGCAAAGGTTTCTTTCAAAAAAAAAATCCCTGATGATCACAAAGATGATAGAGGATGGTTTGTCCTTTTAGTGTGGGGCAAAAAAAAATAATCTATTTGCAAAATAATTGGGAAGATCAACTTAAAGGTGAGTTTCTCCTGGATAGGAAATAAATTAGAAAGGCTTACCACAGAAAAAATTATTTGATATCAAAGAAGAAGGTTCCTAGGAATTCTCAAGGGGCCCAATTTTTTTCTCATGCATTTTTTGACTTATGGCAAGACTATATCAACCACATATCTATTCAGATGTTTGCACAAAATCCCTATATCTGGTCTGGACACATCCACACATTGTGAAAACTACCTTTATTTTGTTATCAGATATATTTATACCTGGATGGAGCTTTAAAATATAGTTATTTTGTACTTGACAACAAGTAGTCTTCGACTGAGGGGGATGAGAATAAGATTTGCATTTCAACTGAAATGCATATGCTATCTATTTTGTATCTCCAAAAAAGGAAAAACACAGAAACATTGAACTAATCTTTGAAAGAAATAGTGATTAAAATTCATCAGGCTGACAAATTGCTGATAACTGATAATAACAGTACTATATATAAGAAGATTATGTACTCACTTAACCCAGATGAATATTGTAGGTGTTCCAGCTGTTTGTTTATCTCTACATAATTCCTTTTGATTGCTGCCCCTGTTAATTTCTAGAGATGTAATAGAAGGGTACCGAATGGGTCTCATTAGCATTCATCATTTAAAAAATCATTAATTATCTGATATTAACCAAGCATACTAGATATAAAGGTATATAGGGTGGGAGAAAGGGAAGAGGAAGAAAAGAGAGAAAGATTTATAAAGGCAAGACTCCTAACCTCATGGAGCTTGCAGCAGGTTAGTGAGGATGATAAATAAATAAATAAATTAATTAATTAATTAATAGCTAGCATGCAAATTAGCAAAAAAAAAAAAGAAAAGAAAAAGGTGCTAAAATTAGGAGGTATAACATTTTATGATAACATGTTAGAATTTAGCTTAATCAGGAAAGTCTTCCCTGATTTAATAACTGAATAAAGATAGGAAGCATCAAGAGTAAAGGGTAGAGTTTTTCTGGCATTTATGTATATTCTATGTACATATCAATCTGCATTCCTATTTTTACAAACTGATATGGACCAGGCAAGAAACTTAATGATCATCTTTTGCCATCTATTTTGAAATCTCCTCCAAACCAAAGCCAGCTCTAGACTGCCTTTACCATATCCTTCCTTCCTTGCTTTTTCCCCAAAAAAGGAGAAGCCTTTTGGCTTTTCTGGAAAGCCAAAGATTCCTTCCCACAAGGAGTTTATACCTAGTCCAAAATACACCCATCCTCACACAAAGATTTGGAAGTGGAAGAGAAAAAGGAAAAAAAAAAAAAAAACAGAATCACTCTATTCCTCTCATCAAATGTTGATAATCCTTGATACATAAAATAGGGCTTTCTTCCAGGTATTTAGAATTTAGTTTCCCTCTCTCCCCAACATTACTAAAATCAATAGTTATTTCTCTGTATAGTCTAGGCCTACCATATCATCATCACATATTTTGTTCAGAGGCACACATATTTAAAACACTAAATCAATAATGTATTTTTAACTCATCTCATTTAACTTACCTCATTTACTGAGGCATAAAACTCTGGTTTTCCTGATATATTTAAAATTTTTCCCTGATGTGTCTGAAGATATTTGGCTTTTCTTATGTATGCAAAATAATATAAGTCTATAATTTTAATCAATATATAAATATGATTATTAAATAGATATATTATTTTAAAATTTCATTTTATACTACTATTAATTTTATAAAATTATTTTCGGATACAAGACTGAAGGTCAATAAAGTAATATATAATCTGTATAAAGATAATCTTCTATTATTATTTTGACTCTTAAAGATGTATGTTTGCAAACAAGCTTAAGAGTGAGACTATAACAGTTTCTTAAGTAGCTAATTATATTCAAAGTTATAGTCAATGATTACCTACATTTTTCAGTTCATCTAATTTAAGTGATTTTTTCCTATCAAGATCAAGCTTTCTTAGTTTAGCATTCTGTCATTCATTTTCCCACTAGGCTTGTCAAGGACACAATTCTTTATTTCCCTCATTCAGTATGCATTGATTACTCTTGATTGTGTTCCATTTATAATGCTGGCTTTGACTATTCATATTCACATAATTTAGGTGTTTCTTATACTTTTGCTAATGATGTTTTTCTAATTTTTGTAAATTTCTGATTTGTATTTTATTTCCTTATGTAGATTTTAACCATATAAATGTTAGCCTTATCTGCTCCTTTTCCCTGGTACTATTCCCTTTTAATGTATAAAATCTTCAGCTATCCTTTCTAAATATAGTTTTTTTGTGTGTGTGTATGATTCTGGTGATAAAATATATGGCCTCATACACGCTATGCAAGCCTTTTACCACTGAGCTACATCTCCAGTCAATTTTATTATTTATGTTGAAACAGGTTCTAAGTTGCCAAAGCTGGCCTCAAAATTGTAATCTCCCTGCCTCCTCCTCCCCACTAGCTGGGGTTATAATCATGTTCCAAGGTACCCAAATAAATATAGATATTTATTAGTGAAAACTTTGGAATACAGATTTTAAATAACAAACTTGTTTGTTTACCATGGAACATAATGGATGATAGCTTTTAAGCGGTCATGCAGTAATTCCAGATTCCTAATATTGATGTCTTTTTGTAGTTCCTTCCCTTTTGAATTCATGCTAGATCAAATAACTTTCATTTAATAAGTAAAATAAAGTAAAAATTATTGGATGTTACTTTCAAGATTAGCCTAAAAAAGAAACAACAAACAAGAATAACAACAAAACTAGGACTTCATTCTTATGCTCTCTCTAGATCTCTTTTGTTTGTCTAGTTTGATGAAGCTTGTCTGTCATGTGAGCTGCCTCATAGAGAGATCCACACTGAAAAAGAAGTAAAGATAACTTTCTATTTACAACCAGTGAGGTAACAAAGCTATCAGTTGAATATGCTATAAGGTACTAACCTTGACAGCAATCATATAAGTGAGCTTGGAAGCAGATGTTTTCCCAGACAAGATTTTGAATGAGACCCCAGCCCATGAAGATGTGTTGACTTCACCTCCATAAGAGACCAAAATGGTGGACTCAGAAAACCTTCCTGTGGACTCCTTAATCACAGAATGTCCAAGATATCACTTTTAAGAACAATGTCAGAGAGTTTCCTCCGTGCTTTCTTCTAGTAGTTTTTATCATGTATGTAACTATTAATATATTTTGAATTGATTTTTGTATATGATGTAAAATGTGATTCTAATTTAATTCTTCTGCATGTAGACATAAAGTTTTCTGTAAAGAGATGAGACTTTCCTTTTCCCCTTGTATGTTCTTGGCATCTTTGTTGAAAATTAATTGACCATAACAGTATAGACACATTTCTTAGATGTGTGTTCTGTTCTATTAGTCTATATGTTGTTTTTATGCCTGCATTGTGCTGTTTTGTATTATTAGAGTTATATAGTAGATTCTGAAGTCAGAGATGCTTCTGTTCTTTCTGATCAACACTGCTTTGGCTATTTGAGATATTTTATAGTTTCAACCAAATTTATAATTTTCTCTTTTTCTGAAAAATTTCATTGCTATTTGACATGAATTGCAGTGAATCTTTAGTGTGGGTACTGGAGGAAGTTTAACAATATTAATCCTTCCATACATGAACAAAAATATTTTCCATTTATTTGTTACTTCTTCAATTTTTCATAAACATTGTATGGTTCTTAGTGTACAGAAGAAATGGTTATTGCGTCCATCTACAACTAAAGTATTTAAACAGAAAGAATAAGAAAATCATGATGTATATGTGTGGTCTTTGGAAAATAAACTATCTTTCTTCTTACCCTTGCATACTGGGTAGAAAATGTTTAGTTATATACTAAGTAGTAACAAGACTTAAACAGAAATACCGCCCACAATTTTCTTTTGGATATATCTCTGAGAGCAAAGACAATGATAAATTTCAATTGAAAATAAAAAAAACTGGTTGACAATAATCTGATAAATATGTCAACATCACTAATCATCAGAGAGCTCAAATCCAAACCATATGGAGATGTCACCTCATATCTATTAGAGTGGCTATTGTTGAAAATGACCAAAGATAACAAAGGTTGCAAGTTTGTGGAGAAATGAAATCCTTACCTATAGTTGATGTGAATGTAAATCAATAATGCATTATAGAAAATGATATGAAAGTACCACGAAATGCTAAAACTACCATATAACTCACCAATCCCACTACTGGGTATATAACAAAATAAATAAATAGAATCAATATATTAAAGATATATCTGCACTTTCATGTTTTTGAAGCATTATTTACAGTAGTAAAAGTATGGAATCAACTTATATCCATCAAAGAATGAATGGATGAAGAAAATATGGAATATAAAAATAATGGAAATTATTAATTCATTAAAAAATGAAAATTTGTCATTCACAACAATGAACAAATGAACCGGTAAACATTTTCTTAAGTGAAATAAGCCAAGCACAGAAAGACAAATTCCACAGGGTATCACTCATATGTGAAATCTAAAAATGCTCATATTATAGAAGTTAAGAGTAGTATTGTAGTTACCAGAGGCTTCTGTGGTTAAGTTAGAGGGCTGAAAGACGAAATATTTGTCAAACAACATATTATTCCAGTTATAAAGGGGGGAAATTTTCAAATGTTGAAAACAGGAAAACAGACAAATTAGATGTTTGTCTATATATCTAGTAGTTTGGGGGAATTGAATAAGATGTGGGGTGGGGGAGAATAGTGAGTGAATCTATGTTTGGTTCATAAATGTGCTCAAAAATTGATTGTGGTGATGGTTTCAGAGCACTCTGAACAAACTAAAAGCCACGGGACTCTACACTTACACTTTAAATGGGTAAATTTTAGAAAATATGAATTATATCTCAGTGAAGCTATTAAAAAATGGAAGATTAAGAAAAATTAAAAGCATGTTACAGAAGAAAAATAAAGAGTATTAAATTTTATGTAAAATTTTCAATGCTATACATTAAAATGTGTACAATATTAAATATTGTTTAACAAGACAAATATATAGCAAATATTACAGGAAAATTATTAATAATATACAGTCCCTCAGTATTAATAGAAGAATTGTTCTAAGACCCCTGAAGATATCACACTCTTTGGATGCTCAAGTACTTTATACAAAATGGCATAATACTTGCTTATGATCTCTGCACATCTTTTGTATAATACATCTATAGATTACTTATACTATCTAAGAAAATGTAAAGGCTATGTAAATAGTTACTATATTGTAGCTTTAGTGAAAGGTGTCAAGAAAAAAATCTGTTCATATTCAGTATGGATACATAATTTTTGTATTTTCAGTCCACAATTGGTTCAATCCATATCTATGGAACCCATGGCTATGAAGGGCTGACTGTATATCAAATACAAGATAATAGCTATTCCCTAGAGTTTAGGAAGGTAAACTAAGGGAATGGTATGTTAGCAATTACAATAGGAAATTTTTAGAACTAGAAGCCAGCAATTCAATCAAGTAATAACAGTATCATGAGTAGCAGCAAAATCTAAATTTGCAGACATCCTGATCAGAAACAACATCCAGTACATAGTATCATTGTGTTAGTCAACTTTCTTAACACTATAACAAAATATCTGAAACTGGTTAACTTGAAAAGTGTTATTTTTTAGTTTACAGAGTTCACAATTTTAGAGGTTCAAGAGCATTGTATTTGCTTTAGATCAATTCTGGTGAGGACCTATTCAGCTGCATTAATGTCACTGTGGATGGCAGTAGCAGGAGTTCATGTAGGAACTTGATACAGGAAGCATAGTGCTGCATAAGGCCAGGTTAAGACCTTTATAACATCCCTCTTTGGAGAATTACCAAGTAATTGCACATCACAACTGCCTTAATCTATTCTGAGGGTAGGAATTCAAATAGCTTAAGGCCCTTTCAGTAGGTCCCACCTCTCAAAGGTTCCACAGGATCATACCAATGCTATCACCTTGGGTTCTAAGCTTCCTTACACATAAACCTTTAGGGGACACTCAAACAATATCTAACCCATAACAATCACTTATGATTTTCTTACTAAAATATTTACTCTAATTCAAATAATACCTTTATATCTAAATTCCAGTTTAGGGGAAATGCCAAGGGTATTTATTTCTCACAATTCTGGAGGCTGGGAAGGCAAGGTCATGTCATCAGCAAACTCGGTGTCTAGTAAAAACCTAGTTCCTGGTTCTTAGATGTTCTTTATCTCCCTGTGTACTCAATATAGGAAAAGGAAGAAGGAAACATTTTTGTCAGAGCAGTAATAATCTCTTAATAACCTCATTTCTGAGTCTCATGACATTAGAGATTATACTTAAGAATATGAATTTTGGGAATATATAAACATCCAGTCTATAACCAACACCATACTAATTTTTTAAATTCTCTGCATATTTGAAAAATTTCATAACAAAAGAGGAAAAGAAATACAAACTGACTGTATAAAAAGTAAAAGTTCTGCTAGTCAAAAGACAACTCTCTTAGCACAAATTCCACAGAGTATACCATGATACTAAATTTTACACACAAGTAGTTTATCAGGGTGTATGATTTCAGGAAGCAGGATTGACAACAAGGAAAACAAAGAAAGAAAATTAGGAGACCTGACACAAAATGTGTTATCAATTTGGAAAATTCTATGTCACTAGTTTCTTTATTTCATAATACCATCTGATAATCATATGAAACATATCTTAGGGCATTATTAGGAGAGAAAAAATAATACTTACATACTAGCTTCCATAGTAGTGGTCAAAGTTTTGCCTAATATGTTACTTCCTCTTTTGCACTTTCAGCTTGTACCTGCATGAAATTTGAATTGGTTCTAGCAGTGTCTCATAGCCACTGTAGCAACTCTGGTATGGGAGCAAAAAGTACAGACTTTAGGCCTGAGATAAGGTACTGTCAGATTGCATCTGCATAAAACTGGTTACTTCTGACACAGTAATACAAATCTACAGTGGAGGTAGGAATAAAGGAAAGGTGAGGACAAAATAAATTGATATAGACCATCCCATATACCTAAATAACAAGTATAGAATAGTAATTATATCTAGAGGAGGTAGAAGTTAAAAAATGTAGCAAAACACCTCGAAGTCTTCAATGATATGCATATATTTTCTTTAAAATAAAATATAAGTAATAAATGTTAAGATTTAAGAAACTTAGGGTATATAGAAATGGGTATTTATTATATTTCAAAAAATTATCTATAATAGTCAATATAAAATGTCATATCAAATATAAAAACATATTCAATAATGCTATAATAACTTGTTATAATTTTATTTTTTTTCCAAATTATCCTGACTCTATATTACCCATGTTTTTATCTTTACAATTTACTATAAGTCTTTACTAATACACTCTCAATCTTAATTTGGAGAGATATATTTGAGTTGATGTTTTATATACATCTAAAATTCATGGAGCATTTAAGAACTTTGTGGATTTTAATACCTTTCAACAGTGAAAATTTAAGTTTAAGATGTCATTTTTTTGGTGTGATAGCATCATTTCTCTGTCAACTTTGGCTAGCTCACTCTATCACTTTTCTCCTGTGTTTTCATAAAAACACACACAGAACACATTTCTTACTATTCTGTCTAAAGCTCTTTTTTACTCTAATTTTAACTCTTTGTAACACATTAGAAGGTTTATTATTGGTTTTCCACTATTAGAATATAAGTTCTAAGAAGAGAGACTGTTACAACTAAAGCTATATATATAGAGAGAGAGACTGTTTACATAGCTAGCACCCATAAGCATGTCTGGAAAGTTTTGAATAGTGAATAAATACTTCATCAATGGGTAAGTGAATTAAAAAAATAAGAATGATACATTGAAGTCATTTTACAAAGATATCAAAGTACTTGTCAAAGTACTTTGTTATTTTTTAGATAAAATAGCACCCGAAAAGCACACACACACATTCACATAAAAGCTTAAAGGAAAAAAGAAATATTTTAACTAATGGTTGACTGGCTGCTTTGCTGTGGAACTGTGGCAAGGCAGAACATCATGACAGATGCTTCTCCCCTCATGGAAGTAAAGAATAAAGGAGAGAGAGAGAGAGAGAGAGAGAGAGAGAGAGAGAGAGAGAGAGAGAGAGAGAGAGAGAGAGAGAGAGAGAGAGAAGAAGAAGAAGGAGAAGGAGGAGGAGGAGGAGGAGGAGGAGGAGGAGGAGGAGGAGGAGGAGGAGGAGGAGGAGGAGGAGGAGGACAAGGAGAAGGATTCACTCTGAATCCTCAGTTAATTAATTCATCAATGAGGTTAGAGCCCACGTGAACAATCATTTCCTAAAAGCTTTATGTCTGAACATTGATGCATGAAGGATCAAATATAAGATAATTTCTTTAAGAAATCACTAATGGTGTAAATTTACAAACTTGTCATAAAAAGTTATTACAAAATTGGAATTTATTTTGTACTATACAGCATGCTTTCCTATCTTTTTATTCTGAAAACATTGCTTTTTTCTGTTTAATTGCATTGAGTTTTTAAATTTATGTAAAAACACACAAAATGTACATATTAATGAGATACAGTGTGCTGACTTTATATATGTTTATATTATGTAATGTTTATACAAATACATCAATTTTAATGTAAAGATCATACACCTGAACAGAATATCTGTAGAGGAGAAAAGATTTATATTCACTGGGGAGTGATATTAGCCAAGTTATATTGTTATAATGTGTGCATGTACAAATGAAAGGGAGAGAGAAGGGAAATTGCATGGAAATTGAAGGAGACCACCATCATTATACAAAATTACATATAAGAGGAAGTGAGGGGAAAGGGGAAAAAAAGCAAGGAAGAGAAATGAACTACAGTAGATGGGGTAGAGAGAGAAGATGGGAGGGGAGGGGAGGGGGGATAGTAGGGAATAGGAAAGGTAGCAGAATACAACAGACACTAGTATGGCAGTATGTAAAAATGTGGATGTGTAAAGGATGTGATTCTGCAATCTGTATACAGGGAAAAAATGGGAGTTCTTAACCCACTTGAATCAAATGTATGAAATATGATATGTAAAGAGCTATGTAATGTCTTGAACAATTAATAATAAAAAAATATGTAACAACAGATCCATCAATATATGCAAGTATAATGCACCAATAAAATGATGAAAATAATTTGTATACATATTAGATAACACAAATCTCAAAATTTTATAATACAACCCAATAAAGAACCCAAATTATTTGTGTAATATACACATACACACAACTTTTCCAATCAGGAAGACATGGATTTCCCTATGTTTTTAAGAAGAAAAACAAAAACATTCAACAGGTATTTGCATCATATCTGCTATATTGCTTCAAATTTAAACTGACTTCTAAAGTTGCAACTTTTCATAGTTTTCTCAACAAAATACTTATTATACATTGAAATAGCCTTCTTGCTTTATATATTTCCCAGCTTCAGGTATTTTGTTAAAGCAATGGAAAATGGACTAATATACCTTGGATCTCAAGTTTCTGTGGAACAGAGACAGTAACTGTCATTTTATTCTAAGCTATGGTTCAAGGATGTTTATCACACAACTAGTAAAGATATTGATAATATCTCTTTCTAGAACGAAGGATAAGTTTTCTTCACTGTCCAAAATAGTATAAATAATGTCTCCTTTCAATATAAACTCTAAGCAGATTTTTTTTACAGCCATTTTAAAAGATTATACTTCCCTGAACATGAACTTCTTTGGGTTTGTCACAAATCCCTGTGTACAACACTCACTTGTGCCACTCTCTGTTATCCCTGTGGGACATGGGTCAGGGTTATCAGAAAAACATGAAGCTCATTCTGCTTGTTTTGCTATCAATAACATCCTCTGTCTGATCCACAAGTCTTGTGTTTGCAACCATCACACATGAAACTACAGTAGGCTAACTTTTTAGTTGGTTGGTAGAATGAAATCTCTGATCCCTTCAAATTTTGACAGTCTGTGATAATGGGGATAGGATGCTGACAGAGACATGTCTTTCTAGAAGAGAAAAGATAAGAGTCTTGCAAGCCATTTAGGTATATGGAATGAACTGTAAATGTGATGGGGCAGGGCAAGAAGTAAAGGGCCACTGTCATACCTGTTATATTTATAGGCTGAGCAATAGGATTGAAACAAACTGCTTAAATGGTGTTTGATTGATTCTACTCTTCTCTAGGAAGGACAAGGAAATAATATGACAATAGAAAAGTAAACCCTAGGATCCAACTAAAAGGCAATGTGACTGGAACAACTAAGTGAAGTTGTTCCCAAAGATGAAATTAATGGTGATATAAACAGGATAATATAACAAGACAATATAAAAATTGTGATTTATCTAAAACACAAAGTTCATTAATTATACTATGAACAGCTGCCAGTCTTATCAAATCTGACAATGTCTTATAGGAATGGAGCCATTCTCTGTTCCCTGTTTCTTTGTCCTCCCATTTTTTACTATAACCTCAGTACTTTAAGTACACAGATGACTAGGTATGAAACTTGTTCTCAAGGTGGACCAAGAGTTATATGCAACAAAATTAGAATTTTAGAAAGCATTAAAAAGTTGAAAGCTTTGAAACTTTGATTATTTTGTTAGATACAAGTACAAAAATCACCACCCTACCTGATCCCATTGGAATCATATCAAACAGATGGAATTTGTACTGTTTTTTTTTTTTTAGGGAAATAAAAATAAACATTGCTTTTGTCTCATAAAATATTCCTATTACTTCTTTGTGTGAATGCATAATGGAAATTAATGTTATATGCTTATTCATGCTTCCTAATCTATTTATATCAATGGGGCTCATCCCACTGGAAAGAAGCCTCGTATACAGAAGTGTTAGTTTGTTTAGGGCCCAAAATCTTACTGAAACCTTTGAGATACAAATCTCTGTGACTATTTTTTTTATTAGACTGTCTGGAAAAGGGAGGCAACCCCTACCTGAAGGCACCCTTAAGGACTTTGGGTTTATAATTCCTGTAAATTAGGTGCCATTGTGTGATGTGGAAATGGACACCTGACTCAGACTCCCTGTAACTCTTAGCCTGATATTTCTATTACAAGGTGGTTCAATCAGACTCAAGATTAATAATGAGGGAAAGATTTAACATGATTTACATTTTACATGAAAATAACCTATTCAATAATGCAGCCATCCTGACCCCAGTATTATTTTGGTTTCATATGAAAAATTGGCAGCAATACATTTAGTGTAAAATTTATTGACTATTCTGCTACCTGAAACAAAGCTACTCATTTAATGGGGCCCTCAAGTGACAGATATTTCCTTAAATGACTGTTCCTGGTTCACTGATAGGCTAATCTGAAACCAACGGTGTGCGCTGGTCTGTGGAACCTTTTCAACCACACCTATAGCTATAAAAAAATAAAAATGGACATGGTCATATTTCTTAAAGTATAGAACTCAAACTCATTCTTAGACTTCTGTCCTATACTTTTCTTGATGAGCTTTTTTGTATTATTGCTCTGAACAATGACCTAGATCTTTAGTTGCTATGGTTTGGATATCATGTGTCCCTCAAAAGCTCCTGTGTTAATGCAGTAGGTTAAGTGATTAAATTATAAGAGCTGTAACCTAATTAGCTCATCCAAGTTTGAATGGATTGACTGGGTAAATATAGGCATGTGGGCCTGGGTAGAGGAAATGACTTGCTGGGGGCATGCCATAGAAGGGTTAACCTTCAATGAGGCCCTTCCTATTTCTCTGTCTTCTTCCTGGCCACCATTTCTTGAGTTGCTTCCCTACCACACAGCCTTTTGCCATAATGTTCTGCTTCATTTTGGGCTCAGAGCAGTGGAGTCAACAGACCATGGACTGAACCTGTAAAACTGTGAGTCAAAAATAACCTTTTTTTCCTCTAATAAAGTTTGATTTTTTGGTCACAGTAACATATAGCTAAATATCACAGTTGTTACTTTGAAAACTGATACTAGCTAATTTAAGATTTCCTTCTTTGAGTCTGCAAGCTATGGAAACCAGTGGAAACCAGTTGTGGCTACTGAACATGTAGAAGCCACATGAGGGTCTTTTCTCTGATAATACTGATTGAAACAAAGCTGCTGTTCAGTCTGTGCTGATCAGATTGCCATCAATACTATCTGGATCTGTCACTGTGCCACTTCCCCTATAATAAACTGAGCACAAAGTAAAAGCCTCTACCTTCCTGATGCAGAGGAAAGTAACTGCCGAACGTGTAATCTATGACAAAAAGACTATCTGATTATCTCATGGTAGGAGAATCCACGTAGCATAGGTCCCATTTCCATGACAGAATGACTATATTTGACCTTTCAACGCTTTGAAAGTTTAAGGATGTTTCCTCACTGAAGTTTATGCTTTTGGATTACAGAATTTTTTATTCCAATCTGGTTAAGTGATTCAGATCACACATATATCTTTTATCACAGAAGTATTTCAACAGTATGTTAGCAGTCATGATATTTTATGAACATCTTATACTCAGCCATGAGTATCTGTTATTGTTTATGTTCTTAAAATTATCTCAAAAAGATGTCTCACACTATTTTTTTTTATCTTCTGATCTACACACCTTAGAAAGGTAATTTCATCAGTAAATTTCTTTTTATCCAGAAAATAATCATTTTCTCTCAGTAGCTTTCTGAATAATGATGAGTACAAAGGGAGTGGGAGTGGATATAATGTTCTTTTTTGAAAATTTAGATTCATGACCCTTCTCTGTGCTCTGAGCATTATGTATCATTCTTTCCCCCACCAGTAATGCTAATTTGACCTGGGTGATATTCTCTGAAGGTGATATCCTGTCTTAAAGGAACACTGGAGAATTTAAACCTAATTCTCATTAAATTAAAAAAAAATAAACACCATTGTCCCTATTGTGCCTGACTTTTTCCTATGAGAGATCTAGGTGTAAATACAAGATTATTTGAAAAAAATGTGAAATTTGACTATTGGAAGGGAATACATCAATTTTGTAAAAGCTGAGAAGAAATACTTTATATCCTTAGAGATTCAGGAAAATTGGGGACATCAGTAAATCTTTGTCTTTCAGAACCACGCTAAAAACTTTCTTATGAATGTAAATGCCCTAGTATGGCTCTCCTATACTACTTCAGTACTTTAAACTCAACTGACTACTAGGTTTTCTTCCCATACTAGTTAGATAGATTAATGAAGCGTTATTTCCCCCTTAACATTACTGAGAAGTCCATCAGAAACAAAAGGAGATGGCTGTAACTCCTGAACCTCCCATGCATAATCTTCAGGTGTTTTCTCATTCTCACCTCCCATCTCAGTTGTTCCATGGGCTTGATGAATGCTACTTTGATAATAATGAATGAACAACACAGATCTAGCTGACTGCCTTCAATCAATCTCTCTGAAAACAAGAAATATATTTAATTATTCAACTGAATACAGAATGTTAAGATTTACCATATTATTTGAGGCCATATTTTGGACTTAAATCTCCACCCTTTGACTGATGGTAAATGCTGCTGGTTGGGCCCCAACTGTTAAAAAGCACTTTCTTTAAAGTTGGGGTTATGGCTCAGTGGTAAAGTGCTTGCCTAGTATGTGTGAGACACTGGGTTGGATTCTCAGCACCATATAAAAAATAAATAAATAAAATAAAGGTCCATTAACAGCTAAAAAAGATTTAAAAGCATTTTTTTTTCATAAACATCATGTGTACCCAAGAACTGGACTTCTTGTGTGAAACACAGGAATTAACTTATCCTCTGATTAATACATGCCAATTTGTAATTTGTTTTGGGATTAATATATGAGGCCATCAAATATTTAAGAGAACCACGCCTTTACACTGGAAAGCATTCTGATAAGTCTCAATATCCAACTCATGGTTGCTATAGAAGATAGATGTCTTATTTACACCAAAATAGATTCTGTACAATCACTAATGCATCCTTTTGTACTTGAATTAATACTGTGGTCCAAGTGGAAAAGTCAATTAGAAAATAACACCAATAATAAGAATTTAAAAAAAAACCCTGAAGATTAAGGATATAACAATGCTAAGACAGTAGTTTCAAATGTTCTCAATACAAAATTAACAACTTTGCTAGATAATTATGTATGTCAAATAGCTAGATTTAGCCATTCAACAGTTTATAATCTTATGGTTTGGGTTTGGGTTTTTTCCTTAATTGTTCATGTATTGGAAGCTTGATCCACAGTGTAGTGATACTGAGAGATTATTGGAACTTTAAGAGGTCAATACTAATAGGAGGTCATTACTAGCTCCTCTCCATGTGGTCTCTTCTTCTTCCATATGATCTGATTATGATGCTATTCACCAGGATAAGATGCAGTCAGGTGGCCCTCACCAGAGCTAGCACTATGTACTTTGGACGTTTACCCTCAGGAATTGTGAGCTAAATAACATATTCCCTTTACAAATCCCCCACCCTTAGGAATATTATTATAGTAATAAAATATAGATTAATATAGAAAATTTGTAGTGAGAAATTGGATCATTACTATAACTACCTGAAAATGTGGAAACAGCTTTGGAAATGGCTGACAACAACTTAAGATAAAAAAATGCTAACAGAGTAGATTTAAAATATTTACTACAAAAAAAATGATAACTTTGTGCGGTAATGCATATGTCAATTAGCTAGCTATTCCATAATGTATGTTCTATGTTTTGGATGAGGCCAGAAGAATTTGGAGTTATAGGCTAATAAAAAAAAGCATAGAGTGTTTTAAGTGGAGAATTACAGGTACTGATGATGAGGGCTCAGATGATAACAAGACTAGAAAACCAGTATCAGATGGTAATGATGATCCTATTGAAAATTAGAATACAGACAATCCTATTACTGGTACAAATAACTTGACTGAATTATGTCGATGCCCTGGAACTTCATCGAAGGCCACATTTAGGAATGAAAGAGTACTTTGTTTGTGGAAAAAAATTCTTAGCAACAAAGAATTCAGGCTGCTGCATGGATTTTCTTTGGATTTTCTTGTTGTCAAAATTACAACAAGACTCAGGACCAAAAAAAGAAGTGGAGCAGAAAGGTTTGGAAAATCTGTAGTCTGGAACAAATGTGTGTTGGGGAGAAAAGGGTAACAACCACTATAGAAAGGTATAGCTCTGTAACCACTTGCTAAAAGGATCAGCACAGAGGTTAATACTCAGGATAGTTAGAAAAATTCCTCAAGGGCATCCCAGAAACTTTCCAGGCTTCTTTTTCCATCACAATCGCAGAGGCTTTCTGTGGCAGAACTGTTTCATGGACCATGCTTTGGGCACTCTCCAGGGGCTTAATGACCAGGGCCACCTCAGGATTCTTGTTTTCTGGTAAAATGCTTTGACAGGTGCTATAGCCATGTTTCAAACAGGCTCAAGTGCAGCTGGTACTGACAGCAGACCTCCTTGTCCACATTGTCCTCATTTTGCAGAATGTGAGTTATAGGGTCATGGAAGCTTCCATCAAGATTTCAAAGAAGAGCCTAGGAAGCTAGGCAGAATTTTAAAATAGGATCAGAGTCCTTGCAGAGATTGTCCATTGGGGAATGACTAAAGGACCTGTAGTAATTGAGCTATAGAACTGACTGCAGAAAGGTAGAGCAATCTGCAACATGACTTGGCAATTTGCAGCATGCCAGAAGTCTTTCCCAAGTACCAGTTTCAGAGCAACCATGTGGCCTATAACCAGAAAAGCCATAGAGATAGGGCTGCCAGAGGCCTAGGGGGCTGTATGCTCAGTATGCCAGATTTGAAACCTTAAGATTTAAGGTCTAGCTTTTGACAGATTACTACTTTTCTCTTTCCTATTTATCCCTTTTGTGACAGGAATGTTTACTGTATCCTTGCCCTGGCACTCTATCTCAGAAATGTAGAAATTTTTGTTTCATTTTTCAGGGGTTCACAGCTGAAAGACTTTGCCTGTATCTCAGATGAGATATTGAACTTGAAGTTTTGAGTAATGTCAGTACAAGTTAACACTTCAGGACTGTTGGAGATGGAATGAAAATACTTTGCATGGTGAGTAGAACATGAACCTTGAAATCCAGGGTAAGAGGTCTATAGCTGGATGTTTGTTTCCCAAAGGTTGATGTATTGGAAGCTTTGTCCCCAGAGTGGAAATGCTACAAGGTAGTGAGATCTAAGAATTGAGGCCTAGGTAAAGGCCTTTCCCTGCACCCTGTCTTCCTATCTCACTATGTGATATCTTTCTCTCACATATGGTCTGGCCATGATGTCATCTACCGCAATGCGATTCAGTTAAGAGAGCCCTCACCAGAACCAGTATAATGTGATTTGAACTTCAAAACTCCAAATTTGTGAGCTAAACAGACTTCATTTCATTATACAGTACCCATAGTCAGGGAATTCATTATAGTAACAGAAAATGTATTAATACATGAGTGTGTTGTCTATAAAAATACAATTTTGTCAGTTTAAATTTTTTTTTAGTTTTAGTTGGACACAATACCTTTATTTTATTTATTCATTTTTTATGTGGTGCTGAGGATCAAACCCAGTGCCTCGTAAATGCTAGGCAAGCACTCTACAGAGCTACAGTCCCAGCCCTTACTAGTCAGCTTAAATAAAGGAAAAGATTAAGTATAAATTCACCTGCTTTTTTAGTATGGAAAAATGTGATTCCATTAACCCCTAAATTCATACATTGAAACTCAACCTCTAATGGCATGATGTTTGTAGATAGGCAGTTTGCAGAAATAATTAAGGCTAAATGAGGTCACAAATGTGTGGTACTGATGTTTCTTGAAAGAAACTAGAGATATCTCTCATTCCATGTGCAATACTGAGGAAAGACCACATGAGGACCAGGCAAGAACAAATCTTCTGAGATCTTGATCTTGAACTTCTAGCCTATAAAACTGTGAAAACAAATCTCTGAGGCTTTATATCACCTAGGCTTCGGTGTTTTTTTATGGCAGCCCAAGCAGATTGGAAAGTTTCTAATGTAAACCATAATATTTTATAATACTCATTCAACTGGTTAAATTCAGGAATTTAGAGATTGGGAGAGTGAGGAGGATAGTTGAATTTGATACTGTAAAGAGGGTTTCATCATAATGTTTGGAGTCCTTTGACAGAAAACGTAATTCAATGGTATATGAAACAAAGATTTTATATATATATATATATATATATATATATATATATATATATATATATATATATATATACCTTATCACATTAGTTAGATTACCTGATGTAGTGGCATACTAATGGTAAAATTTGAGATACCAAAATAGTATGGAAATAAGGGATAGATATTTTTCGGACACAAGATATCATAGATATCTGATTTCTACAAAACTTGAAAACAGGTGCCCTAACCAACCATTTGTTTGGGATTACTTTTTCAAGGATGTGTATAAATAAATCAGCCTTGGAAGATAGAAGTTTCTTCCTCCAGGGCAAAGGGGGCAAGTTTATTCCCTGTCTAATATACTATAGGCAATATCTCCCTCTAAGGCAAAATTCAAGCAGGTTTTTTTTATGAGCCATAATATAAGATGCTAATTCCCTAAACTCAAGGTTTCTCAGCTGTGGTATAAGTCTACTGTGTGCAACATCTACATAGACCTCTCCACTTTTCCTACATGGTCAAGAGGAACCTAGGTGAACAAGAAGTTTATGGTGTTTGTTGTGCTATAAATAATAAAATTCTTTATTTCTAACCAGAAGTCCCATGTTTTCCACCAACTCCAATGAAACAGTACATTAATTCATTAATTTTTAAGAAAAGTCTCAGTCTCTTTACAATTCTTGACAATAATTTTTTTTAAGAGAGAGTGGGAGAGGAGAGAGAGAGAGAGAGAGAGAGAGAGAGAGAGAGAGAGAGAGAGAGAGAGAGAGAATTTTTAATATTTATTTATTTTAGTTCCCAGCGGACAAAACATCTTTGTTGGTATGTGGTGCTGAAGATCGAACCTGGGCCGCACGCATGTGGGGCGAGCGCGCTACCGCTTGAGCCACATCCCCAGCCCTTGACAATAATTTTGTTTCATTCTTTTCAATGGCTGCATGCTTTCACATATACAACTTATTTAATCAGGCACTTGCTTTTGGAAAACTAGGGTGTTTCAAATATTTTCTCTTACAAAAATGATGTAACAAATATCCATATCTACATATCTTTGTGCATGTATAAATATTTCTGCAAGACAGGGAAATTCATTGTAATAAAAATGCCTTTATAATGTAAAGTCATTTAAGTACTGAAAAGCTGTAATCGTTTACTAATGAGAATGCCCCTTGCCAATAGTTGAAAAATAGTATTATATTTTAGTTTTTGTTTTCTGATTACTGGTGATACTGATTACCTTGTGACATTTATTGACTATATTTTTTCTGTAAATTTTATTTCATGTACATGATGTATTTTTTTCAGGCAGTTTACTTTTATTGGTTTTTAAAACATATTATATATAGAATGACTGTAGCTCCATTTATTATATATTAGGAAAATATAGTTTCCATTTACATTTTACTTCTCTGATCTATTTTAGTGGCATTTAAACCATACAGGAATTTTTAATTTTATAGTAAAATTAATCAACTTTTTCCTTTCTGACTTTCCTTTCCTTCTCGCTTACGAATGCTCTTGCTATTACAGGTTTATTCTCCCATATACTCTCTTAATTTCTTCTAATAATTCTCAAATTATCTTTGATTCTCAAATTATCTTGATTTTTTAAAAAAAAATATGTATTTTTTTAGTTGTAGTTGAACACAATAACTTTATTTCACTTATTTGTTTTTATGTAGTGCTGAGGATCAAACTCAGGGCCTCTCACATGCTAGGTGAGTGCTCTACTGCTGAGCCACAAATGCCGCCCCAAATTATCTTGCTGTTAAAACCCATTATTTTTTGCAGCAGCTTGCAGCCACATTACTTTTGTGAATATATTCCATGTGAATATTCAACTGCAATTATTATCCATTAAAAATTATATCATTTTTATTCTGTTATGTTCTATCTGCTACCTATCTGATTTCAGTAAATAATCCATGTTTATTCAAAAGCAAAATATTCTTTATGAATTTATACTTTGTTCAGTCTCATGGAAATAATATTTTATCTCTCATGGAGAAATTCAAAAATTGATCTGATATTTGCTTTTCATTATTTTTTCCAATGAACATATCATAAACTATTGAGGTGTTGATTCTTGCCAAAGGTCATAAAAAGAATTGTGCATGAGGCTAAAACTCATGGTCCCAGTTACTCGCATGTGTATGTGTGTGTTTCCTCACTGAACTAATATTTTAGGCTAAAAAGGGAAAATGTTTACAGAGAAATATGTAGGAAAGTTACAGAAGAAAGATTCTAATCAAAGTTATGTATTTAATCTTCCACTTCCGTTCCCCAGCTGGAATCTGAATTCTTCCTCATTCTACTGTTTTAGATGAGAACAGCTGCTTGTGATGACATAGGCAGACTTCTCTAGCCTTCTGCTTCAGGCAGCAGTTTACGCCTTTATCTTTGAAATTAACTGGAACCATTTTAAGCATTTTCTGTTTCCTCTAGGCACATGAAATACCAGGATAAGGCTTAAAGCATCTGTCCTTCTCAAAATTATGTGAAGTTTTTACAATGTTTCTTGATTATTTGAGGGCCAGAAAATTAAGAAGGTAAGAAGTTCATAGCTACATTAGGTCAAGAAAAAAAAAGATGGAAAATGTTCAGTGTTTAGAGTATAGAAGAAGGTGGCACTTGGAGAGAGGAAGGTGCTGAGATGGTTCCATGCAAATACAATTTACCTTAAATTTAGAAACCATGAACAAAGTAATAGACAGCATTCCTTTGCTGTGCTGGTGAAATAATCCAGTATGCTCTGGATTTTCCTACAGCATTAAGTACTCTATGAACATTTTCTGGCCACTCAGCCCAAAAGACTCCATTCTAACACAGTCTTCCCTTCTGCTTCCTAATCAGCCTGCCCTCCTTCCCACTCGGTCCCACTCAGAAGATCCTATTATTACTCTGTTTTGGTGATGTTCCTGTAATGCTTGCAAAGGCAGAATCTTCCTTGTTAATGGCCTTCCCAGGTGACACAGATTCAAAATATAGTTTGTGAACTACAGACATATTGTATTCTCTATCTCTATATAATAAGGAATTAAAGGAGTCAACACCCAGGGACAGAAGTTCCCCAAATGGGGAAAGAAATTCTTTGGGAAAGTAAGTTGTGACACCTTTCATCATCTCACCAATCCAATCTTGTAAAAATTATTTCATGCTTATGATCACAGTATGGTGTTAGGCACAAGAAGTACACTTTATAATTTGAAATTCATATTCTCTTACCCTATAGAGTATATAAAATAACTACATTCTAATATATACATGAAAGAATTTTAATGTCATGATTTCCTAGTAGCTACATTAAATGACAAATCTAATGATTCAATTGTTTTCAGAAAAGGTGGATTAAAGTGTGTGCAAAAGTCATATCTGGTAGGAATTTCTCAATTTTTTTACTGGCATAAAGCATAAACAGTATAATAAGGACTAACATAGGACTACTACTCCTGAAAATCTCTTGTTGTGTCTCAGTATGAGATCAAGTCTGTTACAGAGATGGGTTACCAAAAGCTGTATAAGTATTTGTCCTTTTTAAATACATACCCCTATAAATTTTTTTAGCGTTTATTTAACATTAGAGCATTTTTCTCCTCTGATAATATGGATAAATATGCTCTTGCTTCTTCCTGAAAACATATTTCACCAACATGAATTCTGGCAGCCATCCAGAGTAACAAATACATGGGAGAGCATTCTTTCTCCATCTAGTTGATTTCACAATTAAAAAAAAAAATCACCTGTTCAAAGACACATGTGAAATTTGAAACTGGAGTCAGATGAGTTCATTTGAAACAAGAAGATAAAGTAAGAATATTCATTTAAATGACAAGACAGCACATTCCTGAGACTTTTCAATCTGTTTGATTTTTTGCTAACAGCCCAATGTGATACTCATCCTTTTTCTTTATTCATGCATATTAAATATATAGGGTGAGGAGGAGGAGTTTCTTTGTGGAACATTCATCTAAGCACATAACATAATGTGACTAGTTTGACTCCAAATATCTACTTTAATTTTCCCTCCTCCTTTCTGTTTATCACCTTCCTATACTCCAATGATCTTCCTTTTACCTTAATGGTATACTTTTCCCCACCCTCCCTAATTTCCACATATGACAGGAAGAAGGAATATATGGTAATATATTCCTTCCAAACACAATGACACTTTTCTTTCTGACTGTGGCTTATTTCACTCAGTATGATACTTTCCAGATCCATCAATTTTCTTTCAAATGGTATAATTTAATTATTTATTATGACTTAATAAAATTCCCTATGTTTACATATGCTATATTTTCTTTATCAATCTATCTGTTGATGGGCAACTAGGCTGTTTCCATAACTTAGCTATTTTGAATTGTTCTGTGATAAACATAGGTATCATGTATCTCTAAATTATGATGATTTTAATTATTTTGGATAAATAACAAGGAGTGGTACAAAGGTGCCAAAAATATGTTGAAGAAAAGACAGTCTTTATGAAAAATGGTCCTAGGAAAATTGGAAAACCATATGTTAAAGAATGAAACTAGGCTCTATCTTTTAACTGGTACAAAAGTCAACTCAAAATGAAACAAAGATGAGAAATTCTGCAAATACTAGGGAAAAAAACCAAAATAAAAACATAAGGGAATCACAGTTTCATGTAGGCAAAGGGAAAAACATTCCTAGTTAATATACCTATAGTTCAGGAAATAATACCAAGAATCAATTATTGGGATAACATTAAAATAAAATCATCTGTACAGCAAAGGAAACAATTATCAGAGAGAAGAGATAGCATACACAGTGGGAGAAAGTCTTTGTCTGGTACTATCCTGACAGAGGATTAATATACAGAAATTATGAAGAACTCACAAACTCAATACCCCCAAAAGCAAATAACCCACTCTATAAATGGGCAAATTAACTGAACATATAATTTTCTTTTTTTCCACATTTTTATTGGTGCATTATAGTTGTCCATACTGATGGATTTGTTGTTACATATTTGTACATGCATACAGTATAACATTATAATTTGGCCAATATCACTCTCTAGCATTTCTCCCCTCCCTCTGTGCTTCCCACCCCTGGGTCCCTTATCTCTACTGATTTCCCTTTAATTTTTAGGAGATCCACCCCCACCTTTTTTTTTTCCTATCTACCTTCCCCATACGAGGGGAAACATATGATCCTTAACCTTCTGAGTTTGACTTATTTTGTTTAACATGATGGTTTCTAGTTCTATCCATTTTCCTGAAAATGCAAAAATTTCATTCTTTATGGCTTAATAGAACTCCATTTTTATATATAACACATTTCTTTATCTACTCATCCATTGATAGTCATCCATTAATAGGCTGGTTCCATAATTTGGCTATTGTGAATTGTCTGCTATAAACATAGGTATGTATGTATCACCATAGTAAGATGACTAATTCTTCAATGTAAATACTGAGAAGTGGTATAACTGGGTCAAATGTTTGTTCCATGCCTAGTATTTTGAGGCATCTCCATTTTAATTTCCATAGTGGTTGTATTGACATAAACTCCCATCAACAGTGTAAAAGTGTTCCTTTTTCTATATATCCTCTCCAACATTGTTTGTATCCTTGGTGAGTAGTATTCTATTTTCTGAAATGAAATCTGAGTGTAGTTTCATTTGCATTTCCCTAATTACTAACAATGTTGAGCATTTTTAAAATATTTTTTGCCATTTGTATCCCTTCTTGGGGGGGAGGAGGAAGCATTGCCCATTTATTAATTGAGTTATTAGATTTCTCATGTAGTTATTAAATTTTGTTGGTTCTTTTTATTTTAGATGACAGTACAATTCACTTTAACTTAATTATAAAAGCATGGAATATATCAGTGTATAAAGTTTCTTGAGCAATTCATATACTGGAGATATCAATCCTCTGTCAGAAAAGTAGCTCACAAATATTTTCTCCCATTCTGTGGGTACTCTCTTCACATTCCTGTTTACTTTGCTGTGCAAAATTTTGCAATTTTATGCTGTCCCATCTATTAACTCTTGGCATTAATTCCTGAGCTTTAGGGTTCTTATTGATAAAGTTATTGCGTATCCTAAAAGCTGGTGTGTTGACCCTATATTTTCTTCTAAGAGTAACTAAACAAACAAACAAAAAATTCCAAAAGAAGAAACATGAATGGCCAACAATAGGAAAAAAATATTCCATACCTTTGGTCATCAGGAAAATACAAATCAAACTACACTGAGATTGTATTTCACTCAATTACAATTGGATATCATCAAGAATCCAAATTACAATAAATGGTGTAGAGAATGCTGGAGAAAATTAATCTTATGCAAATATCTTTGTGGCAATGTAAATTAGTGCTGCTACTATAATCAGATCAGTATGGAGGTTCCTCAAAAAACTAAAATTTGATACTTGCCTTTTAATGATAAATAAAAATTGGATTGCTTTTGTCATAGATCAGATATATAAGACAGTGTAAAACTGATTTATTTGCTACTCTAAAGATGTAGTAAGATAGGGAATGATTCTGTTATAATATCACTTGTGGCTCACCCAAGTTCTTCCTCATTAGAAAATTCTATATTTGGAGATAACTAAGAAAGTTGTTTCTGTCCTAACCCTGCCAAAGCTCTCCTTTCTCCTTTGTCCATTTTGTGTGATTTATTGTCCATATTTTGCTTTGAATACTGATTCATATCTTATACCTGCAATCCATGTTAGAAAATCAACCTTTCTATGAATTATGTAAAGATACAAAGGCATTATTGTCTTTGCAGAATTATAGTCAATTATAGTGTTGTACAAATCTGTACAAATTTTAAAACTCAAATTAATTTTCTTAAGACGCTATCTTTAAAATTTCCTGTTCTAGATACTTGCTAGTAATACACAAAAATGTTATTATTGCAAGGATATGATAGACCATGGATAAAGTTAAACAGAAAACACAGGCAAATTAATTATGATAGAGCCTATCAAATAGTGAGTTCTCTAAAACAATTAGCTGCTATAATTATCCCAGTACAAAATTATAACTCCACTTGCTGTGTGATTTCGGGCAACATTCTTAATCTCTTTGAGCACAGAACTCCCATACTGATATCTGTTGATTATGGTATATCAATGGGGTGTGTTGGTATACAGCTTGAATCAAATTACTTATATGATATAGTACAGTATTTGAAAATTGTTGATATACTTCATATTTGATCCATTCCTTGTGTTGTATGATTAATCATCATTTTAGCTATTCCTTAATCATACAGTCATTTAATACCAATGTAATATGTCATCTATATGATCATAGTTGGAATGATCTATATGCTTACTAGATTGTAAAATCAAAATCAAGTTTCTAAAATAATTTTGTTGTTAGGCAGAGAAGTTGCCAGTTTATAAGGTGACCTATAGGTAAAAGTCTTTTTGATGTAGTTAGTGATGTTTGCTTGACCTCTACCCAGGAATGTTGCCAAGATCCTAAATGTTGATTTGGTTTAGTGTTGTCTCTCCCATATGCTCCAGAATTTTCTTGAAGGAACAAGATGGAATTGCAATTTAAATTATGTTGACCTTCAGATGATTCTCATGAAAACGTCAAAGGATAAAGGAGGGTAGACTGCTGCAGGCTACTCCCTGCCTGGTATTATATGGGCAATAACTTTGTGCATTTCCCTTTAATAATTATTACATTTTAGTGTCCACTTTGTACTAAATTTTGCACTACATAAGACTGAGAAATAAAAATATTTAACCTCAAATAACTTATAGTTGACTGATGACTGGATCTGAAGCATTGACACCACTGTGAACAGTATAAAGCAACATATAATTGAGCATTATATTTGGTATTACAGAATATAAGTAAAGGTTCTGTAACCAAAAGCTTGGTCCTTGTTCCCAATGCCAATTAATGCCAATTAAAATAATGAGAACACAGTTTTGAGGGGGAAAAAAGAAGACTTATTGCTTTGCTAGCAAAGGAGAAACACAGGGGACTCCTGTTCTAAAGGCCATGACTCTCTCCATCAGGAGGGACATTTAAAGGAAATCTTCAAGGGTTACATTCCAGGTGTGTGCTGGTAGGGGTCCCAGGGGCCCTGATGACATGTTGGGATTCACTTGTTAATTTGGGTGATATTCATTTCCCAGATTCTCAGCAGGCATCTCCTTCCTTTAGTTGGTGTGTTTAAGGGCAATTAATTAGGGGAAGAAAAGATTACACTGTCTCTCTAATCTTGGTAGGGCGGGTGAGAGGGGAGAAGAGAGTGAGGGCTCTATTCAGAAGGTGAAGGGACCACTGTTACAGTTTTGAGATGCCTAAGTGTGTGGGCCAATGGAGGGATACATGAAGATTTAGTTATGCAGAAAGTGGGACATAAGTTAATGGGTATAATTCTGATAATCAGAGGAATAACAGAAATGTTCATTCATTTGATTTATATGTTTAATAAACACTCATGTAACACTTCATAGACATCAGGTACTGATGGAAGCAACTCATTTACTCTTTATACAAACTTATCATCCTCACTTTAAAGTTAAGTAAACTAAAATATGGAGATTTTTCTAGATGATTAGCTTAATGTGCACAGATATTCTATGTGGAAAGGGCATTGTATATTTCCCATAAAATGTAAATGCAAGCCTGACTAGATGCACTAAATATATGCTAGTTAGAGAAAGATTTTATAGGAATATATTATCAAGAAAATTAAAAGTCAAGTAGAGAGAATTGAATTGCCCATTTGAAATCACTGAAAGTTTTTGAATAGGGAAATAACATGATGAAGAGTGGTATTTTAGACAGATTAGACTAACAGTGATGTGTGGGATGAAAAGTAGAAGACACTATGTAATGGGACAAGTTGTTATGGAAGGGAAAGGCTGGTCAGAGAAGGCAGCTAAAAGCTTCTTTAGTAACCCAGGAATGAGATAACAAGCTCCTGAACTCAAGTGTTAATGGAAACAGAGAGACTAATTTTAAGAAAAAGTAAAAGAAAAATAACAGAAATTGTTGAGTATAGAAGATTAGAAAGAAAAAAGTCAGGTAATGGTTTTGATTATCAGTAACTAAGAGGATGTTGTACTTCTGACAAAGGTAAGGATGTCAGAAAGGCACTCTATTAAGTATTCTACTAAGTGATCTGCTGGTAAGATGGAACCATTCTTTTCCATGTGTCTGCCTCTCACACTCTGTCTCTGAGTTAGCTTTTTGGAGCTGCAGTGTTCCCAGCTTTATTGCACTGGCATTGGGGACTTGAATCCAGACATACAAGGAACATCCTACACCTTGGATATGGGAATTCTCAACATGGCAAATGTGTTTTAAATAATATATTATGTGATTATATAATGTACCATAAAGCTGGGATGCATTGAACACATTCATAATGGGCAGTACTAGACTCAAATTAGCAAATAAAGCCATGCATTCTGCCAAATAGATTGAACTTCCACAACTTTCTGCCACATTAAACTGTTTTCTTCAGTCTGCTAATTGGCTCATGCTCCCCCCACCATTAATTTTTCCTAATAGGTGGCAAAGGCTGCTTTGCTATTTGTTCCCAAAAGGAAAAAAAAAAAAAACTTTGACAAATAGCATTACTCATATAGTTTCGTTTCTAGCCATATGATGAGAGAGGTCAGTTCATTTTTAAAATAGTCTGTTAAAATGTGTTTCATACTAATATACCATAGAGAATGAATGATTCTGGGCAAAGGCTTTTTGAAAAGTGCCTCTCTGTTCTATATACTGCTTAGTAAGAGAAATTCTTTTTGGGCCAACTTGTCCTCTACTATTCTTTTCTACTGCTAAACTTCTTTTCCACATCATCTATAATATTTGGTGAACTCTATATCTATCCCATGGAACTACCATTTGCATTCTATATAAAATATATGATTTTTCTGCCAATTGCTGATTGAAAAATAACATTAAGTAAATTAATTATAAGTAAATGAATAAATAAAATAAATATTACAATGATGAATATATTGTATTATATATAAAAGTTACTCACATAAATATAATGGCAAGCACTACTATTGTGAGGCCTCTGCTATTACTGGCTTGGAATTGAGGAATATTTGCTCAAGATTGATGATAGTTATTTCAATGATTTTTTTCAAAAGTTGCTTATAGAGACACAAGTAAGATGAAAGGCCTATATTTAAAAGTGTTCCTGCCCGTATTACTCTCACAGGTGTACTTTAAATCAAAATAGCTTCTTTCTATTTTGCTTTCCTTTTAGGTTGAATAATGAAATGAGATTGGTTATTTCACTTTGATGTTTTTCTTTTTGATTTTAGGATCCACTTAGGATGATGCCATTAAGTTTTGGTTCCTCCATGGTGACCCACAGTCACTGTGGGTCACCATGGAGGAACCAAAACTTAGTGATAAAATATTATGAAAAATTTCACTTATATAACCAATTCTGTATTGCCTGCAGTTCAGTGTTCCCATTTAAGCTAATGGATGTAGGTATTTATGGCAAAGAAAGAGTGAAGCACAGAAGAATTGGTAAGTCCCTCCTTTAACAATACAATTTAATTCAATAAGTTGATGTTCTATATGTTGGTGAAACTGAGAAAAGTCCTTGGCCACTACTGAGAAAAGTGAGAGGAAAATGTTGTCCTTTGGGATTTCAGCATTCCAAATATTCTGTTCTGGGTGTTCTGTAGTTGAGTCAGTTTTTTTTAGGACCTATTTTCATTCTGCCTCTCTGTAAAACACAATTTATAACACTGATTTTTCTAATCTCCTTAAAATTTTCTTTTATAAGGGGGAAAAATGAAGTATTTGTTTAGAAGGATAAAGTGGGGGAAATGTGTCAATTAGATCCCCAATCAGTAAAAGTTTGAAAATTAAGCTTATTGCTAACAAATGCATTTTGGAATGCATTTCTCCTCAAGTGATATGTATCAAGTGCCCATATGTACATGGCGCCATGCTAAGTACTATAAGATACAAATTAAATAGATGTGGTTTCTGCTATCTGCCAGTTTACATCTTCCTTCCATTCAAATGTTCTAGTAGAGTGCTTAAAAGGGCAAAATCAGATCATGAAGGTTATATCTCTCTCCCTCAAGAATAGGTTATTGAGGTTGCTCTTGATGTGCTTGGCTGGGTGAGAGATGCAGGAGAAGTGGCCAGGGCACTCTTTGTGCCTTTCCTCTGCTCAATATTTGCAAAAAAGATCTAAGCATCTGATATGTTAACTGGAAATTCCAAATATTTTTCTGGTTAGTATCACTGGTGCTAAGAGAAGAGAACATCTATCTGTTTGGAGGTTGAGAGCTGATTGTTTGAAAAACCAACTTCCCCTCTGTGCATATTACCCCAGAGTCTTTAAAGAAAAAAAAAATTCTTCACCTCTATTACAATCTCAGTGATAAATCCACATGCTCTTTGCTAGTCACTACTGCAGACTTATGAGTCTTCTAGACACATTATTATTAAATTACTTTAAGTGAACATGAAATAGACGTAGTATGATGTGAAGAGCTCAGACAGAAAATTAGAAGAACTGGATTTTAGATCTGGCTCAGATACTAAGTAGATAGTTAACTAGGCCTAGTCATTTACACTTAGACTTTAGTATCTTTCTGAAATTAAAAAATTTGTAGTAAATGTTTTTCAATTATATGTAAGCTGTGGAAATACATGTAAGCTGACTACTACATGAAACTTGTTAAGTGATCTAAGATTAAGCAACAGGAGAGGACATCTCATTTTGTGGTTTATCCTATGTATCAATGTCTTCATAGTCTATTCTGCAATATAGGAGGTGACCAGTTTTGAAGTTAAACATTGTAAAAATCAGCAAGTGATCAGATTAAGATCAAGAAAGGTAGCTTAGAAGCACAATAGAAAAAACTCATTTGTTTAAGCAAAACAATTGTAAATGAAAGAGGCTAGATAGCAACTACTTTTACATTATGGACAAGTAAAATTATTTGAAATGCAAAAACTTGGAGTTTAGGGTATTGCCCCAAATAATTTGAAGTATAGTTTGCTTTGCTTTCAGTAGGAGGAGCACAGACATCAGATCCTATTTTCTCCTTCCTTTTGGATGACATGATAAGTGGCAAATGGGAAGAGTACAGCTATTTCCATTAATTCTTTTTTAAAATGTTTATTTTTCAGTTGTAGTTGGACACAATACCTTTATTTCACTTATTTATTTTTATGTGAACCTAGGATCTTGCTCGTGCAAAGTGAGCTCTCTACTGCTGAGCCACAACCCCAGCCCCTCCATTAATTCTTAAAGGAAAACAACAGGCTTAAGATAAGGGAATATGGAAGAGTCCCTAAAACAGCATACTTTGCCTGTCTTTTTCTTTAACAGAAAAAATATTTATGATTCTCACATGTGAGGAAAAAATACAACTCAGGTACTAAATATTTGTTAACATCTATTTTTCTTTTACTTTAGAAACATCACCTTTTATAGAATATGTCTCAGAAATTATGTTTCTGTTCATTTTTTCATACATTGGTTAAAAATATAATCAAAGAGTATCAGAGCTCAGACTACCTTAGTATTCACCGAAATTTACCTGTTTATTTTCCATTAGAGCAAGTCATGTCTACACATGTGACTTACTTAATTTATTACAATTTTTATTTGCAAAGTCATGCTTAGAATATAACATGAATTCTGAAAACTAGTAGATGGAGATAGGATGAGAAGTAGAAAAACAAAGGAAAAGGAATAGCAAATCTGGAAAAAAAATAACATAAAATATACATTTTTTTTTCTAAATCAGGGTTTAGCACACTACAATCCCTGACCAATACAACCTGTTTCTGTATAGCTCTCAAGTTAAGAATGACTTTTTTGTTTTAATTAGTTACACATAACAGTACAATGATCTTGACATATCATACATTTGAATCAGATGGGGTATAATTTCTCATTATTCTGAGTGTACAAGTTGCAGTTTTGAAGAGTGACATTTTAATTTTTAAAGATTAATTTGAAAAATAAAAGAATATGTGACAGAAACTGTATGTGTCCTATAAAACCTAGAAGATTTACGTATCTGGTCTTTTACAGAAAACTTTCATCAATCCCAGATTAAAATACTTCTCTCAGACCACAGACATGGTATGTCTAAGAAAAATGAAAATGAACTTCAGAACAATCCCACAGGGCCTGTATTTATTCAGTAAAAGTTCTCTCCATCCATATTCCATTCCACTCTATTGCATCCAATTCTTTGACCATTGAAACCAAAAGAAAATGTTTTTTGTTTGTTTGTTTGTTTGTTTTTTGTTTTTCAGAGACCACCAAAACCTTATGCTCAGGAATAAAATACAATGTTCATAATAATTCTAAGGGTCAGAAATAGAATTATGGTCCCCTTACTCTTTTCTTCCTCTAGTTTCTGATTTCACATTTTGAAGAGTTGCCAGGTTCCACCATGTTTATTTTCCCTTTTTTTCTTTTAGAAAATTTTTATTATGTTGAACCATCTAAAACTGGTAATATTCAAATATTTTTGACTTATGAAATAGCATGGTCTCATGGTTCAATTTAATAATTAGCATTCTGGTTGCCATTTCTTCTTTTGTTTTTGCTTTTCATTGTTTTTATATATTTAATTTTTAAGAAATTCTTTTGTCTGAGCTTATCCAGCTCCGAATTTGTCCAAGTTTCTTTATACGATGTAGGCTTGGTTTCTAAATTTATAATACTTGTCTAAATTTGCAAAATCTTAGTCAACTGAAGCTACTCTATTTCATACAGAATGTACTGACTTAACCTTTACTATCTACAGGCATACACGGTGGTACTCAGAACTTCAGAACAATCCCACAGGGCCTGTATTCATTCAGTAACAGTTTTCTTCACCTATATTCCATTCCAATTCAATTCAGTTCTCTGGAAAACAAATTGCTTCTGTTGTCACTTTTGGATCATCTAGTATCACGGATATATATAGTTTATCTAACAACACATAACCTTAACAAAATATTTTCCACACATTGTACAACCACAAGACTGGGATCTTAATTAGAATAATATATACTCTGTGTTTGTATAAATATGACAAAATATAGTCTACTGTCATATATATCTAAGAAGAACATATACAATTTTTAATAAAAAAAACTTTAGCCCTTATAAGACATAAAAAATAGAGGGATGGTGTAAATATTTTAGCAACCAAGTTTTATCATCTATGGCTTCATATGGCATAGACTAATTGAAGTAAACAATCAACCTTCATATTCTGAACTTTTCTTATTTTAAGTGTAACTCAACCAAGTTTGCAGAAATGAGTTTTACTGTGAAGATATATGGTCAATTTGAATTAAAAATGATTCATTGTTTGCCTGTATATTATGCATCATGATGTAGCAGTGCAAAGACCAACAGCACAGCATGTATAGATTTCTTTTCAGATTTTTACGTTTGTGAATATAGTTATTGATTATGTCAGTATATTTAAAATGAGATTTAAGGAAAGAAAATTTTAAAGCATTATAGTGTAAAGCATTTTGACTTATTGTAATAGCTTAAAGCATTCAATTTTTAATCATGATAATCTGAATTTGTATTTTAGTTCCTTCTCTTACTAGTTATATGTACTTTGGGGCTATTATATTATGTTCATTTTTCTGTATAAAATGGAGATATCACCTACCCCATAGATTTCTGGTGAATGTAAGTATGTAGTAAGTGTAAAATAAGTATTCAATAATAGTTTTGGAATTTATATATTTAGAAATAATAATAAAAATAAATTAGCATGTATGATAATGAATCGATGATAATCTCTAAATTCACTCAAGAACTGAACTGCTTCAGATAAAGAAATTAGATGAGGTTATTAAAATGTTAATAGGAAAGAAAAGCTCCAGGAAATGAATTCAAAGAAGATACAGGTTGCCTAAAGTTTATTGGCAACATAATGGAATCCAGTGCTTAACATAAACAGGAAGGGTACTGAAATATCCATACATTTACTTTCTTCATTATTCACTCACTCTTTCCATATTCAATATTCAAGAGACTATACAATAATGACAGGAAGGACATAATATAAAGAGAAAGTTTGTATACTTAAGAGTGTGGTAGTCCAATGGTTTGTAATTTTATAAAATCTTGAATAGACTCCTGATTAAAAAAAACAGCAAAAAAAAGAATTTCTCTGGTTAAATAGGAAACGAAGGGACATGAGACCATATATCCTTAGTATCCCTCTCCTATACTTATTCAAGGATCCCCAAGGGCACCTACACTGACCTTACATTTTATGAAACAGTTTGAAAACCAGTGACATAGTCTGTTACAAAGATGATTTTCAATAAATCCCATTTTTTAAGGTTTCTTACTTAGTCTATAACTCAGGTAGCAACTTTAAATTAATTCATTATGTTAGATAAATAATTTGGTAAGTTATTTTTCATTCTTGTACCCATAATATCATTATCTAAGTGTTCTAGCAAGTGCCCATGAAAAATACGACAGAAGAAGAGCAAATTTAGATTGTGAAGGGAAGGGCCATCTGGTAAGTTGAAGTTTTTTTTTGCAAGGTCTAGGATGACAAGCCTAGTGCTGCTACAATATGTTAAACCTTAATTGCTATAAGTAAAATTCATGTGCCAGGGAGGACAGAAATTCAACAGAAGTAGAAACCTGTTTAAAGACCATCAAAATAATTTGCTAACACATACCTTTTCTTCTGGTAAGTTCATGATGAAGGGAAATTTATTTATTTTTTCTATAATTCATGATAGAAAGGAAGGACTCTGAAGTAGCTTAAGTTGAAACAATGTATTTGTCTCATTTCATAAAACAATTATCTCTCCAAATAGCATGTGAAGACAGAAAAGGTATTAAATAAACCTTTTTGGATTTTATCATTCCAAGAGATAAGGGGCAATGGCAATATCTCAACATCTCAATATATTGAGAGATAAAGCTGGTAGCAGGTTGTTTAAAGGTTCATAGATGTCTTCAGACTTATATGGTCCCAACTTTGAGCAGTGAGCTCTTAGATACAATTTCTATAATAGATAATACAGCACCTATCATAGGAATAATACATACATTAGACATAAATAATAAATATATACCTCTGAAGTTTCCTAGATGTAGTGTTCCTAGATGTGAAAATAAATGAATGGATATTTCAACTAACCATCAAATGGAATAGAATACAGCAAGATCTGGTGAGTTATTCCTGTATTGCAAGAATACTTTCCCAACACAAGTTAGCCACAATCTGATAAGAATATTACCTTGCCTCTAATCCTTTGTGTATACATGTTATGAAACACCATTTCTACTATCTTTCTTATTACTAATTCTTGCACACTATTCAAGTCTCAGGTTAAGTTTTACTTTCAAATATTGGCAACAATAAAAACAGTAATGAGAATAATAATATTTTTGGCTGTCTTCATCCCCCTGTTGTTACAAGACTATTCTGATATGCTTCTCTGTATAATTTCAGTATCATAGCACTGACTATATATTAGCCTATTTAGTTGTTGTTATTCTTTACTAAAGTTCTTTGGTGATAAAACTGTTATTTGTTTGGGTCATCACCATACCCCCAAAGAAAGAAACTGCTACTTAGTAAATAAAATGAATGGAATGAAGCAAAAAAGTGTGATAAAGTGAATAAACAAAGAAATAGTTCCTAACATCATTGACTGAAAGATTAACTTTGTGTATGATATGATTTGAATGGTGCTAGAACAAATCTCCCCCAAACAACCCAATTTTGTTGGAGTCTGAATTTCCACTATTTATAGTTCAAATTTGGTGGCTTAGAAAGACTGTTTGGCATTCCAATAGCTCTATTATGATTATGTAAATGCATATCATATTAACACCCTCTGTTTCTGCCTTAGTACAGAACATAAAAGTACCGAACTATGGCATGGGCAAGATAAGATTCTAGGGCACCCATTGTGAAATAGGACTTTTTAAAAAAAAATTTTTGTACCATGTGGACAGTGGTTACTGTATCGCACAGTGCAGTTCTAAAGGGGAAAGTGCACCAAAAAGAGAAAATGAAGAAGAAATAAAATTGAAGAAAGAAAATGGGATTTAAAAAGCTACTATAGCTGTAATGCTCACTAGTCCAGCTCTCATTAAAGAAGAATTTAAGTTGGATAGTAAATGACAATTATGGAGTCCAAAAGTAACCAAAGATGGAGGCTGGGATTGTAGCTCAGTGGTAGAGCACTTGCCTAGCATTTGTGAGACAATGGATTCTATCCCCAGCACCACATAAAACTAAATAAACAAAATAAAGGTATTATCTTCAACTAATATATATATATATATATATATAAATCAAAGTGGGGCTGGGGGTTGTGGCTCAGTGGCAGAGCACTTGCCTAACATATGTGAGGCCCTGTGGGGGTGGGGTTTGATCCTCAGTACCACATATAAATAAATAAATAAATAAATAAATAAATAAATAAATAAAGTATATCAACAACTAAAAAATATTAGAAAAAAAGTAACCAAGCTTTGGTTATTAGATAAGCCATAACACATATAGCTGGCATTGGCAATGGAGAATAGTGCTATTTCAACATACTTGTTTTAAATATGTCTGCAAGATTGTCTAAATCTGAAAGTAGAATTACATTTTCTTATAGACTGGTATCCCACCCTAGTGCATATAAAACTAAATTTTCTTCATGCTATTTGATTTAAGTTAATTCAAATTAGAATCCTCATTTTATGGCAGCACTTTTTAAAAATATTTATATTTCCACTTATCCTTCTTTTTAGCATTTTTAATGTTGTTGAGTCATAGCATGATGACATTTTCCATGATGCTTAATGGTATATGGTGACTTTGCAACCAGAAACACAGACCATTTAGGAGGCACTTAATGAATGGAACCATCACCGAAATCAATAAATGCACTGGTTCATTCCTAAGTTTAAGATAAATATTTAATGTGTGCAAATAACTTATCTAATAACTTTACTTTTTACTATTGCTGTACAGATATCAGATAAATATGCAAATTTTGGTGTTCTTTGACTTTCTGTAATATGGTAACATTGCATGTGCTAAATGTCCATAATTTATGACTGTGTAAACACTCATAAAATATTTCATCTCTGCTGACTGCCAAATGTATGGTTGAAAAATGTAAACTTATGAAAGTTAAAGGTGGTAATGAATAATAGAATTAACTGAAACTAAGGCAATTCCTACAATGATACATTTAAGGAAGTAGTTTCAGCATTTATCTGGCTTCTTCTGAAGAGATGATCTTTTCACATAAGTATCAGCACAATTTGTCTGCTCTACCTAGATACTCATTACAGATTTGGCCACCCAGTACTGACACACCAAAAGATTTAGTGACTTCAGTCAATTAACTGGGAAATGAAAATATCATTAAACCAATAGTTTGACTATAATGGCTGAGTATTTGAGTGAATCGAGCAGTTTATTATGTCAAAGATGTTGCTCTAGAAATCCAACTTAATGTCATTCCTTGTGATAAAAAGAGCAACACTCAAATGAACCATTATTTTTATTTAAGATGATGCAAACATATGTATTTGTTTTATTCGTTAAATTCTTTTTATTATATTAAAATATGACTTGAAATTGAGGCCACATCAATAGTTTATAAAAGTGAATGCAGTTCTGGGCCAGGATTGTGACTCAGTGGTAGAGCGTTTGCCTAGCATGCAAAAAGCACTGAGTTCAATCCCCATCACCTCATAAAAAGAAAAAGAAAAAAAAATAAAATAAAGGTATTGTGTCCACCTACAACTAAAAAAATATTTTTTTAAAATGAATGTAATATCTGGCTGTTTATAAGATGATACAGGGTTAGGATTTTTGAATAGATTCTTTTGTCTAACCAATCAGCATGGCCTATATTGACCATGAAAAGCCAGCTAAAAACCCAGAAATATTTGCCTTTTCTGTCATGTTAACATGTTGGGAGGAAGAGTTGGTCAGTTTATAAATATTGTGTTTCTATATCTTTTCAGTTCCCTCTTGTCTCTGAAGCCATGTAGATAGAATGAGATATCTTTTCTAGATCCATCTATGTTGTCAAATATTATAGGAATTTCTTAATTTTTAAGGTTAATAGTATCCCAATGTATGCATATATCTCATTTTCTTTGTCCATTTATATATTGGTGGGTATTGTTTGATTCCGTATTCTGGATATTCTGAATACTGTTGCAATAAACAAAATATATAGATAGCTTCTTGACCTACTAACTGAGCATATGCTTATATGACTTCTGGATCATATTTTAGTTCTATTTTTAATTTCTTTGAGAAGACTTTATATTGTTTTCCATAACAGCTGCATCATTTTATATTCCTACAGAAATGGACCAATTTCTGCAGTACTTTCAACACTTTGTTTTCTTTCTTTTTCTCTTTTTTAGTTTGTTTCCTTGTTTGTTTTGTTATTTAATAATGTCCACCCTAACAGGTATGAGATGATATAACTTGTGGTTTTGATTTGCATTTCCCTGATAATTAATGATTTTCAGTATCTTTTCATATACTTGTTGACCATTTGTATGCCTTCTCAGGAGAAAGAACTATTTACTTACTTGTTCATTTTTAATCAGGTTATTAGTTTGAGGGCCTATTGAACTTTTGCCTGTTTTAGGCATCCTAGAAAAGAAATTTTCACCAAGACCAATGTCAAGAAGTTTTCTTATCTAATTGTATGGTTTCAATTTTACATTGAAATATTTAGTGTGTTTTGTGTCCAATTTCATTCTTTTGGATGTGCATATCCAGTTTTTTCAACACAATTAATTGAAGAGAATATATTTTCTCAATTGCATATTCTTCTTTTTGAGTTTGAAATTATGTATTCCATTTTCTTTTTTTTTTTGTTGTTGTTGTTGGTGGTGGTACAATATCTTTATTTATTTATTTATTTTTATGTGATGCTGAGGATCGAACCCTGTACCTCACACATGCAAGGCGAGTGCTGTACCACTGAGCTATAGTCCCAGCCCCCCATTTTCTTTTCTTAATATCTATTTTTTAGTTGCAGTTAGACACACTACCTTTATTTTATTTATTTTTATGTGGTGCTGAGGATCAAACCAGGGCCTTGCATGTGCTAGGCGAGTGCTATACTGCTGAGCCACAATCCCAGCCCCTTATTTCATTTTCTAAGAAATAGCCTTTAAGCCAAGGATCCTTCATATATTGTTAATGCTTTTACACTAGTATTATGCTAACAACAGCTGAAATATCTAAAACAATTCTTTGTAACAGGAAACCAATTCAATATTTTTTAACAAATAAATGGCTAAGTTAACATAGTTTTAAGGTGATGAGATTCAATGAATTTTTTGTCAGTACCAAAAAAACAAACCAAATGTATTTCAACAAGTCTAAAAGTAATGAGAAATTATATAAAGTACTAATGCAAGAACAAATAAAATAATGGTTAGAACTTTTGTTTTCAGCAATATTCTTATAAAATTTGCCAGGCGATAGTATGATTTTGCTGTATTTTTATGTTTTTCTTAGTGCATTATACATATTCACGAGTGGAGTTCATTTTGACATAGTCACAATGCATGGAATATATGTGACTATATATTTTTGACAACACTCCTCAACAGCTTTTCCCCTCCCATTCTCCCTCCCCTATTCCCCTTCTTCTAATTTACTGTTATTTTTTTATTATTATTATTATTGTTACTTTTAGTTGTATGACACAATAACTTTGTTTTATTTATTTATTTTTATGTGGTGCTGAGGATTGCATCCAGTGCTTCACACACATTAGGCAAACACTGTACCACTGAGCTATAACTCCAGTCCCTATTTACTGATTTTAACTGGTATTTTATATGTATACAAAAACGTGAAATTTACTTTGATATCTTCTTATATGTACATAGCATATTTTGGTCAATTTCATTCTACAGTTCCTTCTTTTTGTTGTCCTCCTCTCTCCTTCAATCCCCTTCCTACATTTCACTGATATTCCATTTTATGCAATCCCTCCTTTCTTTTCCTTATTTTACTCTGGCTTCTTCATATGAGAAAAACTATGGGCAGGTCAATGTTTATACAAGTTATGGAATCAGCCTAGGTACCATTAATATATGAATGGTAAACAGTAAAATTTTACTCAGCCATAAATATGAATAAAATTTACTGATTAATGGACAGAACTGGAGAATATTATGGTAAGTAGAATAATATAGACTTGGAAAGTCAAGGGTCCATTGTATATTCTTAAAAATATATGTATGGATATGTTTGTGGCATTTCTATTCTGTTCCATTGATCTATTTTTATGCTGGTACCATGCTGTATTAATTATTTTATCTTTTTAATGTATTTTGAAATCAAGAAGTGTTATGACTCCAGATTTTACCTTTTTATGTTATTGTATTTTTATGCCTTTATTTTATATTATTTATTTTTATGATGTTCTCAGGATCAAACCCACTACCTGACATGTGCTATGTAAGCATTCTACCAATGAGCTAAAACTCCAGCCCATCCAGCTTTGATCTTGATAAAAATTGTTCTGAATATTTATTGTCCACTCAATAATTATATGGCTTTGTTCAAATTAGTTAAGTTTATTTATTTAAGAAGGGGGCTATTGGGGAAATCACAAAATGAAAACCTCAGAACTGTATGGAAGAGTAAATGGAGGATATATATAGCTTAGCACAATTTGCAGTGCATTGTAAGTCTTCTATGAATTATTTCTTTCTGTCTCCCACCCCACTGATTTTCTGAGTATGATTTTCAGGCTTGTGATATTAATATTACTAGATACAACTTGATAATTTTGGATCTATATCTCAAAAATTTTAATGAAGGATAATAGTTTATTTTATAAACTATTTATTTTATAAATTTATTATATATATGAAATTCATGACAGGCCAGGGGTCATCAAACCAATAAAAAAACAAAATCTCCTTACCATTCATTGTTTAGAATTTTGTGAATTCTAAGTCCTGATTTCTGAAATTCTCTTTTTATATTAAGACCTCTTTATATTGCACTTTCTCATATTTACTAAACAGACACTTCACCATCATTATGGCTAAATGTCCTTTAATTCCTTCAGATTTTTTCAGATAAAACTTCACTTCTGGTTCTATTTGATTCTATAGCTTATTCAACGAGACATGGTCAAACATTTGCAAACCATTTTCTCACACTCACACAGTTTCAGAACTTTTAGCTCCCTTGGCTTTCTGCTTATGTGCTGCACCCAATCCTAAACAGTGAAAAAATTCTCAATGTCTGGTTTCCCTACTCAATTATATAGGCTGATGGGAATTTTTGTAGAAAATCAATAAATTGCATGGAAATTGGTCCATGGCTACTGCTCAGCCATTCATTCATTTACTATCTCTCAATGCCATTCATAATACCTACAACAGTTATCCTAAATCATTTTCATTCTACTTAAGCCTATGAATATAATTCTACCTTCCTTTTAACTAACATAACTTTTTACTTTATTAAGGGGAAGACCACCTTGAATGTACTTCCTTGACATCCCCTTATCTCAAACTTTCAGTAGATTATATCATTATCTCTTTCTATAGTTTTGTCTGTGAGAAAAATTTGCTCCTCTTCCTTTTCAAAGCTAAACTCTTTTTGTACTATCATCTCATCCATTTGACTCTTCTCTCTTGCATCTTTAATATCTCCCTGTGCTTACTGATATACTCTAGAAAAGGAGAAAAAGGACAGCAATGTGCCGCAGTCTGGCTGGGCACAATTCAGTGGCCACTTGTCAAAAGAAACGAACTTTATTTTAGAACCACACACGCTAAACAAAACAGCTCCTCAGGAAAAACCCTCAGAGCCCAACTGCCACCACCAGCTTCCCACAACCCTCTCACACAAACACAAGCCTCACCACCTCCCACAATCCTCCTGCTCTTGAGGCCGATTGGCTGGGTCATGTGGGCGGAGCCAAAGAAGTCCCCCAATGAGCATCACCGCAGAGGAGCCCATCAGCTAGATGTTGCTGGGGCCGCTGTGAGCCAATCATCAGCTGGCAGTCTGAAAGGGTGGGGAAACAGCCCAATGAGCATCACCGCAGAGGAGCCAATCAGCTAGATGTTGCTGGGGCCGCTGTGAGTCAATCATCAGCTGGCAGTCTGAAAGTTTGCTGGCAGCTGGATGTTTGCTGGGGCCCCTTCGGCTGTGGCTCTCAACATCTCCCCCTCTGTTTAAACAACAAGCATGTGGCTTAGGGACCGTGCCTGCCTTAGGCTGTCCAATAGTACATATGGTCCTTACCCGTTATCGGATGAGCTGACCTCAAGGCGTTAGCCTGCTGTCTTAGGTTGGTACCACTGCAATTGGATCTTACCCGTCACTGACTACCGGTCCAATATACAGCCACACCTGTGGAGAGGTCTTTGTACCAGCAGGGGGGTGAGGTTCTTTGCCTCACCTCTGTTGGCCCCCAAATTTTAGCTGAACGATCATGACAAGCAGAAGAGAGGAAGATACACCAAGCCAATTGATGGCTCCTTTTGGAAAAATTGTACCACCGATGACATTATCAGCAAAAATACCCCAACACTACCACAAGTCGCTGCACCAACAGATAGTTCACAAGGCATACAGGTGAATTCACAATGCATAAAAGTGATACATAATATCACTTGTATGGTTCAGGCAAGTTCTACAAGCAGTTCAGTGATGGCTATTGCAGATGCTGTAGATTGGTTTTATCTTTGTCTTCATCGGCACTGGGATGAAGATAGTAATTCTGGCAATAATGGCTAAAGAAAAAATTATGTAACATTCCAGAAGGCACTAAAAGAAAACAATTTTCTAAACAATTTACATTATCTTGAACAGAATTATTAAATATAATGAAAAGGAAAGGTGAAAGTAAACAAACAGATCTGTTAACCTCCTTTTTTTGTTCACATATTAAAACAATCCTCAACAGTTGTTTACCCAATTTAAATTAAACCATTTAAATCACGTGAATAAAAAAATATATTTGGATCCATTTTTTCATGAGTGCTCATCATATATGATATATGGACATACGTACATTCAAACATATAACATAAAATACAAGTGTGCACACTTAATACATACAACACATAACATAATAGTAAAGGCCTTATAACTTTTTACAGGTGAAATCTCCATTGCAATGTTTAAAAACTCTATAGTCAAAAAATAGAACTGATCAGCAAAACATTAACCTAGGTCTGTATGAGCTCAAAAAACAAAATAGAACTTCATGATGTGGGAAAGGGCAATAATAAAATAGATATTGAAAAAAGCATCCTGGTTCTGTCGCAGATGTAAGGGTAGTCAAACTGGAGTTTTGCTTCAGCTGTGGCTCTCAACATCTCCCCCTCTGTTTAAACAACAAGCATGTGTCAACAGCAATGGAAATAATTAAAATAACAAAAGAAATTTGTATAAACTACTCTTCCCCAAAGTTTCATCATATATATAACCACTGATCATTTTTAAAACATAATTTGTAGTCACTTTTCTTATTTTTCACATCCCAATTTGCAGCTGACTTGCAATCAAGAAGTTTCTTTCCACTACTCTATTGAAACTGTTTTTGGAAGGTCACTGAAGTCCTCCTAACTGCTAAATTTCAGTATTTCCTTACCCTTTTTTCTGCTTGGCCTCTCTGCAACATTTAATATAATTCAATACACTGACCTTCTTTATTAAAATTGTCTGCTTTCCTGACTTGCATGATTTTTCAGCCTCCTGGATACTTCTACTATTTTGGCCATTTGTCTCTGTCTCTTCTGCTGACGTATTTTCTTTTTCTGTATCCTATATTATAAGTATTACCTAAGTTTCTGTCTTCAGTTCTCTTCAATGTACTTTTCTTTTTACAATTTATTTTTTATTTATTTTTTGTTCGTAATGGGGATTACACCCAAGTGTGCTTAGCCACATGCCCAGCCATATATATATAAATATCTCCACACCCACACATGCACACAAGCGCACGCGCGTGCGCGCGCGCACACACACACACACACACACACACACACACATATATATATATATATATTTTTTTTTTGAGACAAAGTCACACTAAATTGCTGAAAACATTGCTATGTTGTTTAGGCTGGCCTTAAACATATGACCTTTCTGCCTCAGCAGCCCCAGTCACTGGGATTACAGGTGTGTACACCACCACTCTTGGTTCTTCAAATCACTTTAATAATATCCACCATAATTATTTCAATCATACGTATGATTTAAAATATTACCTCTGTTCAAATGATTTATCTTAATTGAAAACTTCAGAAAAAAATTCCCTCTTTTGCTCCCAGCCTCATAGTTCCAAATAGCAAATAAACATTCAAATATTTTCACTAGATAGGTATTTAAACCTGAAACACCAACTATCCAAAACATAGCTTATTATTATCATCAAATCTTCTTTACTTATTTACATTTTCCTAATACATGTACTCATAAATCATGAATCATTTTCAAAGCTCTCAAAAATATTTATAAAATGGATGCCTAATTACAAATGGATCAGATATTTAAATTTAGAGATCTTTTTCTGAAGAGCATCAAACACTTTAGGGGTACTACCTCACATCTTAAGAATATGTTTGGGAACAAAACTGGGACATTTGCCATTATGTAAATCTAAGATGCCTGTATACTACACAGTGCTCTATCCCCTCAACTTTGTCTGCTCTCAAACTAAATTAATTCAGATTAATTTAGAAGTAAGTTTCCATTCCCCCCACCCAACTATTATATTTAATAGGCACATTTCTCTGGGTGGATTTTTACTTACAAGTCCAGATCACTTCAATTCTTCCTTTACATTTGCCCACAGACCATTCTCACTCCTCACTGACACTTGTGTAGAAATTCACTAAGGTTGAGATTCATTCTCCTTGCTGTTTTAACTTTGATGCACTAGTAATCAGTGGGCTTATTCAGTGTCTTTCCTTCTCTTTTTTTGTGGTTATTCCTTGAGTGAGCTGAATTTACCTGCACTAAATTTTACATGTCATGGATGGCCTCACATATTAGAGGGCAGAAAATGGCTGCAGCTGAAGGGAGGAGAAGGGAGGATAATGACTCTATTTTCTATAGAAAGAGATGAGATCATTTTTTAAAGATGTCATTTCCTTTTAGATGCAGAAGGTTGTTAGACTCCCCTGTATGTCCTTTAATCATTCAAGGTCATAGAATGAGTAGGAAGAAGGTGTTTCCTGGGATGATAGTGAAACCTGAGCTGTCAGGCATCATTTAGGCATCAAGATCATGAAGTACTTTGCTAACCACTAGTGTAACCAAGATGTCCATAGGGTGGATCATGATAAACATTCTATTGTGGCAGCTCAATACATCAGCTTTAGATGTAGCAGTAAAAAAATAATTTGGAGAGAGACAGCCATTATTTGACACACCCAATCTTGAGCACATCATTCCAATATATCTGTAAGTAATGATCAGATGAATCTCTGTGTCTGTGTGAGTGAATGTGCATGTATGTGTTTAAGACGTAATTACTGATAGCAAAATCCTCTGGATTATGTGATCCAGACAGTATTTCCACGTTCTCAAAAGAACCACTCGAGAAAAATATAAGAATGTTGAATGTACTTGTTATATTGTTTGCTTGATACCAAATATTTGGGATTGACCATTATGGTTTTTATCTTGATTGTTCTGAAAAAAAATTTTTGAAATTTTATGAATTCTTGTGAATTTGGAGTTATTGGGACTTCACCTTTCCTTACAAAGTAGGTAATCACACCCAAACTAATTGCACATCTAGCTCACATCTAATTTTTACTACAGTGGATGACAATTGCAAATGTAAAGTAATTATAATGTCCTCGACTTCTGCCTTTATAACTGTGCTATATAAATAATAATCAGTAATAATCTGACACATAAAATATGCTTTAGGTAATGTTGAACATTAAAATGAATGAATTACTTCAACAGTAGGATGTGAACTTGTAGAGAAATAATAGGCAAACAACTTTTTATTTTTGTCTTTTTCTTATTTTCATTTATATCTCAAAGCCCAAATTCACTGAAGATTTTCAATGAAATGTCTAATGGGTACACTCTAACTAGATGTAATTTAAGAATGACCAAAAAGGTGATTAAGTAATATAATTGAAGATAAAGTGCATTATGTAAGTTCAGCCCTGGCAAAAGTAAAAAAAAAAAATAAAGTCAAAAATAACTTTCAGTATTCCCCATTCAGTGAGAAAAAAATTAACTTAAATAATCAAGTTTTTAAAGTTATCAAATTTTCTCGTACTGAAAAGATCAAGGAAGAGTTGCCATTTTTTATTCAGTGGCATAAAAACAACCCTAAAGGATAATTGTGAATGCAATAAAATAAAAACAGAGCTGAAATTGCCATGTAAATAATAATAAAAAGTGTCTGCTTCTGCCAAAATACTGTCAACTGATACAGATTGTACAGCACCATAATTATCAGAACTGACATATGTAAAATGATTATAAATTAATGGTTTGTAGAACAAAGTCATATGTTATGGATTTTTACTAGGTAGATACATAATTATAGGAAACAAAAGACCTTTAACAATATAAAATTATGAAATTAATCTAAAATGGTATACTGCACACAAAGTGTAAATTATGAGATCATTTTTCATATGATTTAGGATGAATTTTTATACCTAGACACTTGAATGAGTGGACTTTATTATCTTCAGCTATAACTACTGCCTGTGTGACAGATTTGGTCAGCCTTACTGTAAGTATTTAACAGTAAGTCAATCCCAAGAAAGGTTACGAAGTTGGAAATCAAATTTATCACAGGTTATGTTATTGGTTTCAAGCATTTAAAAATAAATTTAAAAGATTGTTGCTCTTATAAATTCACACATATTAAATACAAATATTATACTAATTTGTGCAACACTTAAGGTTTTCCTTAAATTAAATTTCAATCTTTTCACATAAATAGAAAAATAATATTGTATTCATGCCAGAACATGTTAATTCATTTTTTATGAACCCCAGACTTCTACAGATACTTCTACATTTGAAGTCATAGCCATTTAACACCAAATGGATGATATTTTTTCCTTTATAATGAATTGTTCTTTTAAAAGCACATGCCTGTAATCCCACCTTCTCCAAAGACTGAGACAGAAGAATGGCAAGTTCAAGACCAGCCTGTTCAAATTAGTGAGACTTTGTCTCAAAACTAAAAATGAAAAAGGGCTGAGGCTGTAGTATAGTTCAGTGGTAGAATGCCTCCTGTTTTAATCCCCAATGTTAAATAAATAAATAAATAGTTATGTCATGAATGTTGTATTCCTTCTGTTTCATTTTCTATATTTTTGGCAAGCTCAATATGTGGCAAGATATATGTGTCAAGGATGTAAACTAGCATATGTGTAATCTGCCTTATGAAAAGTTTCTAAGGAAACAAAATTTTTCTTTTCTGGTATATATTCAGAAAGTTGTTATTTCTATGCAATAGTATGTTTTTGGTTTACTAATGTTCGGTCAATGCTGAAAACATACATAAATATGAAATTTGGCCATAAAATTAGAGTAATATAATTCATAAGTCTTTTAGAAAATACCTTGTGTTAATGTTTACACAAAGATTACATTTTTTGTGTGCAATAGACTGCGTCTACACGACACCAAAACATCTGGATGTAAAGTGAAATATGTAGTCAATCATTTAGATGTTTCTAAAAATCCAGATGCTTGGTGTTGGTTAGACAAAGATTCCAAATGAATGACTGAAATGTTCATCCTCACAGTTAACATGAATAAATTACTCCATCTGGTACTCATAGGCAGATAGTCTGAAGATAGTCAGAAGATACAGCACAAGATCTCAGAGAGGAAAGAATGGTAAGATAACACCTATGATTATTTAATTCTCAAGTTGACTTTATTCCTTTTTGTGTTATCATTAACAGAATAACTCAGCATAGAGGTTATTATTTTCTTCTCAAAGTCCTGTGATTTTTTATTAAAATAAATGTGTTTATTATTGCAAAACTTTATAAATGATATAAAGGGTGAAATAACAATTAAATAGATAAGAATCATTTTTTCATGCATTTTACTTCATGTACCACTGTATTTAAAACTGGTATTTATCAAGTAGAGTAAGAAATATAAAAAAGGACAGGAAATATCAACTTCCAGAGTCCACAGTCAGTAAGCATTTATTGAAAATTTATGTCAAGTTCACCCATTCCTTCATTAAACGTTGAGCCTCTATGTGTACCAGACTATGGATGAAATTAGGGATGCAAGTTGAGTCAGATACAGATTTTTGCTTTCAACAACTCACATTAGAGTAGATGATATAGAAATATTAACAGATAATAATAAAACTAGAAGTAAATGTATGCCAAAAGAGCTGTGTACAGTGTTATCAGTACATCAGTAATGGAGCCACTGTGTGCCTGGAGTCTGGGAAGGACATTGTTAAAGCAAGTTTGATAGAAGGACTGTGCAAAATTTTGAGAGAAAGGTAGAAATAACAAGTGAAAATTCTAAAAGATATGTTTTAAAAAGAAAACAGGACTTTAAAAACCAAAATTAGGGTTGGAGGTATAACTCAATGGTAGAGTGCTGGATTACTATAGACCAAATCCCCAGAACTGCAAAAAGTCATCATAATCATTATCATAATAATCATAGGTAACATATTATATAAATAAATAAATATGAAAATATATATATATATATATATATATATATATAGAGAGAGAGAGAGAGAGAGAGAATTTTAAGAAAATGAGAATCTTTACTGTGCATATGCTAAGCATTTTACCTTTCATTCATTCAAGTAATTTACTCATTCACATGTGACATCAACATAGAAATATCCACATAGGCTCTCTATTCACTTCACAGATTGTTTCCTTTGCTGAGAAAAAAGGTTTTTTTTTTTTTTTTTTTTTTTTTTTTTTTTTTTTTTTAGTTTGAGTTCATCCTATTTATTGATTCTTGGTTTTAATTCTTACGCTATAGGAGTCTTATTAAGGAAGTTGGGGCCTACTCCCACATGATGAAGATTAGGTCCTACTTTTCCTTCTATTAGAAGGAGAGTCTCTGGTTTAATTCCTAGGTCCTTGATCCCCTTTGAGTTAGTTTTGTGCATGGTGAGAAATAGGGATTTAATGTCATTTTGTTGCATATGGGGATTTCCAGTTTTCCCAGCACCATTTGTTGAAGAGGCTATCTTTTCTCCAATGCATGTTTTTGATGCCTTTGTCTAATAAAAGATAATTGCTATTTTATGGATTAGTCTTTGTGTCCTCTCTACTGTACCATTGGTCTACTCGTCTGTTTTTGTGCCAATATCATGCTGTTTTGTCACTATTGCTGTGTAGTATAGTTTAAAGTCTGGTGAAATGATGCCACCTGCTTCACTCTTCCTTCTAAGGATTGTTTCAGTTATTCTGGCTCTCTTATTTTTCCAGATGAATTTCATGAATACTTTTCTATATCTATGAGGAATGCCATTGGTATTTTGATCAGAATTGCATTAAATCTGTATAGTGCTTTTGTAGTGTGGTCATTTTGTTAATATTAATTCTGCCTATCCAAGAGTAAGGTAGATCATTCCACCTTCTAATGTCTTCTTTGATATCTTTCTTTAGGGTTCTGTACTTTTTATTGTATATCTCTTTCACCACTTTCTTTAAGTTGATTTCCAAGTACTTTATTTATTTTTTGAGGCTCTAGAAAATGTGACAGTTTTCCACATTTCCCTCTCAGAGGATTTGTCGCTAATATACAAAAATGACTTTTTTTCTTTTTTTTATTGGTTGTTCACAACATTACAAAGCTTTTGACAAAAATGACTTTGATTTATGGGTATAGGACATGAACAGATACTTCTCAGAAGAGGCTATTCAAACAACCAACAAAAATATGAAAAACTGTTCATCATCTCTAGCAATTAGAGTAATGCAAATCAAAACTAAGTTGTCATCTCACTGCAGTCAGAATGGTAGCTATTATGAAGACTAACAATAATAAGTGTTGGTGAGTATGTGGGGAAAAATGTACACTCATACATTGCTGGTGGGACTGAAAATTGGTGTAGCCAATATGGAAAGCAGTATGGAGATTTCTTGGAAAATTGGGAATGGAACCACCTTTTGACCCAGCTATCCCTCTCCTCATTCTATACCCAAAGGACTTAAAAACAGCATACTACAGGGATACAGCCACACCAATGTTTATAGCAGCACAATTCATAATAGCTAAACTGTGGAGCCAACCTAGATATCCTTCAGTAGATGAATGGATTAAATAATGTGGCTTATATACACAATGGAACATTACTCAGCAATAAAAGAGATTAAAATCATGGCATTTGCAGGTAAATGGATGGCATTGAAGATAATACTAAATGAAGTTAGACAATACCCCCCCAAAAACAAACACCAAATGTTTTCTCTGATACAAGGTGACTGACTCATAGTGGGGTAGGGAGAGGTAGCATGGGAGAAATAGACAAACTCTAGATAGGGCAGAGGTGTGGGAGGGGAAGGCAGGAGGCAGGGTGTTAGCAATGATGGTGGAATGTGATGGACTTCATTATCCAAAGTAAATGTATGAAGACATGAATTGGTGTGAACATATATACAACCAGAGATATGAAAAATTGTATTCTAAATGTGTAATAAGAATTGTGATGCATTCTGCTGTCATGTATTTAAAAAATAACTAAACACTATAAATAAATAAATAAATGAATAAATAGAAAGGAAGAAAAAATATGTATCCATATACCAGTGACTATTAAGATTCTGAGAGGTTGAGTAGAACTTTTTCACAGTCTCATGAGGCTGAGAGAAAGAATTGTAGCTCATAGCTACCCAAGCAGCCAATACATAATAGGCAAATATATCAATAAAAAAGGAAGAACAGAGAAAAAAACCTGACAATTTAATCAGGTTTTCCTCTGTAATTATTCTCCATATTTTAAGTCACAAACATGGATTTGAAGAAGCCTAGCAGAAAGTGGTTGCTAAAAGGCTGAGGAGCTATATAATATATGCTGTCAGGATTTGATAAGGGAATCAGAATGTCTCTGAGTAATATGAAATAATGGATTCGTTTTATGTGTCACATCTTTTGCAATTAAGGCAGTTGATGAAGGACATTATAAAAGACTGATACCTCTACAACAAGTAGTAGGGCTAAAATCACAAACAGTGTCAGCAGGACCAGTATTTGAGAAGAAAATCATAGCCAGGAGCAGAAGAGCCAAGAAAGACAGTAACCCAGGAGGGCAAACCAAAATCCTAGAAGATCACATGGAGCCCATGCTTGCCTATCACTACTTTCAACTCCATCAACGTAGGTGACATGAAAGAAGGAGCTGACTTCCTTTATCATGGAGCTTCATATGTGCTTAGGCCAGGATTCAGAGAAAAAGAAGACCTTGTAAAAACTAAAGTTACTCCATGTCTGGTTATTGCTCTAAGCTAACAAGTCAGCAGTTTCAGTGACATTGTAATGAGATAAAATCTTTCCTGGTCCACAGCATAATTCTAACCTTTAGAGCATAATACTGCTGTCTTATTTCTATCTCTAAAATTTAACCCAATTTTCCCTAGTCAGAAGATAAAAACTGAATGCTTTCTCTGTAAGATCTGGAACAAGACAAGTGCCACAGTCTGGCTGGGCACAAATTACCGAGCTGCCACAAAGCACTTGTATGTTCAAACAGGAAACTTTTTTGCCTGAACTCCACCAGCATTCTACACACACTCCCCAGGAACTCTCCCTGCTCTCCCCCGGGCTCCATGCCTCCATTGGCCCCCAAATTTGGCCTTTGCACCAGTGGGGAAGTGAGGTTCTTTGCCTCACCTCCGTTGGCCCCCAAATTTGGCCTTGGTGCCAGTGGGGTATGAAGTTCTTTGCCTCACCTCTATTGGCCCCCAAATTTGGCCTTTGCACCAGTGGTGGGGGGGTAAGGTTCTTTGCCTCATGTCTGTTGGCCCCAAAATTTTAGACCATCACAAGCAGAAGGGAGGAGGATGCAAAATGCCATGACACCAAGGCAAATGACGGCTCTTTTTGGAAAAATTGTACCACCAATGACACCATCAGCAAAGATGCCCCAGCACTACCACATTTCGTTGCACCAACAGATAGTACACAATGCATACAAGTGATACATAGTCCAGGCAAATCTTCGAATTAATTATTTAGGAGTTCTATTATCCTCAACCATGTTCCCTCCACCAAAATTTCAAATACGAGTAGATCAACTCAAATCACTTAACGACTTTCAAAAGTTATTAGGAGACAAAAATTGGATAAGGCCTTATCTGTGCATACCAACAGGAGAGATAGGAGCTTTATTTGATATCCTCAAAGGTCCATCAGATCCAAATTCACCCCACATATTAATGCCTGAAGCAAAAAAGGTGTTAAAAATCATTGAAACACTCCCTTCTGGAAGAATGCCATGTTACCTCTCAACCACTCCCTTCTGGCAGAATGCCATGTGTCATCCCAACTCAGCTGTGGCCCTCAACAGACAAGGATATTCATTGTTAGCAATTTTATTTCACACAATTTTGAAAGCCCAAGACAGAGCAATTAGGCAAAAGAAAGAAATGGAAGGAATTCAAATTAGAAAAGAGGAAAGTAAATTGTCTCTGTTTGCAGATGAAAGTTCCCAAAATTCCACCAAAAACCCCCATTAGAACTAATAAATAAATTTATCAAAGTTGAAGGATACAAAATCAACATACAAAAATCAGTACAGTTATTGCATACCAATAGCTAATATTCTGAAACAGAAATCAAGAAAGCAATGCCATTTATAATGGCTATAAATATATCTAGGCATAAACTCACCAAAAATGTTGAAAGAGCTCTATAACGAAAATTATAAAACAGTGATGAAAGAGATTGAGGTGGACACAAAAAAGAAAACATATCCCATGTTCATTGCTTAGAATAATAAGTATTATTAAAATATCCATAGTACTCAAAGTAATTTATAGATTCCATACAATCCTTCTCAAAATGCCAGTTACACTCTTTACAGAAATATTTTAAAAACTACAAAATTTATATGAAACCTCAAAAGAGGACATCTTGAGGGAAAAAAAGAAGGAGACATTTCACTATCTGACTTCAAAATATACTTCAAAGCCATAATAATACCAACACATGACAGTAAAACAGACAGACTATTTGAAAAATAGAGAGTGAAATTAAACTGACACATCTATGCCCAACTGATTTTGAAGAAAGATGCTACCATCTCATATTGGACAAACTGCAGTCTTTTCAATTAACATTGTGAAAAATAAATATCCACATGTAGAATAATGGGGCTAGATGCCTATCTCTCATGAGTTATAAATATAATTTCAAAATGCATTAAATACATAATTGAAAGGCCTGAAACTACAAAAACTTTACATGAAAGCCTAGGAAAAATGCTTCAGAATTTTGGAATGGGAAAAATGTTTTGTTTTTGTTTTTGTTTTTTTTAAAGACCTCAAAGCACAGAAAATTAAAAAAAAAGATTTAAAAAATTGGATTATATCAACTAAAAAGCTTTAACACAGAAAGCACTCAACAAAGTGCAGAGATAATATAGAGAATGAAAGAAAATATTTTCACTGCATATATCTGAAAAAAGGTTTATATCCAAAATATATAAGGAATTCCACAATCTCATGTTACAGTTTGGATATGAGGTTTCCCCTAAAGCTCCTGTGTTAATTCAGAAACATTCAGAAGTTAAATGATTATATGATGACAGTTGTAACCTAATTTGTTCATCCTAGTTTGGAAGGAAGGTAGGGCATGCCTGGATGAGGTAGAGCACTGGAAGTATGTCCTTTAAGGTTTCATCTTCCCTGAGGCAACTTCCACATTCTTACTGCTTCCTTGTCAATATGAACAGAATAGTTTTCACATACCACATCGGGTGGCCATTATGCTCCACCTAACCTTGGCCAGAGCAATGGCACCAGTTAATCATAGACTAAATCACTGAAACCACAAGCCCAAAATTAACTTTTCCTCCTTCAAGTTGTTCTTGTCAGGTATTATGATTACAATAATAAAAAGCAGAAAATAAAAATCAGTAGCAAAACAATAATCATAATCAGATTAATAAATTAGCAATAGAACTACATAGAGTTCTCTCAGAAAAAGCCATATAAGTTGCCAACAGGTACTAATCATCATTGAAATGTGAACCAATGCCACATGAAGTGTCTTACTCAACAAAAACAGTCAATATCAAAAACTAAATATATCAATTGTTGGTGTTATGGGCTGATTTGAAAATCAAGTCAGGCTGATCCTATTTTTCTCAGACATCTCACCTTGTGCAGAATTGTCACTGCTTTCTGCGTGAGTCCCCTCACATAGAAGTTGACATGTATAACCTTATACACTTACACCCTGACCACAGTGTCTTTAAACTCTGGAGCTAATGAAGCTTGCTTCCTGAGTATATACAAAAAGGTGCCAATTCTGAGAACTTGGTTACACTTTATGAAATGTGTCTTATGATTGTTCTTGCCTTTCCTGAACCCCCTCCTTTGTGGTTTTTCTGTTTTTAAGTGGCACCCTCACTCACATTCAGTGTTTTGGGAGGCAGAACTGTCTGCTTTCTGGTCCTTTGGCCCTGGCCAGAATAAATCTTTTGTCTTTGCTTCCAAAGACTTAGAGTTTTATTTGGGATTTTGGAATAGTGCCTTAACATTGGTAATGGTGTTGGGAAAGGAGAACTCTTGCCTTGTGTTAGTGAAAATTTAAATTAGTATAGCCATCTGGAAAACAGTATGGAGGTTCCTTAAAATATGGAAGATAAAATGACTATATAATCCAGCAATTATACTACTGGACATATATCCAAAGGAAATTAAATTAGTATGTCCAAGAGACTTTGCATTCCCATATTTGTTACATCACTATTCACAAGAGCAAGAAATGAAAACCACCTAAGCATCCATCAACTGATGATTAGATTAAAAATGTAGCAGATACACATAATGGAATAGTATTCAGACTTAAAGGAAAGGAAATTCTTTCATTTGTTACAACATTGATGGAACTGAAGATCATTTTATTAATTTAACTAAGAATATAAACAGCACAACATGATCTCACTCCTATGTAGAATCTTTAAAAAGCTGAGCTCATAAAAGTTTAGAGTAGAATGTTAGCTACCAGAGTAGAGTAGGGAGTAGATAGAAAAGGTCAATCAATTTTTTTCAAGTTGCAGTTAGATAATAACTAAAAGTTTTAGGGTAATATTGAATGATGTGGTGACTACAGACAACTATTATGTATTGTACATTTCAAAAAGTCTTTTAAAAACATTTTAAGTTTCATGAAAAAGAAATGTTAAATGTTTGATAGGATGAATATATAAATATGTTTAACTTGGTTTAAACATTACACAATGGATACATATATAAATCACTATATGATACTCTTTTAACATGTACAACTTTTATGTTTTGTATATCAATTTAAAATAAAATAAAATAAATAAAATAAGGAAATTATGTGGGTATGGAAGTCTTACAATTTTTGAAGAATCAGTAACGATGAATTATTGAAAGTTCCTAATATTAAATTTGGAGTTAATCAGACAATTTTAAGATATGTTGAAAAATTCTCAAAAGTAAAAATTTACTTAAAGTCAATTCTTACTTAAAACCAAAGATATAATAAAATTATAAAAAATCTAGTTCATTTTTGATGCAGTACAAAGCCACCAAATTTTGATCCTTCCCAATTTGATATCTGTTATAACCAACTGTTTCATTACTATGACCAAAACACTTGATAAGAACAATTTTAAGGAGGAAAGGTTTATTTTGGGGCTCATGAGTACAAAGGTTTCAGTTCATAGATGGGGCCTGATGTGAGGTAGACATTATGGCAAAAGGGTGTGGCCAAGGAAAGCAAATAGATATTATGATCAGGAAGCAGAAAGCTCCACTCAACAAGGACAAAATATATACCCCCAAAGAATACCCCCAAGGGACCTACCTCCTCCAGCTACAACCTAACTTGCTTATGACCTATCTGCAGGTACCACCTAGTAAATTACTATCAGAGTATTAATTCACTGATTAAGTTTTGGCTCTCATAACTCAATCATTTCAACTTTCAACTTACACATGAGATTTTGTGGAACAGTTCATATCTAAACCATAAGAGCATCCATGTATACCTCTTGTAACTATTTTTGTCTTCCACAAGGACAATAACGGTATGAATCAACTACCTTCTCATCACTAAAAACAAATTTACCAAAAGAAGATACTTATACAATTTTGGATAATGTTCATTATTATCTTAACGGAATCATACATACTTCTTGTATTAGTTGCTAGAGTTATCATGACAAAGTATCAGACAACATGGTTTAAACAACAGAAATTTATTTTCTAACTTTTGTGGAAGTTATAAATCTAAGATAAAGGTGTTGTAAGTGTGGATTCTTTGAGAACTCTTCTTATAGATATTCACATTCTCACTGTCTCCTCATATAGGTTTCTCTCTGCTATCTCTTTGTACCCAAATTTCCCCTTTTAATAAAGATATAGTCAGATTATATTAGGGCAAATTTAAAGACCTAATTTGAAATTACCTTTATGAAGGCCTTATCTCCAAATACAAAAATCACATCATGAGGTGCTGGGACTTTAGACTTTGACATATCATTATGTATTAGGAAACACAATTCAACCAAATACCATATTCTATGACCTTGTTGAAACTTAGTGAGATCAAATACTATGACCATATATTTTGTTATATTGTAGATAAATAGAAAAGTGATTAAAATAAAATATTTGGGAACCAATCTAACAAAAAAATGTGAAAGACCTCCACAATAAAAATTATAGAACTCCAAAGAAAGAAATTGAAGATCTTAAAATATGGAAAGTTCTCCCTTGTTCTTGGATAGGCAGAATTAACATTGTCAAAATGGCCATATGATCAAAAATGTTACACAGATTTAATGCAATTCCTATTAAAATTCCAATGATGTTCTTCATAGAAATAGTAAAAGCTTTTGTGAAATTTATTTGAAAAAATAAGAGGCCCAGAATAGCCAAAGGAATCCTCAGCGAGAAGAGTCAAGATGGAGGCATCAAAAAAACATGTCTTAAGTAAACTACAGAGCTATCATAACAAAAATGGCATGGTATTGGCACAAAAACAGACATGAAGACCAAAGGTACAGAATAAAAGACTCAGAGACTAACCCACATAAATACAATTATCTCACTCTAGACAAAGGTGCCTTAAACATTATATTGGTAAAAAAGATAGCCCTCTTCAACAAATGGTGCTGGGAAAAGTGGAAATCCATTATATGACAAAATGAAATTGAAACTTATCTTTCACCCTACACAAAACTAAAAGTGAATCAAGATCTTAGGCATTAGACTAGAGACCCTGCACCTACTGGAAAAAGCAGTGGTCCCAAATTTCCAGTATATCAGCCTTGGAACCAAATTTCACAATAAGACTCCCAAAGTGCAAGAAGTAAAATCAAGAATCAATACATGGGATGCTATCAAACTAGAAAGCTTCTTCACAACAAACAAAACAATCAAGAACATGAAGAGAAAGTCTAGTGAATGGGAGGAAATCTTTGCCACCTTCAACTCAGAGCATTAATTTCCAGAATGTGTAAAGAACTCAAAAAGCTTAACACCAACAAACCAAATAACCCAGTTGGTGAATGGGCAAAGGAAGTGAACAGACACTTCACAAAAGAAGAATCAAAATCGGTCAACAAACATATGAAAAAATGTTCAACATCTCTAGCAATTATAGAAATACAAATAAAAATTACACCAAGATTTCAAATCCAGTCAGATGTAAATTATCAAGAATAAAAAAACAATAAATTTTAGTAAGTATATGGGTAAATGTTACATAACAGGTTTATTTATACATTGTTGGTGGGACTGCACATTGGTAAAACCATTCTAGAAAGTAACAGAGTTTTTCAGAAATCTTGCAATGGAACCACATTTTGAACTAGTTATCACACTCCTTGGTATATACTGAAAGAACTTAAAATCAACATACTATAGTAACACAGCCACATCAATGTTTATAACAGCACAATTTATAATAGCTAAGCTATGGAACCAAACTTGGTAACCTTCAATCAATAAGTGGATAAAGAAAATGTGATATATAGGCACAGTGGGATATTACTTAACCATAAAGAAGAATGAAATTATGGCAATTGCTGGTAAATGGATAGAACTGGAAATTATCATGCTAAATGAAATAAAGCCAATCCCATAGACCAAAGGCCATATGTTCTCTCTGATATACAGATACTGATTCACAATAGGCATGGGGTGGGTGTGGGATATAGCAGGGAATGAAGATTCACTGAAATGGAGTGGGAGAAGTAGGCAGAAGGGAAACAGGATGGGAATGAGAAAAATAGTAAAATGAATCAGACATACCTTTCCTACATTTATATATGAATACCCGGCGACTGTAACTCCATGTTATGTAGAATCAAAAAATTGGAAATTATACTCCTAGTATGTGTGATATAATACATTCTACTGTCATGTAGAACTAAAAAGAACACACAAAATATAAAGGAAAAATTGAACATACATAGATAAATATATTCACATCAGAATTAGGAAGAAATACACATAAATATAATAGCTCTGCTTTGTACAAATGTCATAGGATGCATTTTTTAACCTCCTACAATTGTTTTAGTATTTATTCCCTTTGTTTTCAGCAGTTACCTGATAGGTTCTTGATTGATTCAAGCCTTCATTCCTGAAAAGTTTGATACATTATCAGTCTTTCATGAATTGATTTGTTTCAGTTTGGGTTAATTTTAAAAATATGTGTGTATCAGATGATACTTTGCATGTTAGACATTTTCTTCCTTATCCACTATCCTAAGAGAAGCCTAATCCTTTGAGAAGTCTAAAATCTCTCCTAGAGAGAGGATCCATCACTTTAGCTAATACCATAATCTCTCTTTTACTGTAGATTCATTGAAATGAGAAAGTCAAAGGGAACAGGAGGCAATCAAAACTTCTAGTTTAAAGAAAATATACCTTTATCCCATGTTGGGAATATTTTTTCCTTGGGCAATAAAACATATACACTAGTTGAACCCAAAGTGGTGCAAAAAATTAGGCCTTACTTTCCTTAGTGAAAATTACTAGAGGTAATTTTTTTCCTGTACCTGTGAATATTTTCTTGAAGGAGAAACACCATGTATTGGTAATTGATAAGTAACATAATTTGCATCTTGCAGAATGTTATCCTTACTCCATAGGGTATTACTACTCAGGTGGAATACTAATTAAATCCTCAATGTTTTTTTTCTTTCATTTTATCTTCCAACTACTTTAGGGTAACACTAAACTTGGTAACAATGGGAATCTCATGAATGTCAACCAATTTCTACACTTTATTTACAATAAAATGAAACCTCTGATCAGAAGAAATGTTCCTTGTTCCCATTATATATTGCATAGAATTTTATATAATTTTTCTCTTTCACTTCTGTTTCTTCTACCTCCTGCTGAATTATAGCCTCTTTGTAGGTAAGCATTGTGTCTTATTTATTTTGGTAACTTTAAAAAAATAGAGTTAATATTTGACACATGCTCAAAGCATACTGTCATGGTCAGTTAAAGCTGCTATATAAAAGCACCATAGACCAGCTGGCTTAAAAAAGTTGAAATTTATTTCTTATACTTTTTGAAGCTGGAAGCCCAAAGGTTATAGTGCCAGCATGGTTGAATTCTAGTGAGGATCCTCTTCCACTGTGCAGACTGCCAACATCTTGTGTCTTCATGTGGAAGAAAGAAAAAGAGAAAGAACTCTCAGAAGTCTCTTTTATGATGGCACTAATTTCATTCATGAGGGTTTCACCCTTATGCCCTAATTACCGATTAATGGCTCCACCTCCTAATACTATCACCTTGGGCATTAGTATTTCAGGATGAATTTTGGAGGAACACAAAAATTTAATCTATGCAACATACAGAATAATTATAGAAAAATTAACATTTAAAATATAAAAGAAGTTTCAAGCAACACAAGGATAAAAATAAAAAGGAGCTGGCACAGTGGCACAAACCTGTAATCTCAGCAGCTAGGGAGACTGACTCAAAAGTATCACAAATTCAAAGCCAGCCTCAGCTACTTAGCAAGGCTCTGAGCAATTTAGCAAGATCCTGTTGCTAAATAAAATTAAAAAGGGTTGGTGATGTGGCTCAGTGGTTAAGCATCCCTGCATTCAGTCCCTGGTACCAAAAATAAATGACTAAATAAACAAATAGGAGAACTATTATTAGGGAAAAAAAAGACCATTTAGGCCTGAAGAGCTATATCAGAAAGTAAAATATCAGGATAGAAAACTCCTAACTGGCTCTATGAAAGTGAGTCTCTGTTATGTATTGTGTTTGGGTTCCCAAAAAATTTCTGTATTGCAGCCTTATCTCCAAAAGTGGTGGTATTTGGAGATGGGGTCATTGGAATGGCATTATAGCTAAGTGAAGTCATGATAGAACCAGTGGCTTTTTAATTAGAAACAAATGCCCCAACACGATCCATGTTTACACACAAAGAAAAACTCATGAAAGGACATAGAAAGAAATATAGCCATGGAAACCCAGGAATATAACAATTGCCAAGAATCAAATCTTGATATTGAATTTTCCAGCCCCCAAAATTATAAGAAATAATTTTATGTTGTTTTGCCCCCAGTTAATGTTGCTTTGTTATGGCAGTCCCACTGCATAGACTAATATAGCTTCAATTTCCTTATCTCTAAAATTGATATAAAACCTTTCTTAAAGGATTGATGCAGACAGCAGGTATCATATATAGAGAGTGCCTAGCCAGTGTTCAATAATAGTAATTGTTCCTTCCATTCAGTGCTATAGCTACTGTGGATTGACATTTTTTTTTGTTCTTAAATTCATTTAGGCTTCTTGCTTGTTCTTCTGTGACCCTTTGATCATTTACATTACCCTGCTATTTCATCTCCTATGGATCTCTTGTCTGCTGACTATTTACATGAGCTTTTATTACTTTGGCCTATGCTACTTATAACTCTTTATTTTCATTGCCTCTTTAGCCTCTGACACATCACTAACCAGAACCTGCTTTAATGGTGTTCTACCTGATCCGTTTTTCCAATGATTACATGACATACAATTTGAATCCTTACTGCAAATCAGAGTGAATTTTCAGGTAATTAATATGCCATATTTTCATTAAAAACTCAACACAGTGTTCATAAAAACTTCATGGCATGTTGGTACTTCAGTGAGCTCCTATCATTGCATCCCATTTTATTACTGAAATTCCCATTCCTTTTAGACATCTGCATGCAATTAATGATGGTACTTATTACTTTAGATTTTCAGGAGTTTTATTGCTTGCCTTCTGGAACAGTCAAGAGCTCACATACAGTTTCAAATCTCTCTGGACTAGAAATACTTGAGAATCCTATTTATGTTTCAGGAATCCCGACCAACACCTCTCCCAAAAGTCAATGTGCAAAATAATGTGTATAAAATTTCAAAAAATTAATATGTCTTTTGAAACAGTATTTTAACTTCAGGTTTTGAACCTCAGTTTCATTATTTTCTCACACTCCAGTTTCCCTTAAAATATTTAAATGAAACTTTCATATTTAAAAAAAATAATGTAACATTATCCATACTGAGGAAATAGAAGGAATGGAGAGATTAAGAAAGATATAGGGAACTGTGTGACACAATAATTCATGAACTCTATGCCAAAGAGTTTGCTTGATCTTTAACAGTAAAGGAAAGAACATTGTCCTTCATATGTTGTCTATATTGAATAAAGATATCCCACAATAAAATGTTTTTAGCCACCATTTTAATGACTAATGGAGCTTGATAGCTCTATGGATGAGTTCACAATTCCTCTCCATTGAGCCTTTTACTTTTCACTGATGCTTACTAATGCCATTAAATACAGCCTGCCCTTGGCATTTCTGTGCTTCATGGATTGATATAAAAGCCATTATTTGACTTTATTTATAACTTGATGTAATTCTCAAATATGTACTATGATATATAGTTACATATCTTTATAATCACATCCCTCAATGTTGGTCCTCCAAATATTGCACTGTAAAGTTCTGTCATCATATTTATTTGACATCAAATTGGCATCACAATGGGTCCCTTTTGGACTTGCAACCTTTTGCATATTTTAATTCTAATCTCTCATTATAATGTCATCATAACTATATCCCCAAAGAATTTCATTGAAGTTATTATGAGGTAGTTAACATCATGGCAACTCCAGATTAAATTGCACAGGAAATCAGCATTGTAAAAGAAACTTAAATAAAATCCTGGTAAGTAATTACCGGTTATGCTTAGTAATTATTTTGTTTAAACAACTCTCTCTCTCCCTTAATTCAAAATGTCCCCCAAAGACAGTATTCAACATTAAAAATAACTACCTGGCAACAAGGAAAATTGCACTTTTTTAAAGTGAGCCAATTTTCAGTTAAGTTTGGCAAAACATTCAAAAGCATAGCTTGTGCTTTAACAAGTGGAAAGTTATCTTTTAAATTTTATGTTGATTTTTAACACAGCTGGCTTCCAATAGACCTTGAGAAAAGGAAGCTGCAAATAGACTTTTACCTGAAACTACCAAGTTATAAAAATATGAAACTTCTTTTCTCTGATATAGAAACTATAAGGAAGAATCTGTGACATAATGACTTTTCACATCTTCTATCTGTAGAGTGGGGGAAGGTATACATTTAGAAGGAAACATAGAACAAATTCTACATTTGAAAGAGTCATTGCCTTACAAATGAGTCAGCAAAAGTTATTGTCATACCTTTTGTGCAAAATATTATGCTCAGTTCAGTGAATAAAAAAAGACATGACATGATCTCTTCTAAGAATGTACACAATACTTGTGGTAGAAAAAAAAAGAACATATGCTTTAAAAGTTGAACACCAGTACAAGACTGTTCCACTACTGTTCTGTGGAATATACATTAAGTTAATCAGTGTCATAGCAGAGGTTCACAAGAATCAAGTGCATTTGGTTTCTATTACTACTATAAACACAGTCCAATAAATTTAGTGGTTTGTAACAACCTAAATTTATTATTTGGCAGTTATGTACATTAGAAGTTTGTCTCACTAAGCTAAAATCGAGGTTTCAAGGCCCCATTCCATTCTGAAGAATTCATTTCCTTGCCTTTTCCAACATTTGGAAGTGCCTCTTTTTATTGGCTCACAGATCCTACTAGCATCTTCAAAACCAGCAACATTTTAATTCCCTGCCTTTCATCCGTAGTGACATCTTCCTCTGGCATCCACTTTTAAATTCACTGGATCTACATAAATAATCCTGTGTATTATTTCTGTTTTAAGGTCAGCTGATTCATAATCTTAATTAGATAGCAATTACAATATCCCTAAACATTTAACCTAATATACTCAAGGCTCCAAGGGATTAAAAGGAAGGGGTGGGATCATTCATTATTCAACCTACTACATCAATTTAACATTAGTATATTAGAGAAGTCTGCAGAAGGCCTTTGGGGGAAGTCAACCTTGAATGGAGCTGTGAAAGGAGATTAGGATGTGAGAATTAGCATCAAATTGTAATTTGATATAAGATACTTTTTTCAATACATAAAGTTAATATAGCAGAGAATATATATATATATATACATATATGTGTAATGTATAATATATATATACATATATAGATAGATTGAGATATATTTGGACTGGGGATTAAAACCAAAGGTGCTTAACCACTGAGCAACATCCCCAGTCATATTTTGCTTGTTTATTTATTTATTTATTTGTAGACAGAATCTTCCTAAGTTGCTTATGGCCTCACTAAGTTGCTGAGGCTGGTCTTGGACTTGCAATCTTCCTGTCTTGGCCTCCTGAGTCACTGGAATTACAGGCAATCACAGTTTAAAAACCAATTTCAATAAATTTTTAAAATGCATACTTGGAGCTAGTCAGGTTTAGTTTCAAGTCCCATCTTTTGTAGCTACAGCTGCATGACCTTGGGAAAGTAACATAAATCTCCTGGGCCTTAGTTCTTCACCCAAAAAAAGATGGTAAAATTAACATTTAATTTATAGTATCATCATAAAAGTTAAAAGAAACAATTCAGGTTTCTCATTCAAAATGTGTAGATCATGGAAGTCATCATTCTATCACAATGTGTAAAAATCGCGACAAACTGAAAAACAAACAATTCTTATTAAATCCATCAGAGAAATGAGGTCCAAGGGCAAAGCAGTGCCCCAAAATTGAGACAGAAAAGCACAGCAAATATAAAAAAGTACAAGTTATCTGAGAAAAAGTGCATGAGCAAAAACTTCAGGGACCCAGTACTGAGGTATAGAACCCTGTATTGCAATTAATAAATGAATAGAGATTTGACATAAACAAGTCTGAGGAAAAAAAAATCTGCACCAATAATCACTTGATCAGCTATCTAAACATACAAATTAAAAATAGAGACTGTCACAGAGGATCAAAAAACAAGATCAAGTACACATTGTCTACAAAAATTCAAATAAATGACACAAATTTATTCAAAGTAGGAGATGAAGAAAACACCATATACCATGCTAACAATAATCAAAAGAAATCAAGTAGCATATTCATTTTACAGGCATATTTCAGAATGAGAAAATATTTTAGGGATTAAAGACATTACATAATGATAAATCATTGTTATATCTTGTAAATGAGATTAATCATTTACAAGATATAACAATACTTAGTGAATATTTACTCAATAATAGAACATCAACTACATGAAGCAAAAATTGACAATAATGCAAGATACATAAATGAGTAGAGATTTGATATAGACAAGTCTGAGAAATAAAAGCAGTACCAATAATCACTTGATCAGCAATCTAAACATACAAAGTAAATATAGAGACTATCAAAGAGGATCAAAAAACAAGATAAAGTACCGACCATGTACAAAAATTCAAATATAAAAACACAAATTTATTAAACATATCAATACCTCTGTTTCAAAAACGACAGATCCAGCAGGCAGATGATCAATAAATACATAGTAAACATAAATTAATAATATTAGCAAGTGAAGAGAAGGAATCAGTATGGATTCTTTGGATATTTAAAATTCAATAAAATAATATTATGAGCAATTCTAGCCCAGAAATTCAATAATCTAGATAAAATGGATTAATTCTTTGCAAGATACAACTTGCCATAACTCACATAAAAAGAAATAGACAATGTGAATAGATCTCTACCTATTAATGGAACTAAATAAATGATTAATAACCTTCCAAAAGAGAAAACATCAGACCCAGGTGGGTTTTCTTGTAGATCCATTTTCTTGTAGATTGTACACAATATTTAAGGAAGAAATTATACCAGTTCTCTATATTCTCTTTCATAGAGAGTAGAAGAATACTTTTACAACTCATTGAATAATGATAATTTTATACAAACACCCAGAACAGATGACATTAGAAGAAAATTATAGACCAGTCTCTCTAATACTTATAGAAATGCTCAACAGCATATTGGAAAATCAAAGCAAATACTTTTTTCCTCTTTTTTTGACATACTTATAATTTTATTAATGCATTATAGATATATGCAAAAGTGAAATTCACTGTGGTATACTCATATATATAGTACAATTGTTTGGATAATTTCATTCCAATTATTCTTCTATTCCCATCCTTATTCCCTTTCCCTCAATCCCCTTCCTCTACTCCAATGATTTCTCTTCTTTTTTCATGGGATTTCCCCTACTGTTCTCCTTATTTTGGTCTCGCTTCTGCATGTGAGAAAAAATATTGACTACCTGAGTCTGACTAATTTCACTAATCATGATTTCCTCCAGTGCCATCCTTTCAACAGCAAATGCCATAATTTCATTCTTTTTATGGATAAGTAAAACTCCACTTTGTATATATATACCACATTATTTTAATCCATTCATCTGTTGATGGGCATTTGGCTTTGTTCCATAACTTGGCTTTTGTGAATTGCACTGCTATAAATAGCGATGTGGCTGTATCCCTATATTATGCTGATTTTAGATTTTGGATTTATGCAAAGGTGTGGGATATCTTGGACTTAAGGTGGGTCCATTCTTATCTTTTTGAGGAATCTCCATACTGCTTTCCAGAGTGGTTATGTTAATTTGCAGGCCCACCAACAATGTACAAAGCAAATAATTTATAATAATTACAAACAATGAGAAAGTAGTGATTATCCTGGTGTGAAAGGGTTTTCAAAATTTGATAATTAATTAATGTAACCCATCAGATAAACAGTCTAAAAAAAATCACATGGTCTTTTCAATATATGCAGAAAATCACTTGATCAAATCCAATACCCATTTTTTTTTAAAAAAATAAAACTCCCAGTAAACCAGGAATAGATGGTAACTTTCTCAATTAATAAAGAAAATTTACAAAGTACCTACAGCTACAATAATACTTGATGGCAATAAACTAGAAACACTAATGTCAAAACAAGGCAAGGTTTTGCATACTCACCACTCCCTTTCCACAACTTATTGGAAGTTCTATCTAATGCAATAAGACAAAACAGGTAATAAGAATAACATAGATTGAGAAGGAAGAAATAAAAATGTGATGTGATTGTAGAAAATCCAAAAGATTGGAGCAAGAAAGGAAAAAAATAGGAAAAAATGGGCTAAATTAAAAAGCAATTATAACAAGTTTTCAGGATACCAGTTTAATATTAAAAAGTCAATTGCTTTCCTACATACCAGATGCAATTAGAATTTGATACTGAAAACATAATACTATTTACAGTAGTATGCCAAAGAATAAAATTATACAAATCCAAAAAATATATATGGAGGAGATCTATAAAAGGGAAACTACAAAACTCTAGTGAGAGAAGTCAAAGAAGAACTAAATAAATGGTAGAAATATTTCATGGTCATAAATAAAGCAACAGTTAATGTTTATTTGCACAATAATAGTGTCAAAATACATTATGTATACCCTGATAAAACTGAAAGATAAAATTGCTATTGTTGGAAGATCCAATACTGATAATATTTAAGTTCTTTCCTACTTGAATTATAAGCATAGTTCAATCAAAATCCTAGCAAATTGTTTTATGAATATGGATATATAAACTTTATAAGGAGAGGAAAATAACCCAGAGGAGTTAATCCCATCCTAAACTTTCACTCTTACATACAGCTTATTTCATACTAGACAAAGGTACCAAAAACGTATATTGGAGAAAAGATAGACTCTTCAACAAATGGTGGTGGTAAAATTGGAAATTCATATGCAGCAAAATGAAATCAAACCCCCATCTCTCACCATGCACAAAACTGAAATCAAAGTGGATCAAGCACCTAGAAATTAAACTAGAGACACTGCACCTATTAGAAGAAAAAGTAAGCCAAAGTTTTCATCATGTTGGATTAGACCATGACTGCTTTAAAAAGATTCCTATAGTGCAAGAAATAAAATCAAAATAAACAAATGGGATGATTCAAACTGAAAATCTTCTTCTCTAATCAATCAGTGAGGCAAAGAGAGACCCTACAGAATAAGAGAAAATGTTTAAATACACACACACACACACACACACACACACACATCATATTGAACACTAATCTCTTAGGATATATAAATAACTCAAAAAAACTTAACACCAAAAAAAAACCAAATAACTCAATCAATAATTGGGCCAAGAAACTGAATAGACACTTCTCAAAAGATGATATACAATAAATCAACAAACATATGAAAAAATGTTCAACATCTCTTGCAATTAGAGAAATGCAAATCAAAACTACTCTAAGATTTCACCTCAATCCAGTTAGAATGATAGCTATTAAGAATACAAACAACAATAAATGTTGGCGAGGATGTAGGGGAAAAGGCATGCTCATTCATTGCTGGTGGGACTGCAAATTGTTGAAAACAATATGGAAAGCATTTTGGAGATTCCTCGGAAAACTTGGAATGGAACCTTTTGATCCAGGTATCCCATTCTTCAGATTATACTCAAAGGACTTAAAAACAGCATACTACAGGGACACAGCTATATGAATTTTTATAGCAGCACAATTTACAATAGCTAAATTGTGGAACCAACCTAATGCCCTTAGATAGATGAATGGATAATAAAACTGTGGTATATATACACAATGAAATTTTACTTAACATTAAAACCGAATAAAATCATGGAATTTGCAGGTAAGTTGATGGAGTTGGAGAATATCATGCTAAGTGAAGTAAGTCAATCCCAAAAAAATGAAAGGCTGAATTTTTTATATGATAAGTGGATGTTGATCCCTGATACAGGGAGGGTTGGGAAGAATGGAGGACCTTTAGATAGGACAAAGGGGAGGGAGGGGAAAGGAGGGGCATGGGGGTAGGAAAGACAGTGGAATGAAATGGACATCATTCCCTTAAGTACATGTAATGAAGACACACACACCACACGAAAAGTGTGGTTTGGGCACAAGAATACAAAAATAGATCAGTGGAATAGAGAATCCAAAACATACAGTCATAAATATGGTCAACTGATCTTTAACAAAGGAGTAAAAGAAATACAATGAAGAAGAGATGACCTTTTAAATGGATGATGCTGAAACAATTGAAAATCCACACCTAAAATTAAATGAATCTAGACATAGACATTACACCCTTCAAAAAGATTTATTTCATAATGAATCATAAGTCTAACTATAAAATGAAAAACAAAGAATCCTTAGAGATAACATATGAGAAAATGTAGGTGATCTCTGATCTAATAATGAATTTTTAGAAACAAAGTCAAAGAAAAGATCTGTGAAATAAATTATTAATTTAATTAAAATTAATTTAATGAATTTTTATTAAAATTAAACTCTCTGCCTGCAAAAATGTACAAATGCAAGAGAGTATAAGACACAGAGTTTTAAGAAAATATTTGCAAAAGATAAATCTTATAAAGGACTAAAGATGCACAAAGAAAACTTAAAACTCAACAATAAGAAAAAGAAAAACTCAATTTTAAAAATGATCAAAAAGCCTCAACAGACAACTTATAAAACATATTTATTTGCTACCTATAAATAGGTAGCAAATAAGTATATGTGAAGATATTTAATATAGAAGGTCATTAGAGAATTGCAATGAGATAACATTACACCCCTATTTGAATGGTCACAACCCAAAACACTTATAATCACTCCAAATGCTGGAAAGCACATGTAGCAACAAGCATTTCCATTCATTACTGGTGGAAATACAAACTGGTACAGTTGCTTTGGGAGCCAGTTTGGCAGCTTCTTACAAAGCTCAACATACTCATACCATATGGTCCAACAATTTTGGTCCTTGGTATTCACCCACATGTATAGAAAAACCTATGTCCACACAAAAAATTACTCATAGAATTTATTAGAAATTTTGTTCATAATCACCAACATTTGAAAGCAACCAACATATCTTTCAGTAGATAAATGGATCAATAAAATGTGGTACATCCAAACAATTGAACGTTATTAAGTGCTAAAGAGAAATGATATGTTAAGCCATGAAAAAACATGAAGGAAGCTTAAATTCATGTTACTAAGGTATAGAAGCCAATCTGTAAATGCTATGTACAATATGGGTCTAATTATATGACATTCTTGGAAAAGTAAAAGCATGGAAAAGATAATAAGATAGATTACTGCCTGCCAGGCAATGAGGGGAGAAAAAGATGAATAAGATGAATAAGTTTAGTACAAAACCCTGTATGATACACATATGTTGGACACATGTCCGAGCCCATAGAATGTACAACCATTGTAAATGTTAATATAAACTATTATCTTTGAGTAATAATGATGTGTCAGTGTAGGTTCATTGATAATAACAACATGTCATGTTGGTTCAGAATTATGGTGGTGATGAGGCTGTGTGTAAGTGGGACTAGGGAACACATGGAAAATCTTTCATATTGTTTTGAACCTAAAACTGACCAAAATTAGTCTATTGTATTAGTTACATTTCTATTGTTATAACTAAGTACCCAAAATAATTAACTTATAAAGAGAAAAGGTTTATTTGGCTCATGGTTTTGGAAGTTCCAGTCCATGTGTAAGTGGCCCAACACCTTTGGGCCTTTACAAGGCAACACATTATCCTGGGAGTGTTTGGTCAAGTCAAACTGTTCACCTAGTAGCTAAGAAGCAAAAGAGAATGAGGAGCGTAACAGGGTCAACAATCCACTTCAAAGGAATACTTCAAGTACTTAAGTGCCTCCCATTTAGACTATTACCTCCTAAAAGTTCTACCACTTCCTCAAAGTGCCACCCTGGAGAAAAACCATTTAACACATGGATCTTTGGGGGAGATCTGACATCCAGTCCATATCATCTAATTTAAAAAGTGAGATATGTGTCATTTAGCTGGCATATGGTTGGTAAATTAAAGCTAAATGTTTTACCTTTATTTTATCCCAAGTGGTCTGTAAATTAAATCGTTTTTCAGAGTTTCTTTTTTTTTCTTTCATTGTCCCTCTTATTGATCTATTTTGACACAACTTAAATCCATGATACAATTGACTTGATTTTGTTAGTCTGAAATAGAAAACCTGAATGGTGGAAGAGAGCTGGTTTGATTTTTTTTTTTCCCAGAATACTACTATGACTGGCCAGTATAGCATTATGCTGCTCCTTTTTCCAAGATTTGATATCTACCGCATGTTCTAATAAATATTTATTCATTCAGCTAGATATATGAAGAAATGCATTATTTATTCTTCAGGAATTTACTCTCTAGTTGTAAGAATCTGACATTTACTAAAATGCCATGTTTAAGAATAAGCCCAGGGGCTGGGAATGTGGCTCAAGCAGTAGCACGCTCGCCTGGCATGCGTGGGGCCTGGGTTCCATCCTCAGCACCACATATAAACAAAGATGTTGAGTCCACTGAAAACTAAAAAATTAATATTAAAATTCTCTCTCTCTCCCTCTCTCTCTCTCTCTCTCTCTCTCTCTCTCTCTCTCTCTCTCTCTCTCTTTCTCTCTCTCCCTCTCTCACTCTCTCTTTAAAAAAAATAAGCCCAAATATATTTAAAGTTCCCTGCTAAATTTGTGGTACTGATAGGTCTGAAAATAATCCTTGCCTAAGGGTTTGCAATCTTGTAAGGAGTACATTAAAAAGGCCCATAGCTGTAATACAAGATCAGGTAGACTAACTGTGAGAAGCAGCACAATGTACAGATTAAAATCATTAGTTCTATAGATAGGCTTGTGTTTATAATCTCAGTTTTGGCATTTCTTAACTGTGCAGTGGTAGATAAATTATGTCCTTTAGAGGTGAGGCCTCAGTTTCTCCAACTATAAAATGGGAATCAAAGTAGCACTTACTCTGTGTTACTAATGAGAGATTAAATTAGATAAAACTTGTGAATGACTCAGAATTTACACAGAGTTGCTGTCAATCTATATGGACAAAATTTTATAAGAATTCAAAGTTCAGAGAGCTCATATCTGGTTATGAGGTGGAAGGAAATCATTTAAAGAAAATAAAATTTACTACAGATTTTCCTAGATTCCCCAGCATTTCTCTTCCTCCATTCCCTGAAACTTGTCTTACTGATAGGCTATATTTTCAGATATAACCCTTGCCCAGGTTTTGAGTCAATACCAAGAAGGACTGGAAAAAGTCAGTAATTTCATCAGCACCATCTCAGCATCTTGAAATAATTTTTCTTAACCTTTAGTATTCCAATTTTAACTAACCTCTTCTTGAACATTTTTGTTTCTTATGTGTGTATAATTAGTCTGAGTGTGTGCAAGCATGTTAGAAAAAAAACAGATCATAGAAATTCTTCCATTTTTTTCTATAGAACTGATATATTGATGGTGCCACATACCTTAATGAAAAAGGCTTAAATAGGAGCAAAGCAGTTAGAAAGCATGTGCTTGCTTATATTGTTGAAGCAAATTTAATTTTTCTTTCATTTTGAGTGAGAAGATGAAGGGCACAGAGTAAGTTGGACTTTTATAATTTATTTTAATATGTAAATGTAAGTGATAATTATCATGAACACCACATTTTCTCATAGTACAGATGACAGAATTGCCATAAGGGAAATTTTGAATACTGAGAGGGAAAAACCTCAATAATATATTCCTAAAGGCTAACAATTTTAGAGAAGGACAACGAGGGAAAGTAAGCTCTTCAAAAACAGATCACAGATCTATGTTACAATCATACTGATATTGCAGAAGTTGTGAGATGAAATTGTGTTTTACCATCCTGACCCTCCTTGCTCTTTCATTTAAAAGAATAGAGAAAGAAATCCGAGCTAGATATGCTTTCATCCCTCTCTAACATCTGGCCCTTTTCCTGAGATAAGTTTTGACTTCATGTATGAGGCAGGATGGGAATGTATTTTTGGACTCCCTAAAAATCCCCTTCTGCTTGCTGTCTCCCATTTTCAGCAGCTCTTCTCTTCCTGTATTTAGCATGTCTTTACATGCCTTGGACTTAAACTTAAGAGGAAATATATCTGCCACCTCCTTAGATTTATCAAAAAATCTGTGAAAACAGACAGCATAAATTACATGCTTGTGCATTTTGCATGGTGCCTATTTCATCCTGTGTTTTCAACAAATATTTTTCAATTGTTTAATTTCTATTAATGACAGTTTACATCTATTGCAATATGCTGAAGGCTTAGTATATACAAAACACTATTATAAATAGTTGTATTGATTCATTAGTATATCAGCAATCTCATGAAATAAGCAACTTTATAATTTTCATTTTTATTGGGGTTAGAGACCAAACAGCTAGTTAGTTTTACAGACAGGATTTAAAATTGTTCACTATGAACTCTCATCTCTTAACCACTAAACTCTATTCCCAGTGCTCATTTAACAATCTATCATTACTGACATCATGTTGTGAATTAGTTAGCATATTATATTAGTTAGCATAATATATATTATATATTTCCCCAAAGTATTTGCATTTTATAAGACAATGTTAAAGAGCATGTAAGCTGAGGAATTCGGTCACTAATAATATGGTCTTTCAAATACAACTAAAAAGAGGAATTGGGGTGATATTTTTACAGTGATTTTCCATGTGTTCCTCAAGTTGTAGCACTCAAGTGTTTTCCCACAAATGACTAGTAACATAAAAAGAAGTGAAGGGCCTCTAAAGGTAGAGAAAAGAGCCATTTGATAATGGCAGAAGTACCTTTGTAAATAGGTCTTTTTAATGTAGAAGACATACATTTCCTGCATCTCTCCCTGGATTGATTTTTCAGACTCACTATTTATTTTGCCCCCTTCTAGAAATATTGTATGTCTAGGAAAATGAGAATGACAAGATATCATCAAGCTCTTACAGTTGATGAATTATATTAATATTTCATAATATTCAACAATGATGAATTCCCAGGAAGAATCCCAATTCAACTTGATGTATTATTTTGGGCATGTAGATTCTAATTGGAGATGTTTACTCAGGATGCCTGCATAAATGAGATCAAAGTTTAGTTTCATTTGAGGTAGATATGTTTTTAAGGTTTGGAGTCAGTGTTATGTAGACTTTGTAACAAGAGTGTAGAAGCTTAATCTTCTATGCCCAGGGACAGTTTAAATACACTGAGAATGAATTATTTATTGAAAGCTTAAGAGTAATGACCTAACAAATTCTTTGATGCTTATTTGGGGAAATGGCAATATGAATAAAGTTTTTCAATCACAATAGTTTTATTTAATATTTAAAAAATCTCATCTAGAATAAATTTAAAGCAATCTATACTTCCATATAAAATCATCCATATTTTAAAGTTGATCAGCACAAGGTGGAAAAATTTCATCTTATATAATTAATTATTTTTCATTTCAATTGTGGTAATTTTAACATTTTCCATTTTCAATTCTTTGTCCTTTTTTCCCTTTGTTTTTAATTACAATAGTTGGTGGTTTATTTATTTCATCATTGTCTTTGGAGAAAAAACTTTTGATTCATTAGCTCCACTGCTTTTTCTATTTTCTAATTAAGTAATGTTAGCTTTTTTCTTTACTAATTTCTTATTTCCACTTTGTTGGTATCAGTAATTATATAGGTATATAATATATGATTACTTAATTTCATATAAAAATATTATATATAATTATATATAATATATGTCAGATGCTTTCAAAATTAGTAAGCCTACATATATATGTATGTGTATGTGCATTCATACATACAATTTTGTAATAGATTAGGAGCTAGATATTACTTTTTTCCCCATTTGAAAGATTAAAACACTGAGACGGTAAGAAGTTAAGTGACTTTGCCAGGACAATGCCATCAATACAGTGGTAGAACAAGCTTATAATGTCAGCTTTGTATTCTTCACTCATGTTATACTATTTTCTTCAGTTTATAGTATTGCTTTCCACTCAAATTTTTTGAGTTAAATGTTTATTTTCAATATTATTCATTTATGAATAGTAGGGTTTAATGTTATATTTCTTCAGAGTACAGCTTTATTAAGATGTTATATATATTAGGGCTGGGATTGTGGCTCAGTGGTAGAGCGCCTAGCACAGGTGGGACCCAGGTTCCATCCTCTGCACCATATAAAAATAAAAGCATTGTGTTGTGTCCATCTACACCTAAAAATAAATATTCTTTAAAACGATGTTATATGTGTTTTATTATTGTTATTCTCTGGATAGTCTGAAATTTCAGGTTTTCTTTTCTTATTTTATTTTATTTTATTTATTTTGATGGACTTTTATTTTATTTATATGTAGTACTGAGAATCAAACCCAGTGCCTCACACATGACAGGCAAGCACTCTAACATTGAATCACAGACCCAACCCCTTATTTTCTTTTAACTCAAGAAAACTAAGCAGAGATAATTTTTGCTGCTATTTGGGATTTTGGGGGGTTTGTTTGTGTTAAGTTATTTGGATAATGTTTTTTTCTATTATTTTTGTAGATATCATTTTTCAAAATATGTATGTGTCATTTTATTTGGCTTGATCAAGACTATATTTTTAACTATTTTCATCAATGGCATATATTAAAACAATATGATTTTTCTTTTCTAATCTGTTCACATAGTGAATCACATTATTCAATTTGTTCTTATCAAAACATCCTAATAATTCTATGAAATAGTCATTTTGTATTATTCTTTAAACTTACCTTTATGCTAGAATTGCTAACTTTTATTTAGGCACTTTGCATCCATGATTACAAACGAATTTTTCCTGGAAGTTTATTGCAGCATCCCTCATACTATCCTTAAATGTGATCTGATTGTCTTCTTATTATTTTATTTGCTATTTAATGCTTTTATCAGTCAGGTTTCTTAGTGCGTAAAAGCAAAAATTAACTCTAGTTCTCCTTAAGTTAAAAAAATAAGTTTTGTGAGGATGTCATGGAATTTATACAATGCAAAGGCTACAGAGCAATAGTTAGAAATCAAACAAGAACATTGGGAAACTAAAAGGCTGAAAACCTTGGGAACTTGCAGTGATGTTCCTTGGCCTGCCACAAGGTGAAAATTCAACACCACAACTTCTGGGTTCTCAACTCCAATAAATTTGCTTTAAATAATCTGCAACTCTTCCAGAATCTTTTATTCACTTTTTTCCATATTGTCAGTATTTGGAGTAGAAGCATGTAATTGGCTTTACCTAATGTGTATATTAGCTACTAATGTTTAGAGAAAAGAAATATCTATGCTCCTTCAACTTCATAATGTTAAGAAATTTTAGCAAATGGTCAATTTTTATGAATGCTTTGTTTTATTTGAAAAGAGGATTAATTTTTCAATTAAATTAATTCTTCGGTTATTTAATTCATATCCTATAAATTTAAGTTTTCTTCATCTACTTGATAGTTTCTCTATGAAAGGAGTTTGATATTTCCACCTGTAACTTTCTATTTATCTACTTATTTTACAGCTTCTGTTTCATATATGGTATTATGTATTAGCAGTTCAGAACATAAAAAAGGCAAATTAAGCCATATATTCCTTGCCTAAGTTTAGCAACTAAAAGATACAAGTTATTATATAAAAGTCAAAACAACTCAATGATGTTATGGATAAAACGGATAGGAGAATGTGGCTTTATATATTTAGCCAAATGATTCTAATAATTCATCTGCTTTACACAGATGTAGTCATGATGTCACAGGGACAGCTTGAAAACTGTATGTCACACCTGCAAGGGCAAGTATCTTCTAAGTGAGCTGGTTAGAACACTCATGTGTGTGCATATGTATATGAAGGATGACTCACACAAAGACAGGAGAAGTAGATAAAAGGAATAAGCATGACAATTATCAATCTAAACTCTCTTTGTTCCACTTTGTACAGAGAGAAGTAAGTAAGTAATGCCAGGAGTGTGGAGCTAACAAAGTCCCTCACATAGAAACATGAAGAATAAAGAATACACGTTTTCATCTTTAGTGCATTAAGTTAAACAGTGTGAAATTACCACTAATTTCAGGTCAATAATTGCCATTTTGATCTGAAAACAGTAGCAATTTCATACTTCGAAGTTATCTTATAAGTTCCACTAACATTCATGTGTTTTGCACTTTTTCCTAGAATTGTGTCATTCATGCATTTAACTTATCCACCTTTATCACTTTTAAATTTTTAAACTTGTTTTAGGAAATAAGTTCAAGCATACAGATATCTTGAAAGAAAAAGAGCAATGCATAAAACTCCAACATATTCTTTGTGTGAATTAATTTATCACTAATGTTGCTAATATTTTACCACTAGTTTTAAATTTCTGTACAGGTATGTACACACAACACATGCATATATTTGTGTCTCTGTGTACTTCTTTTCTAAAACCTTCTAAGGTAACTTACATACAGTATGTCCTGACTCTTTAAATAGCAAGAATAAAACTATGAACTCAGTATATTTAGCATTGATTTACTCCTTTAATCTAATATTTGTATCTAATTTTCTCAACTGATTCAATAATGAACTAGTCTGGGATCAAGTGTTTATTTGTTCACTCTCTTTTTTTCTCTTGAACTTTCTTTAATCTGGAACATCTTTTATTTTTCTTTTTAACAACAAAAAATGAGGAATTCAATACCTGTCCCACCTCTATTGTTTTTTAATAATTTGTTTTAATAGAATGATCCCCATTTTGGGTTTGTTTGATGTAATTGGATTCAGATTATGTATTCTTAACCAGAATACTAAATAGGTGAAGTTGTATCAGTGTTGGCAATCACATCTGTATGTACAAAGTCTTCATTTGCTCCTCATTAATAACGTAATTTTGCTTTTAATTTTGATCACACAAAGTACTGTCCAATTCCTTCATTGTATGATTACTTAATTTTTAATGCAAGTAATAAGAATTCTATGGATAGATATAAACTTTTCATCAACATTTTTCTCCAAATTTAGCATGCTTTGGTGAGTCTTGCCTGCTTCAATATTTACTCTGATGCAAAATGCTTACTTTCTTGTACTTCCATCACATTTACCAATACTATATATAGCACATTTACAATAAACTTTCCTCCCCAAATATGCTTCTTCATTTTCTTCACTTAATATTGGTATGGATTTATGAATGCTTATAAATGTTTTCTCATTAATTATTGTACTTAGCAATTTCTCATAAGTATTTTACTATGGATTATATTTTGTTTCATATTAATAGTAGTATGCTTGATTTCCTTTTTATAGCATTTGCCTGACATGAAATTTTTGGGTTATAAATTTTCAACCATCCCATTTATGTATGTTACTTATAAACAACATGTTCTAATTATTGTTTTATATCAACCAGAATATGCCTTTTAATAAATTATATTAACTTGCTTATATTATCATAATTAGTAATATTACTGATGACATCTTTTGCCATCTTTTTCTTATTATTTTTATATGCTTTTGTTTTGTATAGTTGCTTTCCCATTTTTGTTCTGTTTGTGCAGATTATATATTAAAATACTTTGTTTCCTTTTACTTATCTGCCCATTTTGTTGGCAGTCCTGAAGACTAATTAATAATACAAGTACTGACCATAAATACAATCTAAACTACCTGTAGATAGGTCACTGAAGATCATTGATTTTAGTATTGTTTGTGATCATAATTTTGAACATGTCTGTGCCTAATACATAAAATTTAATGGAAGATTTCTACTTGAAATCTGACCGAATTTAAATTATTATAATTTTTATGGTCACTTTCCATTTATGGGTCTCTTAATTACATACCTTGCTACATTAAATGTAGAAATCCATTGGTCTAATATCAAGAAATCCTAGTACAAAACAGGAATATATATTTCTACTATGTCTACTATCCATTCACTTTTGATTATATCCTCCTAAATGAAGATTCAGTATCCATTCTGTTCCTCTTAGCACCTAATATACAAAGAATATTAGCCTTAATATGCCCTTCCATAGCTTCTATATTATAGGTTAGAACAGTATTGTCCCTAATCATAGCAGATGAAACTATTTTTATGGAATCAATTTCAATTTTAAGACTAACTTGAGGACGGCTAACAGTTTTGTAAGTTTTTTTTTGGTATTAAACCAATTGCATTTCCTAAAGCTGAGATTTTTCAGGCTCAAACTATCAATTGCACGTCAATTTGATTAAGTGTAAAGGAAATGGTTGAAAGAATTGCCTCAGGTAAAACTTGTGAGTGATATATTATAGCACTATTTCTGTGTACTTCCTATCACATCATGCAAGGGGATCTCAGTGTGTATGATTACTTTGGGTGTGTGGGAGTTTAAGCTTTTGTGTGTTTGTCCTCACATTAATATTAGGACAACCCAGGATCTTAGCATGCATAGGGACTATAAAAGGGGAAAGAAACTAACATTTTTCAACAACATATCAAGTACCAGAGCTTTATAAGCACATCAAATTTCATTCTAATGATAATTTTATGAAGTTAATTAAATCATTTACCTTTTTAGATGAACAAAGTACAGTCCCAGTATGTTAAACAAGTTCCCCAAAATCCCACCACATAGGTACATTTATTTCCCTAAGCATCCAGTTCTTTCCTATACTATTAAATTTTCTGTTTGCATTGAATAATGTTTCTGCCTCTGGTTTCAGCCTCCAGGATTTAGAGTATCTCAAGTGTGGCTAATCAGAGCATTTCATCCCTCTGACCACAATGATTCATTGTAATATGGGAATATTATCTAATCTAGACCAGTTAAATTGTATGTTGAGAGTATCATTCTCCTTTTTCTCTGAATATAGAAAGCTGTTATGTAGCTAGGCCTGGTGGTGCACTACCTGTAATCCAAGTGGCTCAGAAAGCTGAGGTAGATGGATCCCAAGTTCAAAGCCAACCTCAGCCAAACTATTGAAACTCAGTGAGACCCTGTCTCTAATAAAATACAAAATAAGGCTGGGAATGTGGCTCAGTGGCCAAAGTGGCCCTGAGTTTAATTCCCAATATCAAAAATAAATTAATTAATTAAAAGAAAGTTGTTATGTAAATCTAAAACTGCCAAAAACCACTTGCCTGAAAATGAAGCTAATGTTAAAAAAAAATTGAGGCAATAGATTGAGATGACCTAAAGTATTGCTTGATCCCTTGAATTCAAGCAAGGGCTGAAATTAGCTGATGATCATAGACCTTATAGCAATAAAAAAAAATTAGTTACTTTTTTGTTCTTAAACTTTTGTTGGATTCTATCATTTTCTTAAAAAACAATAATCCTGACAAACTGATGATTAGAGATATTGCTCTTTCTCTAATCTCTACCTACATTTTAAGGCCAACTTGAAGTGAAATCTCTGCTGCACTTCTCCCTCTTTCACATGTAGTATCTCCTTAATCTCAGTATTTATTTTATAGAAATTGTTATAGTCTTTCTGGTATTATTTTTTTAACTACCTATGTGCATTTTATCTCTTCTTACTAATTTATAAACTTTTGTAGAAAGAGATTTTCTTTCATTTCTTGTGGCCTGTAAGTCAAAGTAATGTAAGATGCATATGACTTTTAGTATATATTTGACAAATGTTTGCTAAATTATCTTTTTTTAATGATTATGTACTTAAATTTTAAAGCTTTAGGATATTCTGGTTCCTAAGAAAAAATTTGGAAAACTTCTGCAAAAAGAGGGTTTAACTTGGGATAGACATGTTCATACATTTACAATATGAGGCTATATATATAAAAATAGAAGGTATCTTGCTATACCCACCTTTAAAATAATCCATGCAACTAAAACAATGACATCATTCAGAAGCCATATTCATAGTATATGAATTGCATTTGTTTATATACATGTTTTTTAAATTTGTACTTCTAATTTTAATTTGTTATATATGACTGCAGAATACATTACACTTCATGTTACACATATAGAGCACAATTTTTCATATCTCTGGTTTTACTCAAAGAAGAGTCAAATCCTTTGTGTCTTCATACATGTACTTAGGGTAATGATGAGCATCACATTCCATGGTCTTTCCTACCCCATTCCCCTCCCTTGCTCTCCCTCCCCTTTTCCCCTTTTCCCTATCTAGAGTTTATTTAATCCTCCCATCTCCCCCCACAGCGTATTATGGATCAGCATTCTTAAATCAGATATATAATTCAGCATTTGTTTTTGTTTTTTTTTGGGGGGATTGGCTAATTTCACTTAGCATTATCTTCTTCAATGACATCCATTTACCTGCAAATGCCATGATTTTATTCTCTTTTATTGCTGAGTAAAATTCCATTGTGTATATATGTCACACTTTCTTTATCCATTCATCTACTGAAGGGCATCTAGGTTGGTTACATGGTTAAGCTATTGTGAATTGTGCTGCTATAAACATTGATGTGGCTGTGTCCCTGTAGTATGCTGATTTTAAGTCCTTTGTGTATAGACTGAGGAGAGGAATAGCTGGGTCAAATTGTGGTTCCATTCCAAGTTTTCCAAGGCTTCTCAATACTGCTTTCTATATTGGCTGCACCAATTTTCAGTCCCACCAGCAATGTATGAGTGTGTCTTTTCCCCAACATTCTCACCAACACTTATTTGTTTTTCTTCATAATAGCTGCCATTCTGACTGGAGTGACATGCTATCTTAAGAGTAGTTTTGATTTGCATTTTTTCTAATTGCTAGAGATCACATGCATTTTTTAAAACTTCTGGGTATCTTAGACCAAAGAATGAAAACCATCAAATATTTCATAAAGACACATTCTGAAAAACCAAGTAGTTTGAAAGTCCTTCCAATTTAAAGCAGAAATTATAGGCCTGATGAATTGTGGAACACTTACATCATCTCAAAGGGAACATATTTTTGTCAAAACTGCTTAATTATCATAGTCCTAAAAAGCTGTGAGTTGTGTAGGTAAATAAAACCTGCATTCATATATACATTAAAAAGAATAGGAAGGAACAATTGGGTAAGGTGGTGCATGTGTGTAATCCCAGTGACTCCAGAGAATGAGAGCTCCTGATACCAAGTTCAAAGCCAGGCTCAACATGTTATGGAGTTCCAAAACAGAATTAAAAAAAGAGAACCTGTCTCAAAATAAAAATGAACTGATGATGTGGCTCAGTGATTAAGTGCTCCTGAGTTCAATCCTCAGGACCAAAAAATAAAAAAGGGAGAGAGAGAGAGAGAGAGAGAGAGAGAGAGAGAGAGAGAGAGAGAGAGCGCAAAAGCAAATAGGTCCTCAAATACTTCAGAGGATTGCCACTTATATTCTTCTCACAAATCAGAAATTTTATTCTTTAGTATCTCATGGTCAGCTGTTGAAATATATACTTAAAAATACCAATCAACAAATGGGCCATGGATCTGAACAGACTTCTAAGAAGAGGATATACAATCAGTCAACAAAAATATATGAAAAAATGCTCATCATCTCAGAGAAATGCAAATCAAAACTACTCTAAGATTAATCTCATTCCAGTCAGAATGTCAGCAATTATGAAGACAAACAACCACAAGTTTGGCAGAGGATGTGGGGAAAAAGGTACACTCATACATTGCTGGTGAGACTGCAAATTGGTGCAGCCAATTTGGAAAGCAGTATGGAGATTCCTTGGAAAGCTGGGAATGAAACCAACATTTGCTCCAGCTATTCCCCTTCTCGGATTATACCCAAAAGACCTAAAAAAAGCATACTACAGGGACACAGCTACATCAATATTCATAGTAACACAATTCACAACAGTTAAACACTGGAACCAACCTAGATGTCCTTCAATAGATGAATGGATAAAAACATGTGGCATTTATACACAATGGAGTATTACTCAGCACTAAAAAATAACAAGATCATGGCATTTGCAGGGAAATGGATGGCATTAGAGCAGATTATGCTAAGTGAAGTTAGCCAATCCCTAATAAACAAATGCCAGATGTCTTCTCTGATATAAGGGAGGTGACTCAAAGCAAAGTAGGGAGGAAGAGCATCAGAAGAAGATTACCACTAAACAGGGAAGAGAGGTGGGAGGGAATGAGAGGGAGAAGGAGAATTTCATGGAAGATGGAAGGAGACCCTCATCATTACACAAAGTACATATAGGATGATGTGAGGGGGAAGGGAAAAAAGAGATAGAGAAAAGTGTCACAGTAGATTGGGTAGAGAGAGGTGATGGGAGGGGAGGGGAGGGGAGGGGGGATAGGGAGGGCAGCAGAATACAACAGACACTAGTATTGCTGTATGTATAAATGTGGCTGTATAACCAATGTGATCCTGCAATCTGTACACGTGGAAAAATGAGAATTCATACCCTATTTGAATCAAATGTATGATATGACAAGATCATTGTATTGTCTTGAGCAACTAATAAAAAAATAAAAGCAGATTACAAGAAAAAATATATATCACCACTGTATATTGAACATGACTTTTGTCCTTGACTGTAATTTTCAATTTTAGAGGAAACATGATATTTCATATTGCAAGAAACCAGTAGAAAACTCCACTATGCATACTGTAGTAAAAATTAATGTCTGACGAACCCCTAAAGAATTTGCTAATTGTTACTGTTGAACTAATGCAAAATATACTGTTTAGGTATATGTAAATCACATAAAAAATACTGAACATCTCTGACTTAAAATCGTTTGACTTAATATTTTTCAACTCTGTATGCATTCAGTGAAAGTGTACTTTGAATTTTGATCTTTTTGCAGTGCTAGTGATATGTGATACTATACTCTCTTACAATTCTAGGCAGCAATAGCAACAGTAGCTTTCAGTCATCCATGCAATCACAGGATAATCAAATGATACTCTATGTTGGATAATGTTCTCTTACCTTTTCTGTTAACTATTTTTATTTTTATACAGATACATGCCAATTAGTCATAAATTGCTAAAAATCAATAAGAACATGTTGTAGACTCTGGAACCAACCTAGGTGTCCCTCTATAGATGAATGGATAAAGAAAATGTGGTATATATACTCAATGGAATATTACTCAGTTTTAAAGAAGAGTGAAATTATGGCATTCTCCACTAATTGGTTGGAGTTGGAAAATATCATGCTAAACGAAATAAGCCAATCCCACAAAACCAGAGACTGGATTTTTTCTCTAATATGCAGATGATAATTCAAAATAAGCTGGGGGGCACTAGGGAAGAATACCATTACCTTAGATTAAGTAGAGAGAAGTTTTGGGGGGAGAGGAGAGGATATGGGGATAGGAAAGATAGTAGAATTAAACAGATATTATTACTGTATGTATAGATGTGACTACATGACCAATATGATTCTGCAACATGTACACTCAGAAAAATCAGAAATTATATTCCATCTATGTATGACACATCAAAGTGCATAAATGCATTCTACTGTCATGTATAACTAACTAAAACAAATTAAAAAATTCAAAAAAAGAACATGTTCTCAATGCAGTCTATTTTATTTTGCACATTTTTTCTTTGTTCTTTTCTTATTAGTAAGAAAATAAGTTTGGTGTCCCCTCCCTTTCTTCAGCTTGAGTGAAATTAACACTGTAATTTGCCATTGTACCCTAAATATTATGGTTCTAAACTTCATTCTTTCTGTGGTGCTTAGAATCCTGAAGGCACCTGATTGACTACCTAAATTGCATATTGTATATAATCTTGATTAATGGAAATACTTACTTCTCTATTTTATAATCAAAAAACCAAAACTTTTTTTATTAGTTTTTCATTTATTAGCCAGGAGATAAAATTGCACATGGCATAAGATTATTAGGTAGTCAATTTGGAAGGAAAAGCACATTAGTTTGAAAAAATTTTCCTGTTCTTTATTAACATCTGTTTACTACTATCAGGCAGAATGTTGACTAATGTCCCATTAATTTCAATTTCAATTCTAGTTCAATTAGGCAAAGTAGATCTTCTCAAATGCTCTTCTGCATAACATTTGTGACACTAGGAATTGTGAATTTAGGAAAAAAGCAGTATTTAATGGTTTTAAGGTGATTTTAGTCAGTGATAGAGCATTTCCCTACAATTTGCAAGGCACTAGATTCAATCTCTAGAACTTGAATAAAAGACAAAAAAGAGCATTCATTAATACCAATGGTAAACCTATAGATGAAATAAAGAAATAACTAAGAGCTAGTATTTGTGGAAAGAACACTACTATGAAATTATTACTATTTTCTCTGGAATTATAAGTATACGTCTTGGAAAGAACTTTGGCTTCCAGATAATAGGCAAATTGTAAAAAAAAAAAAAAAAAAAAAAAAGTAAATATTCTCTTTTGTGAAGTTTCTGTTATGTACTGACTTTTTAAAATACCACACTAACTTCCATAGGATTTGATTGTTTTTGGTACCAAAAATTGAACTTGACCACTGAGCCACATCCTCAGCCCTATTTTATATTTTATTTAAAAAACAGTGTCTCTCTGTGTTGATTAGCTCTGCGCCTCCCTGATGCAGAGACTGGCTTTGAACTTGCAATTCTCCTCTCTCAGCCTCCTGAACTGCTAGGATTACAGGCATGCACCACCATGCATTAGGATTTGATTTAATGTTGACTTATCATTACCCCTTTCCTCAGCCTCAGTTTTCATCTATACATTCACATAATTTAGATTAAGGAGCAGTTCTTAGAATTCCAGTTTGCTAGATATATCTTCTTTCTGGCTTAAAATTATTTTATTTGCATATGAATATACAACATAAAAACAGTTGCTGTAACTTGAGATTTTGAGTGTACCTGCCTGTGAACCAAACCAGCTAAAAGTAAGATATAATCTTTTAGCATGTAGTCATACTATAAGTTTGAATAACACCCATTTGTATGTATACCTTATAGAGTCACAAAATCAAGTGTTATGTGATTGAAATGGGTGTTGATAATGGGTTCTAAATTTAAATTTAAATTAAGTGATTTAACTTACATTAAATGATTTAAATTAGCATTGCTAGTAGTATGCATAAATAAAATAAAATAAATCTTTTATTCTTGGCAATATTTCATTATTTAGTTGAATTAATTATGTCAGGAAGATTAAAACAATGATCTTAACTTGCTTTTCAGTAAAGGTTTTTTTTCCCCCCCCCAGGAGTTGGCATTTCAGTGTGTTTCAGAAAACAAATTAAACTTTTTATTCTGTTTTAAAACACTTTCCAAGAGGGAAGATATTTTTGTTTGGTTATTTTTTTTTCTTTTTCTTGTGCATTTTATTGTTTTTTTCAGATTTATCGATTTCAGTATTTTTATATATTTAGGATAATTGATGTTTCACATCTGAAAACAGTGAAAATATTTCAATGTTTATTTTTTGAAGAAAAACTTCTAGAATTATCTTAATAAATATAAAGTAAATTTTATCTTTTATTTATTAAATTGGATACACTCACACTTATGATTCAATGAAAGGAAATGGGAATTATAAGATCCCAATACTTGAACATTTTGTGCATTTGAGCCAGGATATAATGTATGAAGACTTTATTATGACTTTGTTTTTGTGGTTCAATTTTTTATTAATTTATCTGGTGCTTTGTTTTCACTATAAATTTGCAGTGTTTTCTTAATTTTATGTTAAATTGTATTGATCCACTTATAAAATTAAAAATCCTGTGCATCAAAAAATGAAATCAATAAATGATGAGGGATTTCATTGGTGATTTTGGAAAGTCACAGATTGGATTACTGTAATGTTAATTTGTATCCAGAGAATGGAAAGAAGATAGTATAAGTCATAATATTTTAATGAGCTACCTGGAGAATCACAATATTTATTTTGGCACATTATAACAGGAAATGAAATTGATGTTTTACCTTCAAATCTGCAAGCCAATTCTTAGCTCTAAGTCTTGTATTATATAGAGAATTTGTAACTGAATGTTCTACAGTGAGCCTACATTTTTTGGATTATGAGACATAACTAATGTAAGCAATTTAATATGTGAAGTTTAAAGTCAAATAGAATAAACACATGTGGCATATCTATACAATAGAACACTACTGAGCAATAAAAATGAATATACTACACTAAAACATAGCACGATAAATGAATCTTAAAAGCATTATATTAGAATGATGTCAGTATCATGGTATGATAGGAAACCCTGAGTCTCCCTTCCCCTCATTAGAACATAGATTCAACAGCAATATACAATTCAATTCTCAGGGTGAGAAATCTAGAAATGAGTTAAGACGTTTCTGCACCCCAAGTGAGTGCAAAATCAACTGCATCAAATATAGTAGAAAATTTCACTGGATCCCTCATCATTATCCTTCCTTTCTGGCTCAGTGCAGTGTAATTTGGAGAAAACTCAGGGGGAAGAAATATTAAAACGTGTGCAGTGGTACACACTTGTAATCCCAGTGGCTCTAGAGACTGAGGCAGGAATATTATAAGTTCAAAGCCATTCTAAAAAATTTAGTGAGCTCCTAAGCAACTCAGCCAGCAAGACTCTGCCTCTAAGAAAATATGAAAAAAGGCTGTGGATGTGGCTCAGTGGTTAAGCACCACAGGTTCAATCTTCAGTACCAAAATGATAATAATAACAATAAAAACAAAAACATACATCCTGCTGTCAAACTTTTGGGAGAGCTGACAGAATAATTTTTGTTTTGTCCTACCCTAAACCAACTCAAAAAGACACCAGAGCAGAAGTCATTAAGAACAATGTCATATGGTTTAGGCAAGCAAGTATTCCTTTGCTGTAGTTAAATAACCTGATTCAGTATGGAATTAGTGGGGAAAAAACATTCAATTGCTCTCTACTGAGAACAAAAATTAAGCACAAGTCCAATATTTCAGCTGTTAGAAAGACTGTGTGAGGCAAAAATGCTTGTTTTGCCTGTTTTGTAGTACCAACAAAATATGTAATGTTCTAAATCCCTAGGGCAGCAGGAAACAAAAGAAATGTTAAGACATAAAATGGGGGATGGGAAAAAATGCAGTCATTGTGTTATATTAAGTGTAAGTGTTTACCATCTTGAAACACATTATTATAAATATATCTCATGTAAACCCCATGGTAACCACAAAAATACTTATGGATCTATGGTACACAAAGAATATGAAAAATGTATTGTGTCCAACTACAACTAAAACAAAACATTAAAAAAAACTATCTCAAGAGACAAAGAAGAGCATCATAAAATGAGAAAAAGAATGATTGACCAGGAAGATAAAATAATTATCAATATACATTCACCCAAGATGAAAGCACCAAAATATATTAAGTAAATAAGAACAGAACAGAAAGAAGAAATAAAGGGAACACAAGGCTAGGAGGAGATTTAAATATATAGATGGACACAATCCTTTTATTTATTAATATGTGGTGTTGAGGATGGAACCCAGTGCTTCACAAGTGTTATGCAAGTGCTCTATCGCTGAGCCACAGCCACAGCACCCCCCATTTTCAATAATAAATAGAATATCTAGATAGAAAATTGATAAGGAAATAGAGGCTGTGAAAAACAATATAAAATAAATGGACATAACAGATACACACAGAGCATTCTACCCAATAGTAACAGAATACAAATTCTTCTCAAGCACATGCAGATCATTCTCCAGGATAGACTTCATATAGATCACAAGAAAATATTAATAAATTTAAAAATGCTGAAATCACACCAACTCTAGTTTTCAACCATATTGGAATGAAAATAGAAATTAATGGCAGAAGAAAAAAATGAAAAGTTCACATCTATGGGGAAATTAAACAGCACAGTCCTGAACAATCAACAGGTAAAAGATAAAATCAACAGGGAAATACTAGAATATCTTGAAATAACAAAAATGAATGCATAACACACCAAAACTTGTGGTATGCAGCATAATCAGTAATAAGAGGGATGTTCATAGCTGTAAATGTCCTTTTTTCTAATGAAAGATCTCAAATAAATTATCTAACTTTACTCTTAAGAAACTACAAATAAAAAACAAACTAAAACCAAAGTTAGCAAAAGGAAGGAAACACTAAAAGATTAGAACAGAAGTAAATGAATTAGAGAAGTCAAAAAAATAAGACTTTGAAAATAGAAAAAAATGTTAATCTTTAAATAAACAAAATCAGAAAGGAGAGACTATACAAGTGAGGCCATAGAAATAAAAATGATTATGATACTTTTATAATATAGGCATTTATAACTAAAAATTTATCTCTTAGTATGGTTTTTGCTCCAAACTAAATGTTTTGGTATGTCATGATTTCATTTCATGCCAGTAGACTATTATAAAAGAGGAAGAGAATCAGAGGTAGGGGAGAGTATGATAATGGTATGGGAGATACGATCAGGGCATAATATATTCATATAAAATATGCTATAATGAAACCCATTACTCTGTAAAAGTAAAATGCACTAATAAAACATAAAAGAGACTGCTATAAAAAAATTATATACCAATAAATTATATAACATAGAAGAAGTGGATAAATTCCTAGAAATATATCAAGATTGATTCAGGAAAATCATTTTAAAAATCTAAACAGAATTATAAATAGTAAAGAAATTGAAAAAGTAATCAAAAACTTCTCAACCAAGGAATAAATTGCTTTGGTGTATAAATACACCAAACAATTGAAGAAAACACAATGGTAAGCCTCCTCAAACTCTTAACAAAAACAAAAACAAAACAGAAAAAGCATGAAGAAGGGGGAACACTTACCAGTAAATTCTTTGAGGTCAGAATATCCTTATATGAAAATGAATAAAATACAATATAAGAAAACTATGAATCAATATTCCTAGTAAATACAAATGCAAAAATCTTCAATCTGAATTCAACAAACCATTTAAAGAATCATACTCCATTATCAAATGGGATTAAGAACTACATTATTTCTATTCACATATCATGATCTTATATTTTGAAACTATAAAGATTTCATTAGACTATTAGAACTAATAGTCTCAGAAAATTGCTGGATACAAATCCAATGTACAAAATTAGTTTCATATGCTAAAAATGAACAATCTGAAAAGAAAATTAATAAAATAATTTTGTGTATAATAATATCAAAAATAGGGCTGGGGTTATAGCTCAGTGGTAAAGCACTCACCTAGCATGTACGAGGCCCTGGGTTTGATCCTCAGCACCACATAAAAATAAATAAATAAAATAAAGGTATTATGTCCACCCTACAACTAAAAAATAAATATTTAAATAATAATAATATCAAAAATGATAGAATACATAGGAATAAACTTAAGAAATTCTTAGAATGAACATAATTTTAAAAATTAAAAAAAAGTAGTGATGGTGAGGACATGGAGAAATAGTAAATCTTGTGTAATGCTGTTAGAAATATAAATTATTCAGCTGTTAAGGAAAACAGTACATGTTACCTCCAAAAGCAAAAATAGAACTACCATATGATCCAGTAATTTCACTACTGGATATGTATACAAAATTATTGAAAAGGGAATTTGAAGGATATTTGCACTTTCATGTTTAGTACAGTATTATTTTTTTATATTCCAGAGGTAAAAACAATCTACATGTCCATCTTCAGGTGAATGCATAATGAAAATATGGCATACAGTATATACAGATTGTAATATTGTCTTAATAAAAGAAGAAATTTTTGCCATATTTGACAACATTGATGAACCTGAAAGACGTACAAAGTGAAATTAGTCACTCATAGAAGGACAAATGCTATACCATTCCACCTATATGGGATATCTAAAGGCATGTAAAGCTCTTAGAGGCAGAAAACAGGATGATGTTTGCCAAAGATTGATTGGTGGCATGTGGGGGATCTTTGTGTTGCTTTTCCATAAGTGCATGCAAGGTGATCTGTTTATGACAAATGTGAATACAGTTAACAACTCTGTAGTTAAAGCTTTTTAAAGGGTAGACATCATGTAATTTTACCACAATAAAAAAAAATCAATCATCAAAGAAATCAAACTCAAGAATCATACTGTGTGGTGATTCTTATATAAAGTCACACACTGGCAAAACTATAGTGATGGAGGTCAAAAAGTGATTGTCTTTTGTGGGGATTGAGTAATAACTGGAAGGCGACTTATGAAAATTTTCTTGCCCAGTGTAGTAATATTGTGGGCATATAAAACAAAAGTAATTAACTGAAACACATACAATCTTGTGTGTGTATGTGTAAATTCTTCTTTAGAAAAAAAATAGAAACAAAAATGCTAAAAACTATTCATTAAAAGTAAAATATGTTCTATATTTTTGTTTTGTGAGAGAAAATGAGCTTCTTAGCAAGAGGATACAAAGTTTCAGCTTTGCAAGATGAATATATTCTGGATAGCAAATGTATTTCATGGTGACTATAGATGACAATATGGTTACTGTATATCTGAAATTTGATGATAAGGTAGACCATAAGTGCTTTACTGCACACACACACAAACAATATATATATATATATATATATATATATATATATATATATATAGATAGATAGATAGATAGATATAGATATAGATATATAGATAGATAGATAAATGTGCGAATTAGCTTGATTGTGGTGTTTATTTTGTGATGTTTTAAAAAAAGAAGATATAATATCAGTGAAAAATGCTTAAGACCCATCTACTAAGATAAAAGAAATATATGTAAAGTTGCAGGAAAACTTGGTGTAAGTTTAAAAAGACTGTATCATACTACACTAAGCACATGAATAAAAATGTGAGTGAGAAATGGAATTAAAATATGTATGGTTATCCAAAAAGTTTACGATAAATATTCACATAAGTAAACACATATGGTTTATTTAGAAAATAAGGAAATAGAATGAATCTTCAGCTAATATTCATAAGACTAAAGCCAGTAGATTTTACCTAAATGGCAAAACCTGGTATTAAAACTGAGAATGTAAAACCTAAGGCATAAAATGTTGAAAAGTCTAAATACCCTGCCAATGAAATTGCTAAGAGTTTTTTAAAATACCACACAGAAAACTATTGTTTCTTTCTTTTTTCCTTCATTTTTAAAAATATTTTTAGTTGTACATGACACTAGAATGTATTTTGACATATTATACATACATGAAACATAACTTCTCTTTCTTGTGGTTGTACATTATGTGGAGTTACACTGGTCATGTACTCATATATGAACATAGGAATGTTATGTACAATTCATTCTACTGTCCTATCCTTATCCCTCTTCCCTTCCTTACAATACCCTTTGTCTAATCCAGTGAACTTTCCTTTCCTCCGTGCCTTATTGTGTATTAGCATCCACATATTAGAGAGATCATTCAGCGTTTGTTTTTTTCTTTCTTTTTTATTTGTTCTAATTAGTTATTCATGACAGTAGAATGCACTTTGACGCATAATACATAAATGGAGTATTATTTCTCATTCTTCTGGTTGAACATGATGTAGAATCACACTAGTCATGTAGTCATATGTACATAGGGTACTAATGTTTGATTCATTCTACTAATTTCTTACTCCCATACCTGCTTGCTTTCCTTCACTTCCCTCTAACTAATCTAAAGTAAATTATTCTTCCTTAGCTGCCACCCCCTTTATTGTAATAAGCATCTGATATCAGAGAAAAAAATTCAGACTTTTGTTTTGGGGGTTTGGCATATTTTGCTTTTTTTTTTTTAGGATTGTCTTACATCACTTAACATGATAGTCCTCAGGTCCATCCATTTACTGGCAAATGTCATAATTTCATTCTTCTTTATGACTGAGTAATATTCCATGTGTATACAACATTCTTTTTATTCATCTATCTGTTGAAGGGCACCAAAGTTGATCCCACAACTTACCTATTGTGAATTGAGTTGTTATAAATATTGATGTGGCCATGTCACTATAGTATGTTAATTTTTAAAAGTCATTTTGGTGTATGCAACGAGTGGGATAACTGGTCTAATGTTGGTCCCACTACAAGTTTTCTAAGGAATCTCTGCACTGCTTTCCAGAATGGTTGTTCCAATTTGCAGTCCTACCAGCAATGTATGAGTGTACCTTTCCTTAACATTCTCAACAATATTTATCGTTACTTGTATTCTTGATAATTGCCATCCAACATGGGTAAAATGAAATTTTGATGTAGTTTTAATTTGCATTTCTCCAAATTGCTGGAGGTCTTGAACACTTTTTCATATGTTTTTTAACCATTTATATTTACTCTTCTGTAAAATATCTGTTCAGTTCTTTTACCCATGTATTAATTGGGTTATTAGTTTTGCTACGGGTGTTAAGTTTCTTGAGTTCTTAAATATCCTGGAAATTAATGCTCTATCTGAGGTAAAGGTGGCAAAGATTTTCTCCCATTCGTTAGGCTCTCTCTTCACATTCTTTATTGTTTCCTTTGCTGTGAAGAAGCTTTTTAATTTGATACTATCCCATTAGTTGATTCTTGATTTTACTTTTTGTGCTCTAGGAATCCCAGTGAGGAATTTATTTCCTAACCTGATGAGATAGAGATTTGGGCCTACTTTTTCTTCTATTAGTCACTGGGGATTCTCAGCTGAGTTCTACAAAACCTCCAAAGAAGAAACTATACCAATCCTCCTCAAAGTTTTCCATGAAACAGAAAAGGAAGGAACCCTTCTAAACTCATTCTATGAAGATAGAATCACCCTGATACCAAAACCAGACAAAGACACATCAAGGAAAGAACTCTTCAGACCAATATCCGTGATGAACATAGATGCAAAAATTCTCAATAAAATTCTTGCAAATCATATACAAAACATATTAAAAAGATAGTGCACCATGATCCAGTGGAGTTCATCCCAGGGATGCAATATTGGTTAAAAATATAGAAATCAGTAAACATAGTTCATCACATCAATAGACTTGAAGACAATAATCACATAATTGTCACAATAGATGCAGAAAAGGCATTTGACAAAATATAGCATACACTCTTGTTCAAAAGGCTAGAAAAACTAAGGATAGTAGGAACATTCCTCATTATTGTAAAAGCTATTCTTGTTAAACCCAAGACCAACATCATTATAAATGGAGAAAAATTGAAAGCATTCCCTCTAAAAACTGGCATAAGACGAGGATGCCCTCTTTCACCACTTTTATTCAACATAATCCTTTAAATTCTAGCTAGAGCAATTAGAAGATAGAAATTAAAAGGATATGAATTTGAAAATAAGAATTCAAATTATTCCTATTTGTTGAGGACATGATTCTCTACTTAGAAGACCCAAAAAACTCCACCTTAAAACTTCTAGAATCCAAAAATAAATTTCAAAATATAGCAAGATATAAAATTAACACCCATAAATCAATTGTGCTTCTATATATCAGTGATGAATCAACTGAAAGAGAAATTAGGAAAACTATGTGATTCACATTAGCCTTGGAAACAAATAAAATATCTGGGAATTAATCTAAAAAACAAGTGAAAGATCTCTACGATGAAAGCTACAGGACACTAAAGAAAGAAATTGAAGAAGATCTTAGTAGATGGAAAGATCTCCTACATACTTGGATAGGCATAATTAATATTGTCAAAATGGCCATACTACCAAAAGTTCTATACATATTTAATGCAATTTTTATTAAAATTCCAATGACATGCTTCATAGAAGTAGAAGAAGCAACCATGAAATTCATTTGGAAAAAATAAGGCCCAGAATAACAAAAGAAATCCTTAGCTGGAAAACTTAAGCAGGAGGCATCACAATACCAGAACTTAAGTGAAGTCAGCCAATCGCAAAAAAAAAAAAATTCTGAATGTTTCCTCTGATATTAGGAGGATGATTCATAGTGGGGCTGGGAGGCAGAGCAAGGTGGATTAGACCAACTCTAGATAGGGCAGAGGGCTGGGGGGGGAGGAGGGGGCAAGAGTGTAGAAAAGATGGTGGAATGAGATGAACATCATTACCCTAAGTATAGGTATGAAGACAGGAACCATGCGACGCTACTTGTGTACAACCAGAGATATGAAAAATTGTGTTCTATATATGTAATATGAACTGTAATGCATTCTGTCATCATATATAAAAATTAGAATTTTTTAAAAAACTTAAAAAATGTTATACTACAGAGCTATAGTTTCTTTTTTCTTTTGGTACTGCAAATTGTACCCAGGGGTACTCTACCACTGAGCTACGTCCCTTACCCTTTTTAGTATTTTATTTTGAGACAGGGTCTTACTAAGTTGTCAAGGTTGGCCTCAAACTTTCAATCCTGCTGCCTCAGCCTCCTGTATTATTAGGATTATAAGCCCACATGTGCTACTGCATCTGGTTTAAAATTATTTTCTGTTAAAATACAGTTCTTTATGCATATACATTGCCCTCTTTCTTAAGTGTAAGTAGAAGACTATTATTAAGATCCAAATACCAGACATAAACTCTCAACAATGATTATTAATAAACTTGTAAGTTTTATAATAAAAAATTCTTTCAAGCCAACAACTAAAAACAATTAAAATATGTATTACAAACTACTTAGGAGAAAATTTAAAAGTATTGATACAGGTTTGACCATTGGGGAAGAAATAACAAAGCAGAGTAGTAATATGGCCATTATGGAGAACATTATGGAGGCTATTCAAAGAACAACCATATGACCCAGCTATGTCAATACTGGGTATATGTTCAAAGTAAAGGAAATAAGCATACCAAAGTTACTTGCACTTCTATGTTTATTGTGGCAATATTCACAATAGTCAAACTATGCATGAATCTACTGCTAATCAACAATGAATGAATACATAAATTTTGATATATATGTGTTGTGGTTTAAATATTAGGTCCCTTCCAAAACTCACATGTGTGACTGTGCAAGAAAACTTGGGTATGTGAGTCTTAACCTAATCAGTGCATTACTTCACTTAAATGGATTAACTGGGTGGTGACTCAGGCAGGTAGGGTGTGGCTAGAAGAGGTGTGTCACTGGGGGCAATCCTTTGGGTTATATATTTTGTTACTGGAGAATGGAGTTTTCTATCTCTGCTTCTTGGTGATGATGTCCTGGGTCATTTTGCTTTGATGTCCTGCATTACCTTGGGCTATGAGGAATGGAGTCAGCCATCTATGTACTGAGACCTCTGAAACCATGAGTCTGAAAGTGAAATTTTCTTCTTCTTATTGGTTTTGTTGGGCCTTTTGGTCAAAAGAGTAAAAAAGAAAAAAACCAGGTGACTATAAAAACAATATACAAAATGGGCTATTGTTTAGACACAAAAAGCCACAATACAACGATATTCTTCCATAAAAAGAATGGATTCCTGTCATTTGCAGGAAAACAAATGGAATTTTAAGACATTACATTAAGCAAAGTAAGCTAGACACAAAGATAAAAATACTACATATTTTGTCTCATGAGGAATCTAAGAAAATGATCTTAATGAAGAATAGTGATTTCTAGAGATTCGGTGGTATGATAGAGGGAATATCTGATAACTAGTACCAAAGTACAATTACTTAAAAGCAATAAGTTCTGGCATTTTACAGTGTAGTGGTGTGGATATAACTCAGAGTAACTTATATATTATGTGGAAAACTAGAACACAGAAGTTCAAAGGCTCCTGTTATGGTACAAATATAAGGTGTCCAACAAAAGCTCATGTATGAGAAAATGCAAGAATATTTACAGGTGAAATGAATGGGTTATGAGAATCTTAATCTAATCAATACATTAATCCCCTGATAAGAATTAATTAAGTGATAAATGTAGGCAGGTATGGTGAGGCTAGAGGAGGTTTATCCTGAGTGTGTGCCTTTGGCATACATATTTTGTCTTATTGGGCAGAACACACACTCTCTCTCTCTCTCTCTCTCTCTCTCTCTCTCTCTCTCTCTCTCTCTCTCTCTCTCTCTCTCTCTCTCTCTCTCCTTCCTGATCATCATGTCCTGAGCTGATTTCCTCCTCCACTTCTTTTCTCCATGTTGTACCGCTCACCTGTGCTCAGAACAATGGAGTCAGCCATCTACGGACTAAGATCTCTGAAACCTGCATCCCCCAATAAACTTTTCTCCTCCAAAATTGATCTTATTAGGTCTTTGCATCACAGTGGTGAAAACACTGACTAAAAACAACTCCAAATAAAGAAATTAGTAATATGCTAATTTACCCTGATTTGATCATTACATGTTATATAAATGTGCTGAGATATTAAATTGTACTTTAAAAATGTTAATCAAAAAAATAAAATCAATAAAATAAAATGATAATATTTTAAAAAGCAAATCATCAAGAAAATTGTACTTGGGGTTTTATATTATGTTCTTTTATTTGCATGATTTATACTACGTAACTGTGATGTTATAAAAATTTATGAGATGTCTATATTTATATATCTCCAAAGTGACCAAGATGGGATCTAGCTGCACAGATTGATCATGGTTTCACCTTGCATTATAAATAGTCTGTCAATATTTAATTTTTCATTTAGCTATTCAAAACAAACACAAATTACATGCCCCCACAGATCTTTTTATGGATTAACTCTAATTTGAATCAAACATCAAAATTTTACGAAGAAGATTCTGAAGGAAAAAAGAAACAAATTTTACACACACACACACACACACACACAAAAAAAAATAAACACAATTGAAAACCTCCTCTGTCTCCTTATGGTATAAATTTTAAGCACAGTAGCTTTGGTTTAAAATCTCTTTCATTAAGATAATCCAAAAGAGAAATACATGATAAATATTTCTTATAATTTCAGTATTGTGAACACATCTTATAAATTTTTTCTCAAAAGGATTGTAAGAATAGACATATACTTTAAATGAAGTATATCAACATGGAAGCTTAAATAGCCATAAAGGAACACACAGTTTTGAATAAAGGGAGTTGCTGAAGAATTTTATGTTCTGCAGCATGAAAAGCTGTTAACATTTTACTTTTCCAATATATTGTAATATTTTATGTATTATTAGGATGTGTTTTGATGTGCATTCTTTCTTTCTCTTTTATGTGCTTTATTTCTCTCCAAATATTTACCCAGAGTAGTATAAAATATGATTATCTATTCCCTCTACCATTTCCTGTAAATACAAATCCTTTTTAAAAGAAAAATAAATATATTATCAAGTATCTAGTTTTGCAGACCCCAGCAGTTTTATTGAACAGAAAATGTTCATTAGTATGCACTGATATGAAGACTATCTTACTGACAATTCCCAGTGTTCCCTCTTTCATAAACAGATTGTTGATGGTTGATGCATAATCCATCTGAGCATTGCAATAAAAGGAAAATATCACAAAATGTGCATAGGGCTTCCTAGCAATGTGTGCCAAAACTTTCAATAGTCAGAAAGGCAATATTCACACTTGCACAGATACAACCATATTCATTAGTTAGATTTAACGGATACCATTTACAAAAAAATTGACTCATGTTTTCTAATGAAGAGATGTGCTTTAAAATAGGTTTTTAAGATTTCATTTTTCTTGAGATTCTTTATTTAATTAAAGAAAAAATACTTTAGTTAATACTGAAATAGTACTATGGGTTTCAGAGTGTTTAGTGATTTTACCAGCGCTAAAACATCCAGACAAAATGTAAGGAAATTCTGTTAATCATGCATATGTTTTACTATTTGATGCCAATCATCCAGATGTTCTAAGTGTGTAGATATTTTGGCATGACACAAAGTGAAAAGAAACCCTGAAATTCTTGGCATTTAATTCATTTATGTATTCATTTTAAACATTTATTTTGCACTTATTTTATGAAATGTCCTATGTTAGATGTTTTAAAGGACATATAGTTGTTCATGGATTAGCATCTGTCTTCAAAATCATTACTATTAGAAGGAATAAAATGTAACATGAAGACAGAATGGGTCTATGTATTAAGAGTTTACAATTTGTTATGAGCATAGCTGGATAAAAAATACTTGTAAATTAAATGAACAAGGTAGTTTTTGATGGGAAATTAGTAAAAGTGAGTAATAGTTCTTATAAAAATGATCAGGAATACAATAGAAAATATGTAGGAAAAGGAATATTTATACAAGAAAATGCCAGTACACTCATGACTGATTTTAATCTGAGGGAATTAGTGAACACAGGGGGATCATTTAGAGGACCTTTGTGAATGTCTTTACTAAATCTCACCTAGAATGACAATATCTTAACAAGAAAGGGATAGAAATAAAAGAATTTTTATTGTTGGTCAGAAAATTTGGCATGAAATCAGTAAAATATTAATTTTATTTCTAATTAGTCACAGCCAGAGCACTTAAATATTTTATAATAGAGTTTCTAAATGCTGGGGTAAAACTCAGAATTCCTTTTCTGCCATATGAGAATTCCTAGGGAGTCACCACTCTCTCACTCTCTTTGGAAATGCTGTGATTGGAGATGACTTAAGTACAAAGTATTATGTATTATAACTTTTTAATTTTCTCTTCATTCAGACTCAGTAATGGCTATTTCCATGAAACTAGAGTTACTCTATTATGCCCATTTAGCTATGTATTAGAATATGTCTCAGAACACCAACTTCTCAATATTTATCTAAACTTATTATTAGGAAGAAAAATACACAGCAACCTAAGTGACTCAAGTGTATATTATGTTTATTTTTACATAAAGACATGTTTCACATGCTCTCATTTCCAGTGAGAATTCCTCTGATTTTAAGAAGTTAAAAACAGAGAGAGAGAGAGAGAGAAGCAGAAAGAGGGAAAGGAAGGAAGGAAGGAAGGAAGGAAGGAAGGAAGGAAGGAAGGAAGGAAGGAAGGAAGGAAGGAAGGAAGGAAGGAAGGAAAGAAAATCCTATATTTGAAAAAAAGAAAAATAATATAATATAAAATGTACTGATTTTTCAAAATGACATGAAAGTTTGAAACTTTAGGCACTAAGTATCTCTATGCTAAAATTCACTTATCTATAAAAATTAAAATAGTGTTTTTTAAAGCACTCTATCACTGAGCCACAACCCAGGCCCAAAATAGTGATATTTTTAAAACATGTTATGTATATTAAATGAGACAATTGTTGAACAATATATTTCAATGGCTGAGAAACAGGACACATAGAAGCTATTATTAAAAACACTCACACAGTATAGTTTTTAGGTGGTCTTTATAGGTGAATATGAGTAGGATGAGAGAAAAGAAATAGTAAGGAAGAAGTGACTGCTCAATTTATTTCTAGATACCGGAAGGATATTTGTTAATAGAACTAAAAAAAATCAGGAAATATTTCTGAAAATTGACAATTCATCTAGTGGTTGATTTATTAATGTTTATTGATTAATGCAGTGTAAGCCAAAATTTTGCTTACTTACTCTTTAGATTTAGATTTAGATACTTTCTCTACATACCAACCAAATGAAATATATATTATAATGCCCATACTGGAAATTATTAATAATATGATTTTACAATGAATGAACATGATATCTTTATATATACAATTGGAAAAAAAATTACTTCTGGTATTGAAAATTCCTAATAGAGATAAAAAATAAAACAAGACAAAATGTAGTTGTTTAAAATTGTATAAAATTGCTAGTGCTTATAGCAAATACATGTTTGAGTCCTTAGTTTAACCAGATGTTAATTCATAGTGACAAATTTGAAGTACATATTAACATTTCAGAAATATATAGTTCTTTTAAATAAGAACTTTAAATATGATAAAATAAAATTTGTACTCAGGGATGGTGTGTGGCATACACTTGCCATTCCAGTGTCTCAGGAGGCTGATGGAGGAGGATTTCAAATTCAAAAACCAGCCTCAGCAATTTAGCAAGGCTGTAAACAACACAGAAGACCCTGCCTCTAAATAAAATATAAGATAGGGCTGGGGATGTAGCTCAGTGGTTAAGAGACCCTGAGTTCAATTCCTGGTACCAAAAAAAAAGAGAAAAAATTAAATGAATAAATACATATAAAATAAACTTTGTAATTTTTCCAAATATGAAACTCATTTACTTATTGGTACTTCTTAAGATAATCATGGATTTTTGTTCCTGGTGATCATAGAAGTCTGAATTGTTTAATCTTCATCCTATAAAATTTTCAGTATACCTTTCTGCTGTCAACAGATATAATGCCCAGAAGAAATCTGATTGTGATAGTGATTAATAATGTGTTACTCTGCAGACTGTAAGTTTCATGATGAATTGCAGTTACAAATTTTCATTGCACTTTAATGGTTGATTTACTGATGTTTATAAAACGAAAGGTCAATTCAATAGTTGAATATAGTTGTAGTTGTATTGAAAGTGAATGAACACTTGTTAAAAAAAAGAAGGAAAGAATAAAGAAAATCTGACTGACAAGATCATAAAGTGGAACAGCTGGATATGTGTCTAATTGCCCTATTTTCTTCCAAAGGCCATAAACTTTGCCTCATTTTTAAATGCCAGAGTTGCAGTCTCCCATATGAAAATATTCCTAATAGACAGTATCAAACATAGGAAGTCAAAGCAGAATGAAATAGAACTGAACTCTTCTCTAAACATTAGCTGCTGAAAAAGTTGGAGAAGAATGTGAATTCAAACATTCTCAAGGATTAAATGCATTTTTTGCTGTTAAATAATCTAGAGCACTCTGATTTTAAGAATCTACATTTTGACAACATTCAAATTTCATTTTACTCATAATATAGGAAGAAAGAGAAGATACTATTTGCAAAAACCTTAAAGTCTCTCTTTGTGTTTAGCATTTATTTATTCTTTCAACTTTCAGGTTTCTTTTGCTTAAGAATTTTTGCTTTCGTATATGAAGGAATAAGAAGCTTTTTACAGTGTTAATACATACCTCTAGTATTTCTCAAGTTAGTAAAGTTACTAATTTTCATTGACTTTATAAGTTAATTTATTGATGTTTATAAAAGACTGCAATTTCAATTACTCAATAATTATAATTACACTTTTCTCTCCAGTTTCAGTGTCAGATTAAGACAAGTTATCCAAAATGTGGAAATTTTAATGGGAAGGTTTTTTTTTTTTAAAGAGAGAGTGAGAGAGGAGAGAGAGAGAGAGAGAGAGAGAGAGAGAGAGAGAGAGAGAGAGAGAGAGAGAGAGAGAGAGAATTTTTAATATTTATTCTTTAGTTCTCGGCGGACACAACATCTTTGTTTGTATGTGGTGCTGAGGATCGAACCCGGGTTGCACGCATGCCAGGCGAGCACGCTACCGCTTGAGCCACATCCCCAGCCCCAATGGGAAGGTTTTAAGTAGCATGTTCTCTCACAATATTTAACAATTCAACTCAGGATCATTTAATTATTTAAGGTAATATATTGGTGTTTTACTTTGCAATTTACTATTTCCAAGTCCAGATTCTCTGAAGTTTGTTGTGAACTTACAAATTTCTGTCTAGTCTAGTAAGAAAGAAAATGCCAAAGGTCATGTTTTATTGCCCTATAGACAGTAATTTTGTTTCTAACTCAACCATAGTTTCAGAATCCCCCCATTTTTTTGCCTTATATAATCCCTGTTCTTCAGTATCCATGTTGAGCTAGCTTTACTGTCTTAAAGTTTCCACATAAAGTATAAATCTATTCTATATTTTAAGAAGAGTTGCATTTTTTTACTCTCTGAATATTATAAAAATTGAACATCCCTTATTTTGGAATGCTTGGGATGAGAAGTTTATTTTTAATTTCATGCTTTTTTTCTCTTTTCTTTCTTTTGTAGTACTTGGAATTGAATCCAAGGCCTTGCACATGCTAGGTGAGTATTCTTTGCTGAGCTGTATCCCCAGACTTTTTTATTTGATTTTTGAAATAGAATCATGCTAAGTTTCCCAGGCTGTTCTCAAGCTTTACCACCCAGTTAGTACATCCAAGTGGATTAATGTATTGTTAGGTTAATGTTATTATAATCCAATCATTTTAACTGAAGATTCTTGATTTTCTAACACATGATATTTTGGGAGATACCTCATATATAAATCATAATAACATAAATCAAATAAAAATTTAAAAGGCTTTGATAAATAATACTAAAAACAGCTTAGTTTTCCTGTAACTGAAGATGTCAATATTAGAGAAATAATGACTAACATATTTATTTATGTGATAAGAAAATGTAATTTGTAGCTTGGGAGGCTGAGGCAGAAGGATTGCAAATTCAAAGCCAACCTCAGCAATTTAGCAAGGCCCTAAGCAACTCAGTGAGACTGTATCTCTAAATAAAATACAAAATAGGGCTAGATTCAACTTAGTGGTCGAGTGTCCCTGAGTATAATTCCTGGTACCCTGCCTCCAAAAACAAAAGAAAAACAAAGAAACAAAAAAAGGAAAAGAAAAGAAAAGAAAACTTAATTCTACTATATATGACATATATGTGTTTTTGGAAACATCAATGTCTTTTATCCAAATACAGTACTTGAGGCGATCATAAAACTACTGGCATACAAAAGTATCCCATACTTTCACACTTCAAAATTTATTCCCTTTAAAATATCAATCAATAAGAAAAATCAAACTTTATGATGATCCCTTTTTAAAAATGTAATGCTATAACAGAAGCAATGATGCCCCCATATGTACAATTACCCCAGTTATGTTAGAAGAAGAAACAATTGATTTAAATAGAAAACTGTCTGATTATGATTGTTAAATTGCCAGTATATTTAATAATGGATGATATCAACAGGAAAACCTATAATATACAAGGATCAATTGTTCCCTTGAGTTATTTTTAAATGCCTTGAATCACCTAATTCTATGCCAAGAATAGTGTAGTTTTTCACTAAGAAAAATTCATTCCACCACTTTCCACTTCATCCTATGTGCTCTTTTTAGTTTATTGTTTTATATTATCACATAGTGCATTTAATTTGGGGGTCTATGAAATTACTACTACCATTATCAGGATAAAGAAAAATTTCATTACATCCATAAACAGCCAGTTATTTTTTGCTTTATTGTTATATACTTTACCCATCCCTAATTCCTCTCAATTATTATTTTTTTTCAATTATGATAGTTTTGTTTTCCAGATTCATATAATTGAATTAGACTACATGTAATCTTTAGAAAGTTTTATTTGGTCTATTTTTGGGGGGGAATGCTGGGGATTGAACTTAGGGGCACTAAACCACTGAGTCACATCCCCAGCCCTATTTCGTACTTGGATCTTACTGAGTTGCTTAGTGCCTTGCTTTTGCTGAGACTGACTTTGAGCAGGCCTGTGCCACTGCACCCAGCTACATATAATCTTTTGAATTTGGCTGTTTTCTCTTATCCTAACACTTCATAATTTACCCAAGTTGTATATTATTAGTTTATTCCCTTCTATTGCTGTGTAGTATTCCATCATTCAGTTTTATCATTGTTAGTTTTATCTATTTACCTCTTGAAGGTCATCTATATTTATTCAATCATCAACAAAACTATATATTCATTACTGTACATTGCTTTGAGTAAACACAAGTTTTCACTTATCTAAGTAAAACCAACTAAGAGATGCCTTTCTGAGTGATACATTAAGAATCTTTTGACTGTGTAAAAGAACTCTGTGGACTCTCTTGGTCTATCCAAACCCACCAAACAGCTGAGGAGAGTGTGCTGACAGATTCAAAGGGAGACCTCTGGAGACCAGCTTCAAAGAACTCGATCTACTTTATTATTGCATAGGCAAGCTCTTATGCATAATCTGTTACTGGGCAAAATCATCTGAGTGTCATATGATCCAAAGAGCTAGGAACGTGGTTATGAGTGGCAACCAATGACCTAATAGGTCAGTGGCAGAAAAACAGGAGAAAAGGAACATGCTGAGCACACAAGGGAGGCCTGGTTACCATGGTTAGTATTAACACAGTGTGCCAACCGCAATATCCAGGTTCAGTGTGCTGCACTCTGGGAGTCCCCTGCATAGGCAACCTAGGCTGCTTTCCAACTCATTGGCCAAACAGAACTCTCAGCCCTTTTATTCCAAAGTAGCTGTGTGATTTTGGTCCTCCAGTAATATATGAAAGTTTTAGCCATTTTCATAAGTTATAATGTTCAATATCTTTTTACACCTATTTTCCATCTATATGTCATATCTTTTTAATTTGAGAGGTAAGGTGCTTACTGGTTATTGAACCCAGGAGCAATTAACCACTGAGTCACACCCACAGCCCTTTTTATTTTAGACAGGGTCTCACTATGTTGCTCTGGGCCTTGCTAACTTGCTGAGGCTGGCCTTGAACTTCCAATCCTCCTTCCTGAGCCTTTCTGAGTTCCTGAGATTACAAGCATGTCCACCTTGCCTGGTTATATACCATCTTTGGTGATGCTTTAAAGTGCCATTTGAAATATTTTGCAATTTTAAAAAATTGATTTGTTTCTTTACAGTTTAGGTTTATGAATTTGTTGTTTTCTGGATGTAAGTCCTTTGTCAGATATATGGTTGCCAAAACATTCCTTCTAATCACTGACAGACAGACAGACACACACACACACACACACACACACACACACACACACACACACACATATATATATTCCCCATTCTTTTAACTATGTTTTTGGCAGAGAAAACTTTTTATGATTTTAATTTTGATGAAGGCCAGTTTAGTTTTATGGAACATGTTTTTATTGTTATGTCTAAAAGCTCTTTGCATAACCTTAGGTCACAGAGTTTATTTCCCCTATTTTTTCCTAAAAGACTTATTCCTTTATGTTTGCCTTTATATCTGTCAAAAATTCATATAGTTGTATTTATAACTCTATTTTTCATTGGTATTTATGTTTATCCCTTTGGACAAATCTTGATTAATATTGCTTTAGAGTATGTCTAAATTGAGTAGAATCATGCTTCAACAGTATTATTTTTCAAAAATATTTTTATATCCTAGTTTCTTTATTTTTTATGCATTTTAGAATGTGCTTCTTGGTATCACAAAGTAATATTTATGGAACATTGAAGGGAATTGCACTGAATCTAGGTCAATTTGAGGATAAAATGTCTTTCCTGTATTGAATCCTCAAATCTATGGTCAGAGATTTTTTTTGTATGTTTTTCCATTTATTATGACTTTGATTTCCTTCATCACAATATCACAGTTTGGGGGATATAAAACTGCTATGTTCTGAATGTGTCCCACAAAATTCACATGTTGGAACTTAATCATGCATAATGTATTGGAAAATTAGGTGTTTTGAGAAGTGTTTAGGTTTGCCTTTGTGAATGGATTAATGATCTCATAAAAAGGCTTGATGAGGAAGTTGGGTTACATTTTGCTTTCAAGCCTTCTGTGAGAATACAGCATTCCTCTCCCACAGAGGATGCAACCTGCATATCCCCATTATGAAAGTAGGCACTAGCTCCTCATTGTACAACAAACTTGCCAGTGCCTTGATCTTAGATGTTCCAACCCACCAAACTTTGGGAAATGAATATCTTGTGCTTATAAATTACTCAGTCTGTGGTATTTTGTTATAGTAGCACAGGACAGATTGAGAAATTGGAAATGATGTGTAGGGTTGTTGCTATAACAATACCAAAATATGGAAGTAATTTCAGAACTGAGTCATGAGTAGAAGTTAGAACATTTTTTAAGCAAATGCTGGAAAAAACTAGTATCACCATGAATGCAGTATTAAGGCAATTCTTGTGAAGATGCAGAAGAAAAAAATCTGGGAAATTCCTAGAAATTCTCTTCTGAGACTAGGTAAGTAGACATGAACAGAATGTTAGTAGAAATATGGACTCTAAAGGCCACTCTGAGTTTTTTATTTTTTATTTTTTTTGTTCCAGGCTGTGAACCCAGGAGTACTTAACCAATAAGCCACATGCAAGATCCCCAGCCATTTATATATATATTTTTTACTTAGTGAAAGGTTCTTGCTGAGTTGCTGAGGCTGACTTTGAACTCATGATCCTCCTGCCTCAGCTTCCTGAGCTGCTGGGATTATAGGCATGTGCCACCACATATAGCCTCTAATGAGGTCTTTAAAAAAATAAAATTATATTTTGCAAACCGAGGGAAAGACCATCCTTGCTACAAAATGGCAAAAAAACTAGGTTGAACTATGTCCACGTCCTAGGAATTTGTGGAAGGCAGAATCTTAAGAGTGATGAACTAGAACATTTGGCAGAAGAAATCTCTAAGCAGCAAAGTGTTTGGAATACTTCATGGCTTTTCATAGGTGCAAACAATAAAAAGTGAGAATAAATGATTTTAAGGTGTAATTCATAAGTAATGGGGAAACAGAAAGTAAAGACTTGCAAAATTCTCAGCATAGTCATATGAAGAATTAAAAGCATGTTTAGGAGACAAAACACAAAACCAAGCATCTGACCAAGGGACCTTTTTTCCTCTTGTCTTTAAAACTCTGAATAATTTTTTTTTTTTAAATCCCTTCTGCCCACTACTCCTATACCTTTATAGGCTCCAAGGGGATCTTTTGATAGGGAGATTAGTGTAGCTAGAAGGAAACCAGATGTTATTCATCAACACAATAGAAGAATTATCCCAAGGGCATTTCAGAAAAATTCAACATTGCCACACCAATCCAAGGCTCAGAGTGCTAAGGTCTTTAGGGAACAATTTAAAGGAAGGTGTCTAAGTCATCCTTGGTATCCCAGGGCTTCCTTCCCAAAGTCACAACAGGTCTCTGTTCCCAACATTACAGCAGAAAATTTCTCCCAACACCTCACCTATAACTCATGGGATCCTGAGTGTGGCTCAGACTATTGCTTTGCAGAGCACAAACAATTAACTTTTGTGACATCATTGTGGTACTAACAATTCAATAACAGAGTGCACAAGCTGTGGAGGCATGGCTACCTCCATCTGGAGTTCAAAGGATAACTCAGAGAGCCTCAGGGACCAGAACAAACTTATGATAAGGGTGGGACAATTGCAAAGAGTTGCTATTAGGGAAAACCCAGAAGAAATGTGGAATTTGGCTGGGCCATTTCATACCCATTCCCTACCAGGTCAGTGATTAGAGGATATATGGTAGCATGGCTACTCTAGATTCTAGACTTGTAGAGACAACAGGATGAAACTTCAGCCCAAGAAAGGCAGAAACACATGAATCCAACCTGTGAGAGCTGTGGAGTGGGATCTTTAAGCAAAGTCATGAGGATGGTTTCCCTCGAGCCTTGGAAAACAAACTCCCCAACATGTCTGGAAGGCAGGAAATGCAATCAAAGATTATTCTCAAGCCTTAATATCTGTTAGGTTTAGGACTCACTTTGGACATATTATACCTTTCTTCTTGTCTATCTCTCCTTTTTGTAATAGAAATGTGTATTCCATGTCTGTATTACAAGCATGATTTGGAAACAACTTTTTTGATTTCAAAGGTTCACAGTTGGAGGGCAATTTGCCTCAAAATGAAAATCACCTCTGAGTCTGACACATATTTGATTTAGATGACATTAAGATGTGACTTTAATGTTCAGTCTTTCAAGTTGATGTTGGAAAGACTTAAGATTTTTGGAACTATTAGGATGTAATAGATATATTTTGCATATGGGATGCTGTGATATGAAGGTACTACTTAAATCTCAGACTGTTTCCCAGATGCCAATCCAATAATGATGACATAGTTTTTAGAAAAGGAAAAAGGAGACAGACCACCCCAACTGGAGAAGGAGCCCAGCCTCCCACCTACACGACAGGCAGACCACGAGGCCCGGAGAGGGGGCACAGCCACCTGCCGGCATGGTAGACTGACCACCCCAACTGGAGTAGGGGCCCAGCCGCCTGCCTGTGTGGTCACCTGACCGAGCTCTGGACAAACATAAGGTCTCCCCAACACCCCCCACCTCATCAAACACCTTATGAGAAAAACTGATGGAACTCATCTTGGAAAATCCCACCAACCCTTAAAACCCACGAACTGGTGGGCATGGCTACAAGCTTGGTTCTGCAGCATATCAGGCATCTGGTTCACATCTCAGAGAATACGAGAGGCCACAGGTGGAAGCTCAAGTCCTCTCACACTGACTACCACCACCATCCTGAACCCAGAGACTCAAGCTAGGAGCAGACAACGCCACCAACTGGAAGAAAAGAAAAGAGAGGTCTGAGAGACATTTTTTTTTCTTTCTTTTTTTCTCTTCTCTCTTTTTATCCATTTATCTGTCTCCTCTACCCTTCGCCCTCTGGTCCTCGCAACCTCAACATATGTGAAACCAAGAATTGTGCATGAAAAATGTTTTTAACAACTGAATCACCAGAATAATATAATATAGAGGAATTCCATATGCCCCATCTCCCTCCCCCATTTTTTCTTTTCTTTTTTCTCTTATTTTTCCCACTCTCTTTTTTCTCTTTCTTTCCTTGTTATTTGTTTTTCTCCTTATTACTCCCTCTATCCCACTTGTAACCCCTAAATTTTACTATTTATAAGTGTAGGGGAATCTTATAAATACAGATAGGAATTTGAATCTATACATTCTTCCATAAATTACCCATCTATTGGTTAGAGCTTTCCAAAGTTACTAAGTTAGATTAACCCCATACCCTTACTCCTTTCCCCCTAAACATAACATACTACACCTGAAATTCAGTTTTCTTCACGCTACCAGAAACGGTATGCCTTTCATGAAATTAATGACTATATTTTAAATGATAATTGAAACCAACATTTGTAGACATAGAGTCTAGCTATAAATGTAGTAATAAGGAAAACGTGTGTTTAGATGATGTACTACTGATATTGGGTATGGTTAACATTGTCTTTTCCACAAAAGGGAGACTTTGCAACTATACAAGAGCAATATAAATATATAGGGGTAAAATCAATAACACACCAGTTTCACAAAGCAGAAAGAAATGTGAGCAGTATGAAAAGACAAGGAAAGAAAGGACCACAAGCAATGCAGGTCAACTCAACTTTAGAAGAGGTAATATCTGCAGCAGATGGAATGTCAGATAAAGAATTCAGGGTATACATGATTCCGATGATCTGGAGTCTCAAGGAAGACATTAGACAGCAAAATAAGACCATTAAAGATCACTTTGACAATGAATTACATAAACAAATCCAAGAAGCAAAAGATCAAATACACAGGGAGATAGAGGTTATAAAAAAACAAACAAACAGATTTTCTATTGTTTCCTAGAAACAAAATTTCCTCAAACAAAATTTCTATTGTTTCCTAGAAATTCAGGAAACAATAAACCAAATTAAAAACACAAATGAGAGTACTACCAGCAGAGTAAAACACTTAGAAGATAGAACATCAGACAATGAAGACAAAGTATTTCAACTTGAAAACAACATAGACAGACAGCTCAGCGAGACTGTTGAGAAACCATGAGCAGAACATCCAAGAAATATGGGATAACATAAAGAGACCAAACTTAAGAGTTATTAGGATACAGGAAGGTATAGAGGTCCAAACCAAAGGAATGAGCCATCTATTCAATGAAATAATACAAGATATCTTCCCAGACTTGCAGAATGAAACAGAATTCCAAATCCTAGAAGCCTACAGGACGCCGAATGTGCAAAATCATAAGAGATCCACACCAAGACACATTATAATGAAGATGCCCAACATATAGAATAAGGAGAGAATTTTAAAAGCTATAATAGAAAGGAAGCAGATTAAATTTAGGGGTAAACCAATCAGAATAACAGCTGATCTTTCAACAGAGACTCTGAAAGCTAGAAGATCCTGGAACAACATATTTCAACCGCTGAAAGACAATGGGTTCCAACCAAGAATCATGTATCCAGTGAAATTAAGCTTCAGGATGGAAGATAAAATTAAAACCTTAAACGATAAACAAAAGTTAAAAGAATTAGCAGCTAGAAAACCAGCTCCTCGAAACATCCTTGACAAAATATTACAGGTAGAAGAAATGAAAAATAACAATGAAAACCAACAGCGGGAGGTAGTACACTAAAGGGAAAAGATATTCAAAGTGGAAAAACAAATCATGTTCACTAACATAAATAAACAAATATGGCTGGAAGTACAAACCATATCTCAATAGTAACCAACCCTAAATGTTAATGGCTTAAACTCACCAATCAAGAGACATAGGCTTGTAGAATGGATCAAAAAAAAAAAAAGATCCAACAATATGCTGCCTACAGGAGACGCATTCGATAGGAAAAGACATCCATAGACTAAAGGTGAAAGGTTGGAAAAAATCATATCACTCATATGGACCTCGGAAACAAGCAGGAGTGTCCATACTCATATCAAATAAAATAGACTTCAAGCCAAAGTTGATCAAAAGGCATAAAAAAGGACACTACATACTGCTCAAGCGAACCATACACCAACAAGACATAAAAATCATAAATATATATGCCCCCCAAAATGGAGCAGCTATGTTCATCAAACAAACACTTCTCAAGTTTAAGAGTCAAAGAGACCACAATACAAAAATTATGGGAGACTTCAACACACCTCTCTCACAAATGGACAACCACCCCATTCAAAATATCCTCAAAAAAATAAAATACTTGGGAATAAAACTAACAAAAGAGGTGAAAGATTCATACAATGAAAACTATAGACCCCTAAAGAGAGAAATAGAAGAAGATCTTAGAAGATGGAAAAATATACCCTGTTCATGGATAGGCAGAATTAAAGTCATCAAAAAGGTGATATTACCAAAATTGCTCTATAGGTGTAATGCAATGCCAATCAAAATCCCAATGGCATTTCTTATAGAAATAGATAAAGCAAACATGAAATTCATGTGGAAAAATAAAAGACCCAGAATAGCAAAAGCAATTCTAAGCAGGAAGAGTGAATCAGGCAGTATAGCGATACCAGACTTCAAACTATACTACAGAGCAATAGTAACCAAAACAGCATGGTACTGGTACCAAAACAGGTGGGTTGACCAATGGTACAGAATAGAGGACACAGAGACCAATCCACAAAATTACAACTATCTTATATTTGGCAAAGGGGCTAAAAGCATGCAATGGAGGAAGGATAGCATCTTCAACAAATGGTGCTGGGAAAACTGGAAATCCATATGCAACAAAATGAAACTGAATCCCTATCTGTCACCATGCACAAAAGTTAACTCAAAATGGATCAAGGAGCTTGATATCAAATCAGAGACTCTGTGTCTGATAGAAGAAAATTTGGCTCCAATCTACATATTGTGGTGTCGGGCTCCATATTCCTTAATAGTACACCCACAGCACAAGCGTTAAAAACAAGAATCTACAAATGGGACTTACTTTAACTAAAAAATTTTTTATCAACAAGAGAAAGAATAAGAGAGGTAAACAGGGAGCCTACATCCTGGGAATAAATTTTTACCCCTCACACTTCAGATAGAGCCCTAATATCCAGAGTATACAAAGAACTCAAAAAATTAGACAATAAGATAACAAATAACCCAATCAACAAATGGGCCAAGGACCTGAACAGACACTTCTCAGAGGAGGACACACAATCAATCAACAAGTACAAGAAAAAATGCTCACCATCTCCAGCAGTCAGAAAAATGCGAATCAAAACCACCCTAACATTCCATCTCACTCCAGTAAGATTGGCAGCCATTATGAAGTCAAACAACAACAAGTGCTAGAGAGGTTGTGGGGAAAAGGGTACACTTTTACATTGCTGGTGGGACTGCAAATTGGTGCAGCCAATTTGGAAAGCAGTATGGATATTCCTTGGAAAGCTAGGAATGGAACCACCATTTGACCCAGCTATTCCCCTTCGTGGACTATACCCAAAAGACCTTAAAAGAGCATACTACAGGGGTACTGCTACATTGATGATCATAGCAGCACAATTCACAATAGTTAGACTGTGGAACCAACCTGATACCCTTCAATAGATGAATGAATAAAAAAATGTGGCATTTATACACAATGGAGTACTACTACTCAGCACTAAAAAATGACAAAATCATGGCATTTGCAGGGAAGTGGATGGCAGTAGAGCAGATTATGCTAAGTGAAGCTAGCCAATCCCTAAAAAACAAATGCCAAATGTCTTCTTTGATATAAGGAGAGCAACTAAGAACAGAGCAGGGAGGAAGAGCATGAGAAGAAGAGTAACATTAAACCGGGACGAGAGGTGGGAGAGAAAGGGAGAGAGAAGGGAAATTGCTTGGAAATGGAAGGAGACCCTCATTGTTATACAAAATTACATATAAGAGGAAGTGAGGGGAAAGGGAAAAAAACAAGGGAGAGGAATGAATTACAGTAGATGGGGTAGAAAGAGAAGATGGGAGGGGAGGGGAGGGGGGATAGTAGAGGGTAGGAAAGGCAACAGAATACAACAGACACTAGTATGGCAGTATGTACAAACGTGGATGTATAACTGATGTGATTCTGCAATCTGTATATGGTGTAAAAATGGGAGTTCATAACTCACTTGAATCAAATGTATGAAATATGATACGTCAAGAACCATGTAATGTTTTGAACAACTACTACTACTAATAATAATAAAATAAAAATAAAATATAAAATGAGAACATAAAAAAAAGAAAAAAGAAGGTTTATTGCTTTGCTAGTAAAGGGTAAACACAGGGCACTCCTGTCCCAGAGGCTGTGATTCTGCCCATGAACAGGAACAGGGGGCTCTTAAATAAGTGTTTCAGGGCTGGGAATGTTGCTCAATTGGTAATGCACTCACCTGGCATGCGCGGGGTTTTGGGTTCAATCCTCAGCACCATATAAAATAAAAATAAAGATATTGTGTTTGCCAAAAACTGAAAAATATATATTAAAAACTTATCTCTCTCTTCTCTCTCTCTCTCTTAAAAAAAAGAAGTGTTTCAAAGGCTACATTTCACATGTTATCTCTTGGAGTTGTAATTCACTTCTTAATTTGGAAGACAGTCATTTGTGAGGTTTTCTGGTGCTGGTGCTATCCTCAAAGTCTAAATTGCTTCATTCTTTTGGTGAGTGTGTACTCATGGACCGATAAATGTACCTATGATGGGGAAGACATGTAATTCTGGTAATTCTGTTGCCCTTGAGATTATGGAGGGCGTGAGATTAGGGAAGAACAGGAAGAGAGGAAGACACAGAAACATGCCCAATTTAAAAAATAATTTACAGTGATAGAGCAGCAAGTGCTACATTCAAAGCATAAAGTGGACCACTGTTACTATTGGCATCAGAACAATATTGGCCTCAGATTTACCATTTTAGGTCAGGAGCCATTTTATCTAGGGAATCCAAAGTTTCAATTCTGAGGCATTAACTTCCTGTAAGAAAGCTTTTGACACAACTCCTAAGTAGCTTATGAAATTCCTCTTGCAGGCTATAAAGCTGCTCTGTGAGTGCCAACACATTGCTGCTCTCCTTGGAAGGACAGCCTTGCCAGTTGGCCTCCTGCTACTCCCAAAATAATATTTTACATGAGATTTTTCTCTGTGGCACAGCATTTGGACTTTGTATGGACTCTGAGAGAGTCCTTTCACTGGTGCTATGACTCAGATAGGCTCTTCCATTAACCTTGCTCTCCCTTTGGGCATCTGACTTAGTTTGGGACCCTATATTCTCCATCCTAGGTCACCCTCACCATGAACCCACCTTCTATTTCACCAAGAGCACTACTTCTCATCTACCACAAGCTGATTCAGGTAAATTCCCCAGACTTCAGATGACTTAAACAACCTGTGGGTACTGGGAAGAGACCATTGAACTTCTGGCACCCCATGGTTTCTATTTGGCCAGAGGCACCCCCAAACATGGCTTTCAGAGATACAGTTGGTCCCTACCATTGACTGAGTCCATAGGCTTGGAGGGTCTCATCCCTGGCAAAAGAGCTCTCACTCTCTGGGCCTTGGTTACTCCTTCCACTCAAAGCCCTGGTGCCAGGCACCAAAAACCCTTAAGGGCCTTAGCCCCAACTATCATCCTGAGACAGTGATGACTCCCAGAGTGGTTATTTGTTCCACATTTGGTATAAGAAGATACAGAGAGGAACCTCAGCTTCTACCTACCTATTTTCTCTCTCTCATCTCCATGGGTGTAGCCACCTCTGCCATACCCTCAGGCAGGGCACTCCCTTGGAGTGCAGTTTTTCAAATTTAAAAATTTGAAAGGTACCAGAGCCAGATGGCCTTGAACTTCTTGGTGTCCTTCCTGATGGCATTTGGGACATGCACCAGGAGGCTTATAGGGATTTGGGCACACTCTGGCCCAATGACCTGCTTGACCACATTTGAAGCAGGGGTCACTGGGTCCTTCTGGCTGCTTTCTAGGGGCCAGGTATGCTGGAGTGCCAGTGGTTGGAGCAGGTTGAAAGGCTTTGGCCAACATCTGGTATTTTTGTTTATGGGCCTTCTCATCTCTCCCATTAAAAGTCACTGCCAAAACCTCTGTTTGAGGAGTTAAGGGTCCCTTCTCTAGACTTTTGAGTTTAGTCTTAATGTTGGGGAAACTCTGGGAGAAAAAGAGCCATATTCAGTTCCTTTTTTACTATTTTTTAATAATATTTACTATTTTTTTACTATTATTATTTTTTTTTTCAAATTTTGATGCAGGGTCAAATTAAGTTTCTGATAGCCTCCCTAAATTGCTTAGGCTGGGTTCAAACTTGTGATCCTCCTGTCTCAGTCTCCCAAATTTCTGGGATTACAGGTGTAAGCTTTTTTAATTTTTATTTTTACAAATATTTACTTTGAAAAATATGTGATAAATATTTAAATATTCTCTATATTTGAATGTTTAATAATGTGTTTCTGTGTGTATGTATTATCTATATTAACTTCCTTCTGCTTTTTATAGTTCTTTCAATTTTCCTTTCTAACATATATTTTTAAAACCACCCATGTATTGCTTACACAAGTCTTTGCATTCTACTTAATCATACTGGCATGTTTTGCTGTTGTCCATCTTTAGATTTAATTAAGTTTTGTTTTTACAAAATCTTGATGTTACTTAAATATTTCTTATTTCTTTGCATAAGATTACATAAATCATTATACAATCTCTCAAATATTATTAAGACAGTCCAATATCACCCTCAATGTTACTTTCCCTAAAATTACAGAATGTTGCTTTTTATTTTATGCTCATACAACTCTTCATACTAGATAGTCCAAATTTTAACATTTTAATTACAACTGGTAATTCTATACCCCCTTAAAAATTGTAATAGTTACTATTTCACATAATTTAAAAGAGGAAAGTTCTGCTCTATTAATTGAATAATTTTACATCATTGATAGGCACTATTTGAGTGATTACTGTGCTGAGATTTAACTTCTAATGAATTGGAGGCTTCTTTTATCTATAAAAGTACTTCCTGATCTATTTTCCCTCAGTAACTTATAGCTCTATAATAACTCAAATAATATTGCTGCCATTATCTTCTATGCTCTAATATGTCAATAAGATATTTGTATATTTTTACCCTTTATGAATTCAGTATATTCTTTTATCATTTTTATCATCTTTCTTTCTTTAACATCCCACCATTTCTATAATAGAGTTGATTTTTTTTATGTTTTCTTTTATTTCATATTATTGAATCTTTAAAACAAAATTATACGTGAAAATCATGAAGTATTAAAATGGAAGTATTGAGTTAAATTACCTAAAGGATTACTCACATTTTTTTTTCTCATGAGCAGTTTTAGTTTCTAACTTTGCTATGTCCCAAGTGGTATGAAAAGTTCTAGAGAGTAAGAACTATGACTTCTGTACATGGGAAATACAGATTAATTCCTTTATGTATAATTTGTCTGTAAGATAATAAATAAAAATATACATTGCCTGAGGTAAATCTTATTTGAATGTAACAACTTTTTTGAAATGTTAGCAATAGTAACTGTCACAGTGTTCTTTATATAACTTACGCTCTCTAACAACAGAATAACTTAACTATGACATTGGCAAGACATGGGAAAATCAGCCAAATACTGGTGGCAGTTTTTAAGCCAAATTAATTTTTAGAATCATTTTCATGCCTACTCTCTTATATTTGGAGAATTTAACAACTATTTTCACTTTGAAGTTTTACATATTCTAACTTTAATATGAGTCTTGCCTACCAGGCAATTTTCCATAATGGCAACAAATCTATCTGCCCACATTCTGCCAAACACTTCAGAGTTTGCATACATTTTCTCTGAAATTATCCTATTTGCTTAAAAATTACCCAAAATATTCCACTTAAGGGCTGTATAATTCCTGACTCATCCCTAAAATCTAACTCATACATGAATCATATCACAAGTTGTTTATTTTGAAAATAACAAATCAAACTCAACAACATCAATATATCTTTTCTACATTTATAAATAATACTTGAAATTCTAGATTTCCATTGTTCTATTCTAGCATTGACAACTGTAAGACCTTGTTTATTTCTATGAATGGACTTTTATTTCCTAAAAAAATTATTGAGGCTGCACATGTTAAATCTTTGTTACATCTTTGGAAGTGGAAAAAGCCCATGTGGGCAGGACATGGAGAGGCTGGGAAATGCCATATATACACTTGATCTAGACTAGGTTTTCTCCCCTGCCTCCATCAGTTGTTACAAAGCCAAAGAGTCTATGCATGTTTACTGAGTAATGCTAGGGAAGGTCAAAAGGAGAGTATTCTCTCCCTGTGAAAGGTGGAATGCATTAATAGTGACCTTCTAGGCCTGAAGGTGACAAAATAAATCCACAATTTGCTTCTGTCAGGAGTTTCAATTTCCTTAATGGCTTTAGGTACTGTTAACGTCTTGCTTCTTCACTCACTATCTCCTCCCTTTTACTTTCAGAAACTGCTTGCTTTTTCTGTCTAAAATAAAACATATACTGTCACTGATCTTGAAATGATCATTTTTGACAAATTCACTGTAACAGGCTACTGAAATTTCAAGGTGGTATGGAGAATTGTAGGTATTGGGGAAGCAGGAGAGTTACTTGGAATGGTACAAGCATGTGCTGTAGAAATGGATATAGCAGGTAGAAATTGAACATGGGAAAATTTAGTCTGAATGTCAGGAGAAGTTGTCAACTCAGAGATTTAATTAGATAGTGAAATAGTTTCCCAAAAGAAATGGCAGAAATTTATTGCTGGAACTATTTAAAATTGGCCTGGACAAAACACCAGGGAATATTGAAAAGGAGACAAACTCTCAGATTCTTGAGGATTGATGTAGATAGCAATTGGTATTTTGCATTTCTAATGTTCATGGCCATTATTCTAGCATTTTATTCCATAATGCTAACTAAACACGTTCTCTTTACCATTGTAATCCTGAAAATCAGAACATTATATGATACCCACAGGGATACACATGGATATTATTTTAAAATTTGGTCCAATATATTATCATTTACTTTATTAATTACACAGATGATTTTTTATTACCTCTTTAATTTTGTGATCTGTCAGAAAAAAATTCATCCAGAGGAGTTCTGATTAGTACTCTTCTTTCTTCTTATCTTTATGTTAGAGTCAGGAGCATGATTTTGTTTATTTATTATTTCACTTTCTCTTGTTTGGAAATATAGTCAGTTCTTTTAAAAGCTCTTCTTATTTATTTATTTAGAAAAATGAAAACAAATGATTTATTGTTTTGCTAATAAAGGAGAAACACAGGGGGACACCTATCCCAGAAGCTGTGGTTCTACCCATCACAGGAACAGGGGGCTTTCAAAGCGGTGATTCAAAGGTTACATTGCACATGTTCTATGGTGTAGCTGTAATTAACTTCTTACCATCCCCTAAGTCTGAATGACTTACTTATGGTGGGTGTGTGCTCAAGGACAGATAAATCTGCTTAAAATGTAGAATAAAGGTAATTCTGTTCTCCCTGAGATTAAGGAGGGGGAGTTTATGGAAGAGCAGGGAGAGAGAAAGACAGAAACATGTCCATTTAAAAAATAAATTGCAGTGCCAGAGTAGTAAGGGCTACATTCAAAGCATAAAGTAGATCATTGCTGCATTTCCCCACTGTCAATTTCTACATTCCATTTCCATTTCTATGGAAAATGGAAAATGGGTGATGACATCTTCAATCTGCTTCCTGCAGAAAGTGGGCAAAATTGTGGGAAGTAACCCAAATCCTTTTTTTGTTTTTTTTTACAGGAGGGGCATGGATAGTTGAGAGGATTCAGCATCAGAGCAGTACAGAGTTCCACAGTGGCAGATGGCAGGTGACTAGACATGACATACTTAGGGCAATGATCATGTTAAGACAACATTAAACAATGGCAAAACATTACTTTTTATAACAATCAGCACAAAAGCAATTATTATTTAAGCCATTCTCCGAAAATAACGAAGACAGTAACTCATATCATTGGAAAACAGATCAAGTTTGTCAATGTAGGAAGTTAGAAAGATTTGTAGGTCTAGGAGACTGTGCTCAAATTAATGCAGGACAAACTTGCAACTCTCAAGTCTTTTCTTATCATTATTATTAGGCAATTTCACACAAGAATTCTTCCTCCATAGCTTTCAGCTTTACTTACTTTTGGTAGGGCTGACACAAACATACATCTTCATTTACATTAAAAACTACATTGCTTTTTCTTCTAAATATCCATATAGGATTCTAATTAGGCTATACTCTCCTGCAAAGTGTTTAAATCCAAATTTGTCCAATCTGACATTGTTATTATCTATTCTTAAAGTCAAATGAGATTCCTCAGAGATCACTCTTGGGGACATGTGCAAAGCCTCTTGGCTTCTTTAGCTTTTCTCTACCAAAGGTGCCATGTGCCAGCATGGGTCATGGCTGTAGCTCAGTGGTACAGCACCTGCATCACACATGTGAGGCACTGGGTTCAATCCTCAGCACCACATAAAAATAAATATATAAAGTTATTGTATCTATCCACAACTAAAAAAATATTTTTAAAAATTGATCTTTTGAGCACATCTTTAAATGTGCTGAAGTCTAGCCTATTTTGATGCCATCCTATCATAGAGTAAATTCAGAGGCAGAGCCTCATCTCAGGTAAGGCAGGGATCTTGACAACACCCATTACATCTGAATCAGGAATCAAATAAAGGCTAGGAGAGCTTTTAACTTTCTTTTTATGGAAAAAATGCCAAAATGCTTCCATGTTCTACAATGTTACCTCTAAACCTATCAGGTTTTCATAATTACCTTATAAAAGTACATTTAAATTCATATTTCTGTGTGAAGAGCAACAAAGTTGTATATATAATTTGTTGTCAACAGGTATTTATCCTGCTATAAAACATCAAACAACATGAAAAAATACCAACCAACTTTGTTATTTGTATCCAAATCTGGGACTATTGCTACAGATAATTTTAGTTTGGATAACACCAACTTGGTAAGGTGCTCTTTCATAAGTGTTGAATTTAACTAAGTGTAACTTTTAAAGTACAATTTAGATTTCATAGTGTATTATAGCACTAATCTCAGCTCTATGTGGTGAGTATTACTAGCAAAAATCAAAGAATAGCCTTAAATCTCATACACATTTAGGCAACAGTTTTTAATATAAGAAATTAACTTAGTCGAAGCAAAGAGATATAAGACAGGTCTTCAAATGACTTTGTGGAATTCTATTTCAGATACAATGTATAAAATAGAGCACTTATTGGTTATCTTTCTAGGAAATTTACATAAACTTTAATTTCATAAACTTTTACATAAAACTTAGACATGCTTTAGACAGATATATTCTCAAATGCACACACAGATCTAGTCACATATATTCTCAGTGTCAACTATATTGTTATAACCTAAATAACAATTGTTTGTTTAAACAGTCACTAAGTAGTCATTTAAGTCTTTAAAACAGGTGAAAATCCTAATTCCTTCAAGACTTGTTTTCCCCAAGTAACAAAACCTAACAAATACAAGAAAATTATCTTGATAGATACAACAGATCAATGTTTCAGATTTTGCTTTTTATCAGTACAATAAAGCTTAAAGAACTTTATGATAATTGTAAACAATTTAATCACAAACTTTGAGATTTACCTTCCATGAACTTTCTGTGATTTACTTAAACTTTCACAACTTTTTGCCATCCTTAGTTTTGCCCTCTTTCATCTTTGACTTTAGCATAATATTACTTTAGCAAGGAAAATACTTTCTCATCCAGAAACATTTCTTTTAACTTCTAATTTTCCACATTAAAATATTACCATACTTATAACTTTCTTTTATCTTTTTTAGTTTCAGACCCTTTCTTAAATTCATATTCTGAAACATTTCATATGAATGTTATCTGTGCATTCACTATATATTTTATCCCATGATTGAGATTAGACAATGTGGTATATGCAAAAAGTATGAGTTCATTTTTTCTTCTCTCAAGTGGCGTTCAAGGAGCACAGGATATTTTTGAGCCTTATCTTCTGCCATATCATTATCATGATGCCATCAACTTTAAGTGAGATCTCCACTCTCAATTGTACCCAGAGGTTCCTTTAGGCCTTTTCTTATATTAGACTATGGATATGCAATGGGGGGAGCCCTTTCCATCTTTTTGTTCAAGAGAACACTGGTAAGATCAAAGCAGTATGGCCTATGTCTTAGTGGGTCAGTAGCACCAGTACACCAGTATCAGACATTCACACACATGCAAAAAAAATGGGACAATAGATGATCATTAAATCAGGTTCAACAGATAAAAACTTTAAAACATATAGACCAGAATAAACAAATTTCTTACATTACCTTGATAGACCAACCCCCAACTGCAAGATTGTATAATCATCCAGAAAGCTATTCAAAAGCCAGATGTTTAGAGTAAAACATTTTAAACAGGCTTATACCTATAGGTGGTTATTCAACTTACTTTACCTCCAATGACCAACTCCAAATGAAAGATTATACAAAAAAGAAATACAGAAAGAGAAAAACACAGAGGAGCCCCAAAACCATGGCTAACAGATGAAACCTTTAAATTGAGCAGTCACAATCTTTCCCAGGAGACTCCCTACAGGATCAATGCAGCATGGGACATGACTTAAAAGAGAAAATGACAGGTACAAACAAAACAAAAAGATAGAAAACAAGAGGGAACTTCCAAACCCAAGGCCAACAAACAGATAAAATCTTAGAATAGATCAGCAGGGAGTAAATATCCCTAGGTTCTTTTTCTTTTTATTTTTTTTACTTGTTGATGAACTTTATTCATTTATTTATATGCAGTGCTGAGATCAAACCCAGTGCTTCATACTTGTGAAGCAAGTGCTCTACCACTGAAACACAACTCTAGTCCTCCACAGGTTCTTAAGTATTGTTTAACCATGACTGGCACCACAGATGTCCCCACAAAGAGGGAACCAGATGGTCCCATGAAGAGAAACCATATGTGTGGAATCAAGGGTCTCAGTTTGCACATTGGGGGACTTACTAGATGCCCAAGGATGTCATGAGCTTACTGAGTTCAGTTTCCTTTTTCTTAAAGTAATCAAGAAGGAGCAATCTTTTTCATTCAGGGAGAGAAGGTGGAAGTTCCCAGAAGCAAAAGGAGTTTGAGCAACTGCTTGGATTGTTCCTATGTCCCTCTCTTTACTCACAGGTACAGCTTCTCTGGTTCCACTTAAGGGGAACTCACCAGTCTCCTAACTCTCCTGCAGTTGGTTTCAACAAGTTCACCAGTATCATGAGTCCTGATCATGAAGTGGAGTTCCTTGGAAAACCAGACCTGCCCATAAAAGCAGGAGTAAGGGTCACTCTTGAGTGCCATCTGTGTCACCAAATTTGTCTCTGAAAGTTTGACCTTTGTTCCCAATTTTAATCTAATAATAAGTATATGGCTTTGAGAAAAAGGAAAAAGAATGTTTATTGCTTTACTAGCAGAGGAGAAATACAAGGAACTCCTGTCCCAAAGGTTGTGATTCTCTCAAAATCTCTTCTGCTTTATTTTTTTTTTATCTGAGTAAGTACACAAAGATGTCTGTTTTCTCTTTGGTTCTTTTGTAAAGGCCCTTTATGTGCCTATAATCATTATGTTTAGGATTGTGTTTTACAAACTTTCTTTCCATTCAATCTCTGAATAAGAGAGGGAAGAAGCAGAATCTGAAACTTTGATGAAATACTATTGATAACAATGTCTTCATTGAGCCTTTATAGCCAAATCAGTAATTATAGTTTGTGTGAGGTAAGAATATTTTCCATTTGGAGGAAAAATATGTATGTAAGCAAAATATCCTTTCACCACACTCAGTGGACTTGGAATGCATTTTTTTCAGTTAAAACTTTTTTCCTTTTAGTAAAGGTGTTAGAAATACATTCTATATCATAACTATCATACACCAAAGTAATCCCAGGATCATACAATATTTAGTCAGTTCTTCAGACTTTCTCATTCACTTTGAAATTACCCCCTTTTATGTTCTTAATAATATTATTTAAAGAAATAAAATAAAATAAAATAAAACATAATCTCTGTCAATGTGTTGGTTCTTTTTATAGATTATCACATCAAGTAATCCTGAAAATTCTGTGAGGTATATAATTGCATTAAATTCATTTTTGGTAAAGTAACTTGTCCACGGTTACACAGCTAGTAATTGGTAGAAGTAAGCCTGAAATGTAGATAATATGACATAAGTATACATACCTTCAAAACCAGTACAAGAAAATGCTTATTGACAGTTACTGAATTACCTCTGAATAGAGAATAAAGATTCCTGTAGAATAATCTGAAATCTGTGACTTTTGAGAACCATAGGGATAAATGCCAATGGATTATCTTCCTCATGGTAATAATATGCCAGTATGATATGTACAGAGAATCAAAAGAAAAGACAAATTATTTTAATATTTAATATTTTAATTCTGTAAACCATTTTATTTAAAGAGAGAGAGAGAATTTTTTAATATTTACTTTTCAGTTTTCGTTGGACACAACTACTTTATTTTATTTATTTTTTTGTATGTGGTGCTGAGGATGGAACCCAGTGCCCCGCGCATGCCAGACAAGTGTGTTACCTCTTGAGCCACATCCCCAGCCCTCTGTAAACCATTTTTAAAAGATTTTTTTTAGTTATGGATGGACACAATATCTTTTTTGTTGTTGTTGTTTATTTTTATGTGGTGTTGGGGATCAAACCCAGTGCCTCGCATATGAGAGGCAGGTGCTATAGCACTGACCCACAACTCCAGACCCTGTAAACCACTTTTTAACTCTCACAAATTTGTTTTCTAATGTATTCAAGAGGTTCAGGTGGATTGCAAATTGTGAAGTTCATTATTTACTAAATGTTACTATGCCAGAATGATGATTTGGAGGTACAGAAAACTTTTTTAATTCTCAAATACTAACCAAAATAATTGCTCTCCCAGTTAAAATGTTCAAATCCCTTTATAATTCTGTAAAATATAATTATAGCACTATGAAACTATTCTTTCAAGTCAGAATAACCTTAAATACCTTAAGCTATAAATGTTTATATCCCCTTAAACTATTGGGGGACAATGGATAGATAATAAGTTAAGCATGTCTTTCCAGTGGAACAGTAGAAGTGAAAACAAACATAAATTGACAGAGTCAAATGAGTACTTTACAGAAAGAAAAAAAATCTTTTTTTATTCATTTCCTTATTTCCATTGTTTAAATTATTTATGTTTTTCTAATATATAATATTTTTAAATGTTTTTAAGAATGTGGTTGTGTTTCTTAGGTCATACTCACTTCTAACATTTAAATTCAAAATACTTGTTTTGTAATCTATGTTACTAATGTATGAAGGTTATTGAATATCTAAACATGGAAAACCAAAATTGCTTCATCCTCAAATTTGATAGTATTATACACTGAATTTTCTAGGCTCTTTTTAATCATCAGTAAAATGCTCAAAGTAATATCAGTCTAAGGGGAACAAACTAATTAGCAATAATGATGGAGGCTGAGAGCATACCTTGAAGCTATTTTTGTTTCTGTCAATACCAAAGAAAACAATGGTATCAAATGATAAAGGTAGCTTTGAGGGCTTGAACACATTTTCTACCAAAGCAAAGATATATTACTAATTGGGTAGATGAAGACAAGAAATCAGTAAATAAAATGCTTAGAAGAAATTTACATGAATTGATTTTCTTATTTTTTTGAAATCATATGTGTGTTTTAGCCCAGATAAGTTTAAAGAATTATCACCAATCAACAATATTATAAAGTAAACAATCAGAAAATGCTAGATAAAAAAATTGGCAAAACAAAGATTATTGTAAAAATTTATTTCCATTCAGTATTAGGTGAGAGAAACTTTAAAATATCACACTCCCATAGAAAATAACAGATTATATTTTTTGAAGTTAAGCATCATCATTTTTCTGGTCATGTAGATGAAAGCTTTGAGCAAAACTTCATGACCTAAATTACTTTTCTTTCTATCGCAAAGAGGCCAAGAGCTCTTTGGAACCTGAAATGTGGGTGGATTGGCAAGAGTTGAAAGAAGTTATAGGAATTATGAAAATAAGGATATAGCCATGAGACTTCTAGAATTAGTATAAAATTACTGAAAAGGAAAAAGTAGACCCACTCCAGAACTATTATGTTAAGGAGGCTAAAGGGAAAAAAGGCACTAATCAATATATTTATCCATGGTCTAAGAGAATAAAAAGGATAAGGCCAGGCAGAATGTGAAAAGAATGGTCTGTGAATATAAGCAACCCAGCACTAATGATATGAATGGAGTAGCAGAAGCCTTGTTTTGATGTTATTTTTGTTAAGAAGGGTAATGGGTCTTTACAAATGTTAATGACAAGGATTCTTATATAATTTTCCTGCCAAGTCAGAATCTAAGGATCAGAAATGATAGACATCAGTTAATGTATAAAATAGAAGAATTCCAAAGTCTAATATTTTTATAGGTCATTATGATTCCATCTGTATTTTTTATATTATTTCCTCTATTTTATCAGAGCCATTTGTCAGTCTGTCACACAATATTATTTTGACTTGCTTATTCATGTTCTTCAAAGATTATATAGCCAGGCATTTTTTAAGATTTTAGAAGAGTTACTTCAGCACATATTCTCTTAACATGACCTTCCAAAAAGGCCCAAACTGATGATGGTGGATATAAATTTAATACTCTTCTAGTGGTTACACTATGATAATCCACCAGTTCTATTATCTGAGTATATATTTCACCAAGAAACTTAATACAGGATAAATAAGAAAGACCGAGGCATATCAAAAAGAGTTTTGGCATATTGTCTTCATATAATTGAATATATTTTTCTTTGGTTTATATTACATCCAGAGTTTCTAGAAAATGACCTAAATATGCTTTTATTTATTGGTGTTTTAGTCAGCTTTTTTTGTTTCTGTGACCAAAAGACCTGACAAGAACAATGTAGAGGAGGAAAAGTTTATTTGGGGTTCACAATTTCAGAGGTCTCAGTCCATTTGGGGGCTCATCATTTCAGATGTCTCGAGTTCTTAGTCACTTCCATTGCTCTAGGTCCAAGGTGAGGCAGAACATCATGGCAAAAGGTTATAGAGGAGGAAAGCAGCTCAGAAAATCACAACTAGGAAGCAGAGAGAACTCCATTCAACAGAGATAATAAACAAACCACAAAGGCATGCCCTCTAGTGATCAACCCTCTCCAGCCATATTTTACTTGCCTAGAGTTAACACCCAGTTAATTCATATAGTGGATTAAGCCACTGATTATATTATGACTCTCATAACCTGATCACTTCACCTCTAAATGTTATTTCATCATCTCACACATAAGCTTTGAGGGACACATAATATCTAAATCATAACATATGGCATAATGAAAAACATGACTTCTGGTATCAAGTAACCCTTTGGAAAATTGCATCACTTTTCTGAATTTCTGTTTCCTCATCTTTAAAAATTAGCATAAATATTACCTTTCCCATATAATTGTTAAGACTCAATGGCATAAACAAAATTAAATAAGATATTGCTGGTGTTGATGTGTAACTTGTAATAACCTTTCAATAGTTGTTTGTTAAGTTAAAACTAAAGTGCTTTGCCTCAAACAGAAGTCTTTTTTTTTACATTAGGGTAGTCCTGTTTTACAAATATAGCAAATATTGTTTGCTCTATCACTTTGTATTTGCTATTGATTCATGCATGAAGACTGCAAATCTTTCTTAAGAAAAGTTCACAAAAAGTCCTAGTTCCTAGTGATGCAATTTAAGCAACAGCCTGATAGAAGGGTCAACATGAATTTCTATAGGTATGCCTCACACTGAATGACCTATACAGATCTACAAGGAAAGAAAAGGATCAATAGCTGCACTTTCCTGGAACTAAATCAAGGTCAGAAATATGCTGTAGTGTTGTGTTAAATGTTGCCAAAATATAAAGAATTGCCAGATATAATGTGCTGCCAAAATATAAATGTAAGAATTCATTGCTTTTTGCCCAGGTTATAGGGGAAAGAAAACTACACAAATTTTGTTCAATCATCAAACTATATCCCTCTCCTTTTCTTTTTTCTTTGTTGATGCTTTGTTGTATAAATCTTTTTTTAGGGCATCATTAGTAACATTCAGATGAAAGTAAACTAAGAGATCTTTTGCCAACTACTCATGTAAAACCCCACTAAAACACTCTTAGAGCTTCTTAATTAAAATTGTATACAAACTATTGTTATATATGAAAATGGAGAAAGAGTGTATAATAGGTCAACTTTTCATAAGGGTTCTTGGCCCAAGAAGTGTTTATGACTACTAGCTTCACTATTTAGCCCTTTATTCCATGCTTTTCCATTGTGAATACTTCTGAATAAATGAATAAATGAGGCAAAATTACATGAGAACCTTCTGTATATGAGTATGACCATAGGGTTCTTGTGTGAGATGCATCTAAACTAATAATTAAGACAAAGTTGTTTCTTATAATTTAAGTTTATCTGGTAGTAAAAAATTATCTGCCTGTATTTTCTGAAATTCCATAATAATATTGTTTAGTTTTTGGAAATTCGCTTCTTTGGCAAACTCCTTTTGCTTTTATAAGTAAATATCTACCATTGTCCCAAAGAAAATCAAGGGCTGGGGTGTGGCTCAGTAACAGAAGCACTTGCCCAGGTCATGTGAGGCAACGAGTTCCATCCACAGCACCACATAACTGATAAAAATTAAAGGTATTCTGTCCATCTACAACACACACACAGAAAACTTAACAAAACAAGGGCAGGCAGATTTCTCAAAGGTCCAATAAAATTTGCATGAAACCCTAACAGTTATAGTTTTAAAAAAAATCAATTTTTATCTCTATCCCTAAAAAGTGTGTTATATGTCAATGTTAAAGCATATATTTATGTTTTATATTACTCTGAATAAGGATCCACAAAAATAATTAAACATTCAACCACTTTTCATTCATGAGCCACTTACTGAGTACTTTCTATAGGTCAGACACTGTTTTCTTGCTTTCTGTGGAAAGCAAGAAGATATGGCCCTCCTCAAATGTTCCCTTCCACGTCACTAAAATTGGACAGAATTAACAGTCCTAAACCTTTGGAAAAAATGATAAATAGGCTAATAAATGTTTGGAAAAGTACTCCCTGTAGCAAGGATTCTCAAAAATCTGAGTACATAAGATTCATAGCAGAAATTTGCTGAAATGGCTGGACTTAGTGTAGGATGCCTATAATCCCAGCATCTCAAGAGGCTGAGTCAAATCCAGCCTCAGCAACTTAGCAAGGCCCTAAGAAACTCAGTAAAATCATTTTTCTAAATATATATATATATATATATATATATATATATATATATATATAATTTTATTTTTTTTAAAGGATGGGAAAGTGGCTCAGTAGTTGAGCTCTGCTGGGTTTAATCTCCAGTAACCCTTCCAAAAATTTTGCTGAAATACATTATTCTTTCAACTCATTTCCAGAGCTTCTCATTCATTAATTTGGCAGTGGAGCAACAATTTATATTTATAAGCACTCAAAATGATTCTGATGCTTTGAAATTTAGGAATGTATCCCATATACTCTTTCACTGTAAAAAGCAAAATATTTTTATTCCTTCAAAGTGGCAATTTTGAATTTTAAATTTCTACACAGTGGAGAGGAAGAGCAAAGATATTTAGAAAGAATTTTACTCCTAACTTTAAGAAGAGGCAAAGCCAGACAAAAGCAAGCTCACTATGATTATTGACCCCATCAGAGTTGTAATGTTGGAGGGCAACAAAACTGACCCAAACTCAAAAGAGAGACAGGTGCCTACAGAGGGAGAAATTAAAAAAAAAAAACCTGACATATTGGAGCAAGATGCAGCCCCAAAACACTGAGATTTTAGCTAAAGTTATTGATGAAGAATTAAGTAGAGGCCTACCAAGTGAAAGCCCCATGGGGCCTCAAATCTAGGGGTGTTTACTCTCTTGGAGGCTTTTCCTCCACTCTTCCACTAGAGATTTGTTGAGAAGATTAAAAGTGTCCTGAGAAAGTCTCCCTTGTGATATAGAAATGGGAAAGGGGCATAGTGGCTACTGAAGGAGCTGCATAGAACTCCATGGAAATATTTCTTGTCATCATTCCCAAGAGCAAAAGCCTTTATGTGCATGGGATAAAGGTGGAAAAGGGCAATAAACACTGTTGTCCTTAGGATGTCAGTGAGGGAATAAGAAAAAGAATACTCTACCAGTGGAGTATAGTGTAAAATGCACACAGGTTTGAGAATTATAGCCTTAGGGAAACAGAATGCTGAGAAAGCCACATACCCAAGACCCAGGAAAGTATTGCCAGCCTGATTTAGGTTTAATCAGAGCAACAGAGAACATCTTGTAACCTCCACTGTAAAGCTAAGAAAGATGGAGTGACCTGTACTTTGTAAAAGAAAAACAGTTTCAGAGAAGCTACAAAAATGAAAGACAATGGTTGTGGGTGGAACATATATTAATAAAATTTCTCTTGAAAACCAGTTCCCACCCTATATACAAAATATTACTAGAATAATATAAAGACTATGATGCACTTAGTGTAACCATAGCAACAGCAAGCCTCAAACCCAGCCCAATACCTAATTAGATTAACAGGAACTCCTGAATTACAGGTTTAGCAAAAGAAAAGTCATGCATATTTCCAAGCATAAAACTCATTTGCTTCTGTTTCTACTATCCTACACAAAGTATTTGGCTTTCAAAAACTTGAAAATTGGGGCTAGGGTTGTAGCTCAGTGGTACAGTGCTTGCCTAGCAAGCGTGAGGCACTGGATTCGAACCTCAGCACCACATAAAAATAAATAAATAAAACAAAGGTATTTTAAAAAACTTGAAAAGCATAAAAACCGGCAAAAAAAAGAAAAAGAAAAAAGAAAACTCCCACTTTCAAGAGAGAAGAAAGCATCAAAATTAGACCTAAACCTGGTACAAATATTGTTTAATTACAGGAATTTTTAAGTATCTATGATTAAAATATTAAAAGCTCTAGTGAAAAATGTGGAAAACACATAAGTTCAAGTGGGCCATTTTATCAGAGAAATGGAAACTATGAAAATGAATCAAAAGGAAGTAGTAGAAATGAAATATTCTGACACAAAGATGAAGAAAGCCTTCAATGAATTCATCTGTAGATTTGTAAATGACAGAGAAATGAATCAGTGAGCTTGAAGATAGCTCTAAAGAAGAGATAATGAAAGAAACAGAACCAAGCTTACTTGAGTTGAGAGACACTATAAAATAATAATAATACCATGTATCTTTTCTGAAATAATATTAGAAATCAATATTAAAAGAAAATAAAAATTATAAAAATACATGAGACTGAACAACATGCTATTAATTGAATAATGTGTCACTGAAGAAATCAAAACAAAATATTTTTTTAACTTTTGTTAAAATAGAAACACAATATCCAAATATTTATGAGATGCTACAAAAGCTTCACTAAGAAAGTTGATAGAAATAAACATAGTTTCAGGCATGCTGTCACACACCTCTAATCCCAGCAACTTGAGACACTGAGGCAGGAGTATTGCAATTTTGAGGCCAGCCTCCTCAATTTACCAAGACCCTAAACAATTTAGTAAAATGCTACCTCAAAATAAAATAAAATAAAATGGGGAATGAGGATGTGGCTCAGTGGTAAATTACCCCTGGGTTAAATTCCCAGTACCATCAAAAATTTTTAAAAACAAAGATTTCAGATAAATAACTCAAAGATATAACTCAAGGACCTAGAAAATCAAGAACAAAGCAATCCTAAAATTAATAAAAGAGAAGAAATAACAAATATTGGAGAGAAAAAGTGAAATCTAAACTAAAAACAGAATACAAATTATTAATAAACTGAAGATTTAGTATTTGGAGAAGATAAGGGAAATCATCAAACTTTAGCTAGATTAACCATGACAAAACTTGAGAAAACCCCAATGAACAAAATCAGAGATAAAAATGAGATATTAGAAGTAATATAATATTCATATAAAGAATTGTTAAGGAAGGGCTGGGGTTATAGCTCAGCAGTAGAGCACTCACCTCACCTGTGAACGGCCCTTGGTTTGATCCTCAGCCCCACATAAAAATAAATAAATAAATAAGTTATTGTGTACAACTACAAAAAATAAATTAAAAAAAATTGGTAAAGAATGTTATAATCTGTTCACCAAAATGTTGAAAAACCTAAAAGAAATCGGCTAATTTCTGGGCTCATTTATTCTTCAAAAATGAGCCATGAAAACAGAAAATTTGGACAGAATAATAAGCTTAAATCAGTAATAAAGTCTCCCAAACAAAGAAAACCCCAGGAACAGAAGACTTTCCTGCTGAATTTTACCCATTTTGTAAGAGCTAGCACCAGTTTCTTTAAATTATTTCAAAAAATTCAAAAGAATTGAACTCCTCCAAATAAATATTATAAAATGAGCAATGTCATGATGCAAAAACTAGACAATGACACACAAAAAGAAAACTATAGTCTAGTATCACTGATGAACACAGATGCAAAAAAAGAAATTATCAACAAATACTAGCAAATATAATCCAGTCTCACATCAAAGAGTTCACTTGCCATGACCAAGTATGATTCATCCCAGGAATCAAAGGATGGTCAAGCATACACAATTCACTAATTTTAATACACTGAATCAACAGAATGAAAATTAAAACTTATTTGATCATTTCAATGGATGCAGAAAAGGCATTCAATAAACTTTAATGTTCTTCCTGATTAAAAAACTTTAACAAATTAAGTACAAAAAGAATGAACATCAACAAAACAATGGATACATATGACAAACCCTCAGCCATGTTCACACTGAATGGTAGAAATCTGCCAGTGTTTCTTTTAAAATCTGGAACAAGACAAAGATGCACATTCATGTGCTTCTTATTCTATATAGTGCTGGAAAATGTTAGCTTGGGTAACAAGGCAAAGGAAAGAAAGACAGTTATACAAATAGGGAAGAACAAAATAAAAATTTTCGTGCTAACAAATGACACAGGAAAACCTTCAAAATAAATTGAAAGGCTGTTGGAACTTAAACAAGTTCAGTAAGGTTGCTAGATACATACAAATATCAGTAACATCTTTACAGAATAATATCAGAATTTCTGAGAAGGAAGTCATGAAAGTAACACCATTCAAAAAATCTTCAAATAAAACAAAATACCTAGGAATAAATATAACAAAGGATGTGAAAGATCTCAATGAAAATCACCAAACACTGGTGAAAGAAATTGAAAAATACAGAAATAAATAAAACACCTACCATATTCATGAATTGGAAGAATTATTATAGTTAAAAATACCCATACTACCCAGAGTAATCTATATGTTCAATTTATTTTCTCATCAAATTACCAATGATTTTATTCACAAAACTAGAAAAATATTAAATTTTTTGTATGCACAAAATACACTACTAAAATGTGCAAAACGAACTTAAATGAAAAGAACAAAGCTGAAGGCATCACAATACTTGATTCCAGGACATGCTACTAAGCCATTGTAACAAAATGAGCACGCTACTTGCATAAAATTAGGTATATGCACCAAAGGAACATAATAGAATTTTAAAAAATAAATCCACATATCTACACCCAAGTTATTCTCAACAAAGTCACCAAAATTATACATTAAATAAAAGATAGCTTTCTATTCCCCTGAGCAATGACTATCTCATAGCAGTGTGGACTTTTGTCCTAACTCAGGATTCAGCTGCTTTGGGTGGGCTGTATGCTCAGCCATGTTCACACTGAATGGTAGAAATCTGACAGTGTTTCTTCTAAAATCTGGAACAAGATAAAGATGCACAGATTGGTAACTTTGCTCAACAGAAATTATTTTGGTGTACATAAGGAGTGGGGATTGTCCATCCCATGGTCCACCCCATGGTGAGTCTGCCCAGAGGTAGGCAGAATTCTAGTGTCTAGTCATAGGCTCCATAACTATGAACATACTCTGAGCTGAGACAGAGATTTGTGGGGAAAGAATACTCTATCCACAAATGTTCCTCTTTCATTCTGAATAATATAACTGAGTATTTAGGACAAACCTAGACTTGGATTGCACTTTTGTACTGAAACATTAATAACACAACAATTGCAGTCCAGGCAAATCTGGACCTTCATACCTTCTAATTTTGAAATAGTGAAATTGACTATAGGCTCAGAGCAAATCAACATCTTATTTAGAATTTCTAGAAAGACGGGCACAAAGGAAAGCACCTTAGGAAGACTGGAATAAATACTTGGCCCTTCAATGAACAATATTCTTTTCAGGCCAACAAGCTTCCCAAGCTTTCAGAAAACCATGATCTCACCTAGTATTCAAAACAGGGTGCCAAAAACTTATCAGGAAATAATCAATATGGGAGAATTATCAGATAATTCAAAGCAGCAGTTTTAAGAAAACTTGATAAGCTTTAAGAAAACATAGTGAAACATTTCAGTACACAAATATAAAAACTTAACCAAGAGTTGGAAGCAATTAAAATAATCAGACAAATTTCTGAGTTAAAAAAATACACTCAGCATAATAAGAAGTGTGTTATAAGGCATCAATATCAAAACAGAACTAACAAAAGAAAGAATTAATTAAATCAAAATGGGCTATTTTAAAATACATTATTGGAGGAGAAAAAAGAAAAGAGAAGGAAGAAGAATAAAGAAAGTTCATGGGAATGTTGAAAAAGTATTCAAAGAACAGATATTTAATCTATTGGGGTTCAAGAAGGGTTTGGAAATGCTGAAGTGTTAAAAACCTTATTCAAATAAATAAGAAACAAATATCCTAAAGCTAGGAGAAAGACAATAATATTCAGGTATAGATGTAAAGGTCACTAGAAAAATTTAACTCAAACATGTCTACCCTTAAGATATCTTATAATCAAGCTATCACAGGTGAAAGATAAAGAGAAGATTTCTCAAATTTAAAAGAGATATAAAACAGACATTAATAGAGGTGCCCCGATTTGTCTGAAAGCAGAATTCTCAGCAGAAATCTCACAGACCAGAACAAAGTGACATGAGACTATTAAAATACTGAAGGAAAATGATCTGTAAACTCAGAACATTGAACCCAGAAAAGATACCCTTTATAAATTAAGTAGGGATAAAGTCTTTCTTGAACAAAAACTGAGAAAATATATCTCCACCAGACCTATTCTGGAAGAAATGCGTAAGGAAGTTCTGCAAACTAAAAGAGATGTTAATTAATGAGAAGGAAACAGGAAGGTATTAAACTTACTAATAAAAGTAATTAGACAAACAAACTCAGAATGTGCTAACACTGTAAGTGTAGAGAACAAACACTTTTTATTTTTAGTATGAAGCCTATAAAACAACATATTAAAATAATTATCACAATATGATAAATGATGGATACATTAGACAGATGACAATGTGGATATCAAAAATTCAAAAATGAGTGGATGGAAGGCAACAAAAGAATTTTCTTTTTTTTTTGTGATGCTGGGGATTGAACCCAGTGCCTTATGCATGTGAGGCAAGCACTCTACCACCTGAGCTATATCCCCAGCCCTAAGAATTTGCTTATGAGTGAATTTTCTCTTATTCTTTTGTTTATTTTCTTGTGTTTCTGTTCTTTATTCTTACCATCTTTAGGATGCTAAGTTACTACCATACCTACAATAGCCTTTTATAATGAAGAGATGTTTTTGTAAGCCTCATGGACACCAGAAAGCAAAATTTTGTGATAGATAACCAAAAGTACTTGCAAGCAATCAAACCACACTGCTAGACTGATTCCCTGAACCATGAAGAAAAATTATACAAGAAGAGGAAAGAGAGAAAAAAACTACAAAAATTAAAGCTAGAAAATAAATTACATAATGACTGTGGAAAGATTTCACCTATCAATAATTAACTTGACAATAAGTGCTTTAAATTCTACAATTAAAAGACATGAAGTGACTAAATTGATTAAAGAAAAACCCAACAATGTGTTGTTTATAAGAACCTAAATTGAACTCTAGGAACACCCACAGTCTGAAAGTGAAGGGATAGAATAAAATGCTGCCTAAAATTGGAAGCCAAAAGAAATCAGGAGTGTACACACTAATATCAGATTAAATAGATATTAAAGTAAAAGCAGTAAAAAAAAAAAAGACAAGATATCACATAAAGATAAAGGAGTCAATTCAATAAGAGGAAATAACAATTCCTCTTCAACTCAGCAATGGAGCATCCAAATATATTAAGCACAAGTATTAGTTGACTTAATAGAGGGAGAAACTTCAATGTGATAATAGTTGGGAATTTAATAGACCACTTTAACAATGAACAGATCATGTAGACACAAATTCAACAAAGAAACATCAGAATTGCATTGCACCCTATATGGAAATTAAATAATTCACTTTTGAATTAGCAATGTACCAAGGTCAAAATCATGAAGTAAACTAAAATTATATTAAAACAACTGAAAATTGAAGTCAAGCCCAGTGGCCCAGATCCACCCACACCAGCTTCTGCTGGACCCAGGTGCATAGCAGGCCTGGTCCACCCCTTCCCCAGCTGGGCAGACACTCACCAGAGCCTAGCCTCTGGTGCAGGAACACCCTTCCTGACCAATGGACTACTGGAGTCGAGATCCAGCCCAGACTGCCAACATAAACCCTTGCTAGATCCAGGATCTCAGTAGGCTGGGTTCACTGATTCCCCTGGTGGGTCAGACACTGCCAGAGTCTAGCCTTTGGTGCAAGACCGCCCCTTCTGATCAGCAGACTACCCTGGGAGGTCTAGCCAAGTCACTCAGATCCACCCACACCCACCTCTGCTGGATTCAGGTGCACAGCAGGCCCAGTTCATTCCTCCTCAGGCAGAGTAGACACCTTTCAGAGCCTTGCCTCTGGCACAGGACTGCCCCTTACAAGGAACAGCCTACCACTGGAGATTGAACCAAATAGCCCAGATCCACCCACTCCAACTTACAAAGGTCCCAGATCCAGAATGCAGTAGCATTCATTGAGGGATAGCAGCAGGGTCTGGAAGCCCAACATCAAGGTGAGGTACAGACAATCTGCACCAGTACTACAAATATATAGGGAAGAAACTGTAATATCTCAGATCCACAATGCAAGAAAGAAAGACACATAGACAACATGAAAAAAAAAAAACAGGGGAGGAAAGTGCCCCAAACAGACACTACAATAACAGAATCCATGGACAGTGAAGTTGATGAAATGTCAGAGAAGGAGTTCAGAAGTTTCATAATTAAAATGATCTGTGAATTAAAGAATGACCTAAATGAGCAAACACAAGCAAAAATTGATCAATCCAACAATGAGATAAGAGAGCAAATACAGGTAGAAAAAGATTATTTCAAGAAAGAGAGAGAGAGAGAGAGAAAGAGAGAGAGAGAGAGAGACTCTGAAAAAAAAAACAGTCAGAAATCCTTGAAGTGAAGGATACAAAAAATCATATAAAAAACTCAATAGAAAGCATAACCAACAGACTAGATCACTTGGAAGACAGAATGTCAGATAATGAAGACAAGGGTAACAGGAACATATCTCAACATCATAAAGGCTATCTATGTTAATCCACAGGCCAACATCATTCTAATTGGAGAAAAATTAAAAGCATTCCCTCTAAAAACTGGAACAAGACAGGGATGCCCTCTTTCACCACTTCTATTCAACATAGTTCTTGAAATTCTGGCCATAGGATTTAGACAGACTAAATAAATTAAAGGGATACACATAGGAATAGAAGAACTCACATTGGCACTATTTGTTGGTGATATGATTCTATACCTGGTAGACCCTAAAAGTTTCACCACAAAACTTCTAGAACTAGTAAATGAATTCATCAAACTAGCAGGATATAAAATCAGCACCCATAAACCAAAGGCATTTCTGTATATCAGTGACAAATCCTCTGAGAGGGAAATGAGAAAAACTATCTCATTTTCAATAGCCTCAAAAAAAAATACTTGAGAGTCAACAAAAGAGGTGAAAGATCTATATAATGAAATCACAGAACCCTAAAGAAAGAAATCAAAGAAGACCTTAGAAGACAGAAAGATCCACCTTACTCTTGGATAGGCAGAATTAATGTTATTAAAATGACCATACTTCCAAAAGCATTATACAGTTTTAATGCAATTCTGATCAAAATTTCAATGACATTCCTCATAGAAATAGAAAAAGCAGTCATAAAATTCATATGGAAAAATAAGAGACCCAGAATAGCTAAAGCAATCCTTAGAAGGAAGAGCGAAGCAGGTGGCATCACTATATCAGAACTTAAACTATTCTACAGAGCAATAGTAACAAAAACAGCATGGTATTGGCACCAAAATTGACTGGTAGAACAATGGTGCAGAATAGAGGACACAGAGAGTAACCCATGAAACTACAATTATCTTATGTTAGACAAAGGTGCCAAGAACTTTCAATGGAGAAAAGAGAGCCTCATCAACAAATGGTGCTGGGAAAACTGGAAATCCATATGCAACAAAATTAGATTAAAATCCTGTCTCTCACCATGCACACAACTCAACTCAAAATGGATCAAGGACTTAGGAATACAACCAGAGACCCTATGTCTAATAGAAGAAAAAAATATGCCCTAATCTCCATCATTTTGGATTAGGGCCCAACTTTTTTTTTTTTTTTTGAGAGAGAGAGAGAGAGAGAGAGAGAGAGAGAGAGAGAGAGAGAGAGAGAGAGAGAATTTAAATATTTATTTTTCATTTTTTGGCAGACACAACATTGTTTGTATGTGGTGCTAAGAATCAAACCCCGTCCACATGCATGCCAGGTGAGCGCACTACCGCTTGAGCCACATCCCCAGCCCAGAGCTCAACTTTTTAAATAAGGCTCATCTGATGCAAGAATTAAAGAATCAATAATTGGGATGGGCTCAAACTAAAAAGTTTATTCTCAGCAAAAGAAACAATCTGTGAGGTGAATAGAGAACCTACATCTTGGGAGCAAATCTTTACCTTTCACACATCAGATAGAGTACTAACCTATATGGTATATAAATAACTCAAAAAAGCTAAGCACCAAATAAAACAAGTAACCCAATGAATAAATGGACCAAGGAACCGAACAGACACTTCTCAGAAAAAGATATACAATCAATTAAAAAATATATGAAAAAATGTTCATCATCACTAGCAATTAGAGAAACGCAAATCAAAACTACTCTAAGATTTCATCTCACTCCAGTCAGAATAGAAGCTATTATGAATAAAAACAACAATAAGTATTGGCGAGGATGTGGGGATAAAGGCACACTCACACACTTCTGGTGGGATTGCAAATTGTTGCAGGCAATATGGAAAGCAGTATGGAGATTTCTTGGAAAATTAAGAATGGAACCACCATTTGACCCAGCTATCCATCTCCTCGGTCTATACCCAAAGCACTTAAAAACAGCATACTACAGGGGCACAGCCACATCAATGTTTATAGCAACACAATTCACAATAGCTAAACTGTGGAACCAACCTAAATGCCCTTTAGTAGATTAATGGATAAAGAAAATGTGGTATGTGTGTGTGTGTGTGTGTGTGTGTATACACACATGATGGAATACTACTCAACATTTAAAAGGAATAAAAATTGAGACGGTGCACCAAAATTTGTAGAATACAGCAGAAACAGTCCCTAAGAGGGAAGTTTTAGCTATGATTGCCCGCATTACAAAAGTAGAAAGATCTCAAATGAACAATCAATTACTACACCTCAAGGAAATAGAACCAAGAACAAACTGAACTTCAAATTCATTGAAATAAAAAACACATAGAGCAAGGTAGAAATAAATAAAATAAAGACTAATAGAGCAATCCAAATAATCAATGAAACAGCATTCACTTATTGAAGATAAACAAAATAGACAAATCCTTAGCTAGACTAAGAAAAACATAGAGAAGACTAATAGACAAAATCAGAGATTAACAGAATATTACAATGGATACCATAGAAATACAGGAGATCATTAGAAATTATTCTGAACAACTTGATGAAAGTAAATTTGATAATCTAGAAAAATGGACAAATTTCTACACACATATAACTTAGCATGACCAAGTTATGAAAAAATAGAAAATAAAATTATAATGAGTAATGATATTGAATCAGTAATAAAAAGCTCGCATCAAGGAAAAGTTCAGACCAGAGGGTTTTACAGTCACGTTCTTCCAAACATTTACAGAAATGTGAATACCAATTCTCCTCTATTTACTGCAGAAGAAGAAGAAGAAGAAGAAGAAGAAGAAGAAGAAGAAGAAGAAGAAGAGGAGGAGGAGGAGGAGGAGGAGGAGGAGGAGGAGGAGGAGGAGGAGGAGGAGGAGGAGGAGGAGGAGGAGGAGGAGGAGGAGGAGGAAGGAATTCTTTTAAACATATTCTCTGATATCAGCAAAATCTTGATACAAAAACTGAATAAGAACATGACAAAAAAGAAAAATACGGACAAATATTGTTGATGAACATAGATAAAGTTCCCCAAGAAAATACTAGAAAACCAAATCTAACAGTCCATTAAAAAATTAGTCACCATGTTTGAGTGGTTTTCAACCCAGTGATGCAAGGATAGTTCAATAAACAATTCAATAAAAGCAACACACCATATCAAAAAAATGAAAACAAAAGCCATGCAGCTATATCAGTTGATGCAGAAGAGACATTTGATAAAATTCAGTAGCCCTTCAAGATAAAAGTGCTCCACAAGTTTGGCATATAGTTCAACATAATAAAGGCCATTGTAATAAGCCAATAACTAAGATTGAATGAGAAAGAGAAACAACAGGACAAGAGTACCCACTTTCATCACTTTTATTCAACAATGTGCTTTAAGCCTATGCAGAACAAGTAGGTAAGATAAATAAAGCATATTCAAATTGGAAGAGAAATCTAGTCATCACTTTATAGATGACTTTATCTTACATTTTGAAAATCCCACAAACTCCAACAAAATCAATTGGAATGAAAAAGAAAATGAATTTAGCACAGTTGTAGAATACAAAATCACCATTCAGAAAAATAAGTAATATCACTATATTCCAACCATGAATTATCTGATATAGAAATCAAGAAAGCAATTCCATTTATAATAGCTTTAAAAAAAATTAAGTACCTAGGAAAAAAATTTAACCACATAAGTGAAAGATCTCCACAATGAAACTTACAAATTGTTTCTTAAAGTATTTGGAAAGGACACAGAAATGTTTAAAGACATCTTATGATAACAGAATGGAAAAATCAATACTCTTATACTGAGCATACTCCACAAAGCAATTTACAGATTCAGTCCATATGTTATCAAAGCACCAATGGCATTCTTCATAGAATCAGAAAAAATCCAAAATTTATAAAGAAATGAAAAAAAACCTCTAATATGCAAAACAATTTTGAACAAATAAAAAAAGCAAAGCAGGAGGCATTACACTGACTTCAAAAGTTATTACAAAGCTTTGGTAATCAAAACAACATGACACTGGCACAAAAATGAACACCTTAACCAATGGAACAAAATGGAAAGCCTGAGGGAAAACCCTGTATCTTTAGCAAAGTGATACATGACAAGGGCGCAAAGAATATACATTATAGAAAGGAGTCTTTTTCATAAATGCTTTTGGGTAATTGGAATTGACATCTAGAAAAATGAAGCTACCCCCCTCACCAGTTATAAAGATGAGCTAAAAATGTATTAAAGACTTAATAATAAGACCATGAAAATATGAAACTACCAGATGAAAACCTTAGATAAATGCTTCAGGGCTTTGGAATGGGAAAATAATTTTTGGAAAGTACACATGAAACACAGGAACCAAAAGCACAAATAGAAAACTGGGATTATATCAAACTAATATCTTTGGCACAATCAAAGCACCACTCAACAGAATATAGATAATCTACGGAATGGGAGAAAGCATGTATGTATGTGTATGTATGTATGTATGTATGTATGTGTGTGTGTGTGTGTGTGTGTATATATCAAGTGGTTGGTTTCAAAAATATACAAGAAATTCTAAACCTGAATAGCAAAAGAAACAAACAAAGAATAACCACAACAAGAAACACAATTTAAAATCGGGCAATAAACTAAAGTAGACATTCAAAAGAAGACATTCAAATGCCTAATAGTCTATGAAAAATTACTCAGTATCACTAACCATCAGGGAAATGCAAATCAATGAATGACACATGGGATTTTACTTCACTTGAGGAAGAATAGCTAATTTTAAAAAGCCTACAAATAATAATAAAAAAAAATACTGGTGTGGTTGAAGAAAAAAAAAACCTGTTATACTTTGGATACAAAGTGTTTCCCCCAAACTCATGTTTTGTTCACCAATGCATCAATGTTCAGAGGTGGGGATTTTAGGAAAATATTAGATTATGAGTGCTATAACTTCATCAGTGGATTAATCTGAGGATTAATAATTTGAATGGACTATTGGGAGGGGATGAAAACTGTAGTTGATGAGACCTTAGAAATCAAAATCCTGAACTACAAATATTTCATTATATGGAAGATGTATTATTAGCACACAAAGATAAGAAAACATTGCTAGAATGTTATGCCACACTCACAAAGAGTAAAAAAATTATAATCTAGAGATAGAAATAGATAAAGTACAACTAAATTTTGCAATTAATTATTTAGGACTTCTATTATCCTCAACCATGGTCCATTCACCAAAAATTCAAATATGAGTAGATCAACTGAAATCACTTAACAACTTTCAAAAGTTATTATGAGACATAAATTGGATAAAGCCTTATCTAGGCATACCAACAGGAGAGTTGGGAACTTTATTTGATATCCTAAAAGATCCATCAGATCCAAATTCACCCAGCATGTTAACGCCTGAAGCAAGAAAGACATTAAAAATCATGGAAACATATATGGAAAATATGCATTTGGATAAAATTGATATAAGTTTGCCTTTATTATTTATTGTACTACCAACAAAAATTATTCCTACAGGAGTATTTTGGCAAGAAGGTCCATTATTATGGATAGATTTATCTTATTCTCCTGACACTATTCTTACAAGGTATCCTGAGGCTATAGGACAATTAAAACTCAAAGGAATAAAAGCAGCAAAGGGAGTGTTTGGGATTTCCTGCAATAAAATTATTACTCCATATACTATGGATCAAATTGATGAGTTAGATAATGAGTTAAATACTTGGGCAATAATCATGTGTAAATCTAATGTTTCATTTGATAACCACTTACCATTTAAACCTTTGTTGTCTTTTTGGTCTTCTCATCCTGTATTTTTTCCAAAAATGACAAGAAAAACACCTATCATGAATGCTCCAAATATATTCACTGATGGGTCAAATAATGGTACAGCAGCAGTAGTTACCCCTGATCAAACTTTTACATTTTTAGTACCCAAACAATCAGCTCAAAAGATAGAGCTTAATGCAGTATTACAAGCTTTTGTGATGTTTAAAGATTCTGGATTTAATTTATTTTCCAATACTCAGTGTATAGTTAATGCTATAGTATCCCTTGAAGATGCTGGTAGGATTTCTCCTTCCTCTATTGTTTTCTCTTTGTTTTCCACTATACAAAGTCTAATCTGGGACAGAAAAGATCTATTCTTTATAAGACATATGAGAGCACATACAGGATTGCCTGGAGCCCTTAGTTTAGGCAATGATTTAGCAGATAAAACTACACATGTCATACATATTTTCTCTACACTAGAAGAAGCTACAAATTTTCATAAAAGGTTCCATGTCAATGCTAATACTTTACAAAAGCATTTTAAAATAACTAAGGAACAAGCTAGACAAATAATAAAACAATGTCAAAATTGTGTGACCTTTTTACCACAAGTTAGTCTTTGAGTCAATCCTAGAGGACTGAGACCTAACCATATTTGGAAGATGGACATCACACACTTGCCAGAATTTGGAAAATTAAAATATTTGCATGTTACAGTTGATACTTCTTCTGGATTTTTGATGGGCTCTCTTCATGCTGGAGAAAAAAACTAAAGATATTATAGCTCATTGCTTACAAAATTTTGCCACTGTGGGCGTTCCAAAACAGTTAAAAACAGATAATGGCCCTGGTTATACTTCTACCTCTTTTAAACAATTTTGCTCATCATTTGGCATTACTCATATAACAGGAATCTCATACAATCCACAGGGACAAGGCATAGTTGAAAGAGCCTATCAAACTATTAAAATGTACTTATTAAAGCAAAAAGAGGGAATTGGGAAGGGGTATATATCCCCAAAAGATAAACTTTAAAAACCATTTTTACTCTAAATTTTTTAAATTTGGATTCATCAGGGCTTAGTGCTGCGGAAAGGCACATGTGTCCAAAAAATGTACATAAGCCCAAGGTACTTTGGAAGGATATTCTAACAGGAAAATGGAAAGGTCCTGACCCAGTAATTGTCTGGAGTTAGGGGTCTGTTTGTGTGTTTCCACAGGGAGAACAGTAGCCGATTTGGAATCCAGAGAGATTAAATAAAGCGATTTCTCCAGACTAAAAAGAAGATGACTTGACTCAAATCGATAACAGCTGATATCCTTATATCTGTGACAGTGGTTCTCTCACACCTGGAGGCTAATGAATAATGAACATCATTAAAACCTATTTCAAATGTAAAAAATCTTGGGGCTTGCTTGTGTGAATAGCTTCAGACCCATTATGCAAGTTACAGGAAAAAGGATGGAATATCCAAAGAAGAGTCAAACCTAGGTGGTAACCAGGATGCTTTTTTTCAATATCTATTTTATTATTGCACTTTTCCACATCATAAAGTTCTATTTTATTTTTTGAGCTCATGTAGACCTAGGTTAATGTTTTTCTATCAGTTCAATTTTTTGACTGTGGAGTTTTTCAACATTGCAATGGAGATTTCACCTGTGAAAAGCTACAAGGCCTTTACTATTATGTTATGTGTTATATGTGTTGTATGTTACATGTGCACACTTGTGTTTTGTGTTGTATGTCTGTATGTGCCTATGTCCATATATCATATATGAGGAGCGGCCATGAAAAAATGGATCCAAATATTTTTTGATTATTATTCATGTGATTTAAATGGTTTAATTTACATTGGGTAAACAGCTATTGAGTATTGTTTTAATATGAGAACAAAAAAGGAGGTTATCAGATCTGTTTGTTTACTTTCACCTTTCCTTTTCATTATATTAATAATTCTGTTCAGGATAATGTAAATTGTTCAGAAAATTGGTTTTTTTTAGCCATCTTTGCCAGAATTCCTACTTCATCCCAGTGCCAGTGAAGACAAAGATAAAACCAAACTACAGCTTCTTTGATAGCTATCACAGTAAACTCTATAAACTGATGCATCAATGAATAATAACTCAACAAGTGATGCTCAATCAAGGAGTTGATTTACTTTTGGAGGAAATGGACATATTGATTGATTCCACTACTTTGGACTGCTTGCAGATTTGCCTGGACTATGTATCACTTGTATGCATTGTGAACTATCCGTTGGTGCAGCGAAATGTGGTAGTGCTGGGACATCTTTGCTGATGGTGTCATTGGTGGTACAATTTTTCCAAAAAGAGCCATCATTTGGCTTGGTGTCATGGCATTTTGCATTCTCCTCCCTTCTGCTTTTGATGGTCTAAAATTTTGGGGCCAACAGAGTCGTGAAGTAAAGGACCTCACCCCCCCACACTGGTATTTGGGGGCCAACAGAGGTGAGGCAAAGAAACTCATCCCCACTGGTATTTGGGGGCCAAGAGAGGTGAGGCAAAGAACCTCACTCCCCACTGGTGCAAAGGCCTATCCACAAGTATGGCTGTATGCTGGACTGGTAGTCAATGACGGGTAAGATCTAATTGCAATGATACCAACCTAAGACGGGAGGCTGATGCCTTGAGGTTAGCTCATCCAATGAAGGGTACGGACCATATGTAGTACTGGACAACCTAAGACAGGTGCGGTCCCTAAGCCACATGCTTGTTGTTTAATTAAACAGAATGAGGGAGATGTTGAGGGCCATAGCCAAGTAGGGGTGGCACCTGGCATTTTGCCAGAGGCAGTGGTTGAGAGGTGACACCAGCAAGCCATTGAGATGATGATGGTTAAGGTAAGCTGTGTATTCAATTGTATATAGACTCATGTTGTCCACCTCAGGCACCCGCTACTTTGGAGTTCTCACGGGGATTCACGGGGAGTTCACATTGGTTGGTGAAGTTCTGGTGGAGGGAGTTCCCTTCGGTGTGTGGTGTTCCCAGGAGTTCGGAAATAAAGTTTTCTTCCTGCTTGAGTGGCTTGAGATTTTGTGCCCAGTCAGACTGAGGCAGCTATCCTACTACCATTGAAGATGGGGGAATAAACCTTAATCCAAGATGCTGGAAAAGATAAGAAAATAGATTGCTCCTGTATCAGCCAGACACAGAGCTAGTTCTTTCAACACCTGTTTTGCACCATGAGATCTTAGTTGGATTGCTAATGTACCAAATTATAAGATAAATACTTGTGTGTCAAGTTTCTAAGTTTGCAATGATTTTTATAGCAACATAGAGAATTGATTCATTTTCTATGATCTTTTTCTAAATAAATTGTTTCTCTTTATCAGCTATAACATCTATTTTAAAAATTTAAACAAGGATAAAGTTTTTTCCAGCATGCATAAAACTGTAGTCCTAATTTTTATTCAAACTTGGGTCTTGTATATCTTTTATTTGATGTAGCTATAGTTTTAATTTAAGAAATTATGCAGGGGCTGGGGTCATGGCTCAGTAGTTGTGTGCTTGCTTAACATGCACAAGGCACTGGGTTGGATCCTCAGAACCACTTAAATGTAAAATAAAGATATTGTGTCATCTTAAAACCTAAAAAAATGTTTAAAAATTAAATTATGCAAAATAATGGATAGTATTGTATTTCTTAGTGAATAGTTTTCACTATTAAAATTAACTTTTTCCATACTATCTCAACAGATACTAAAATAATTATCTATTCTTTCTAATCTGTTTAGTTCTCATCTGGCTTGGTGAACATTTGTTTAATTGCATGGTTTAAAGTGAATTGAAATTAATGAGGTAGTGTTTAAGAAGATCAGATCATATGATTTAACTCACATCTATACCCCAGCAAGCAGCAGTATCGCTAACATTATAAAGGCTGGTCAGGGACTGACATGTTAGTTTTAACTTTCAACCAAAGGTAATAGCCTCATTAGCTGCTTTCCTTCTTGGCAATAGAATAGCTGGACTTTTTCTTTCAAAGTTGAAAAGAGAAGTAATTGCCTCATAGTATGAAACTAAAACAAAAAAAGAATAAATTTTCCTGTGAAGTTATAGATTTAGTTTTAACAATTTTATAGGTAGAGACAAGTAACCCAATGCTTAACTGATTAGGCATATGAAATGCCAGCCCCACTGAATATGGAGAAATAACTGAAAGAATAGATGGTTGCAGAGAATTCTTGAACCATTTTAACTCTAAGTATCAATAGTAAACATGAAAAATGGCTAGTAAAACTATAGACATTTTCATCTTTAGTGCAATCATAAACCTAAAATACAGTACAGGAATGCTCCCAGCTTCCATGTTCTATCTAAACAACCAAAGCAAAATGACCTTTCTTTTTCTTATTTGTAACAGTTGCAATCTGTAAACTTCATACAAATGACCTGACAATTTATTTACCTTACCAGAAGGATAAGTAAATTTTAGCTCTAATTATATATTTCATTAATTCAATAATGAATGTGAATTATTTATGAAATAACTATGCCTTAAAAGTAATGAGTTGAAGCCAGGTGTGGTGGCACATGCCTGTAATCCCAGTGATTTGGGAGACTGAGACAGGAGAATCCCAAGTTCAAATCTAGCCTAAGCAATTTAGTGAGGCCCTAAGCAACTAAATGAGACACTGTGTCAATATTTAAAAATTAAAATATAAAGGACTGGGAATATGGCTCAGTGGTTAAGCACCTCTGGGTTCAATTCCTGGTTAAAAAGAAAGAAAATAAAAAGGAAGGAAGGAAAGAAAGAAAGAAAGAAAGAAAGAAAGAAAGAAAGAAAGAAAGAAAGAAAGAAAGAAAGAAAAAAAGAAAGAAAGAAAGAAAGAAAAAGAAAGAAAGAAAGAAAGGAGAGTTGATTTGTAAATATAGTAGTCTTCTTATTAGCAGGGGAGTATTAATGAGTAACGCACAGAGAATTATATAATTTTCAGTAAAAATTCATTGAATTTGATTTTATTTTAAAGACATAATTATTGTCAAGATCTATTATTGACAAAGAGAGGTTCCCAGTGGTTCTTAAATCAGGTAATGACTAAAATAAAGGGATGTTTACTAATATGTGGGATATATTTTCATTATCATTGGGAATTATTACAGGCATTTAATGCCCTGGGGCCAAATATATAAAAGTTTTGCAATGCAAACTTCATGGAAATAGTGGTCTCCTAAAGAACATTTTTTTCCATAATAATAAAAGCATCATCCCTTCCAGTACTCTCACTTAAATACTTTTCCAAAATGACATAATTTATTATAAAACATTCTCTCCAAGTCTAACAACAGGAATTGGGAAAAAGAATAAAAAGTACAACCAAAGTTAAACACCTCATTATGGAGTCAAAAAGACAAATAACATCCTTAAGGAGTGACTGAAGACAAAACCCAAATATTCACAGAGAAGCAAGCATAAGGGAAAAATTGTAAATGGCTCCAAGAATATAAATAATTATTCTACCCCATGAGGCACAACATAGTATTATAAGTAGACTAGAAAGGTTATTATTGCTTGCTGATGCAAACTTAGAAGATGCTAAAAACAATATATTCATATATCCTTCAACTAGATTCCATTCTCAAATTATTGTTTGGCTGAAACATGGACTTTTTCAGCAATATATTACATCATCTTTCTTTGTCTATATTAAAGTCTACAAAGGAGGTTATATTTAGATATTTGCTTTACTATACATGTGACATTTTTTCTAAATATTAGCAGCTGCTTTAAAATGTTATAACATCTAGAAGAGAAACAGTCTGGGAAAAATGCATTTCAAATATTTTTCTAAGTAAAATCCTCTTGACCAGCCCCCCGACACACACACACATAAAGAGCATCTTCATATTTTCACCCTTAAGCCAAGGCAAATTAATTCTCAGGACATATTACAATCATTGTGAAGCTGTTTATTTAGAGAAATCCATTAATCTGGGTTTTGGGCATCTAGATCTTTCTTATTTCTGTTAGAATATAATATATTAAAATCCAGGTTCACTAAAACTGCCTTTTCAGGAATATGACAGTTTTTTTAACTTATAATTCATAATTTTGCATAAAAAATAAAACCATTACATAAAAGCTGATATTTAATGTATTTGCTAGTGGAAAAATTGGGCTTTGAGAAATATAGATCTTTGAATTATTTTTAAGGAAAATAATAGAATTTGGAAAAAGATGCCTGTACTGGGAAAATTTAGATATTTTTCATGTTTTTTAGTCTAAGAGCAGGGGTGAGTCTGTGTTCTTTTGGTGACTAACATTTTGATAAAAAAATTTTTTTCTCACTGACTTGAAAAAATAAAACAGAGTTTGGTACTAGCTTGAGAAGTGGAAATGAGGGGAGAATTTCCATATAGGAGTCAGAGGTGAGATCCTCAAATTCTGTGAATCAAAAATAAAGACCAAAAATGTAATGACCAACATACAATTATCAAAGAAAAATTTTATTTTCTAATCTTTAATAGTGTCACAGAGGAACTTTAAACTAACTATGAAAATACTCCAGGCCACAAAGAATAATAGATTTATACTACATGAAAAGTTAGAAAGTATCAGCAGAGATTTTTTTTTTTTTGAGGAAAAAGAAAAGGAAGGTTTATTGCTTTGCTAGCAAAGGAGAAACACAATGGACTCCTGTCCAAGAGGCTGTGGATCTGCCCATCAACATAAACAGGGGTTTTTTAAAGAGGTGATTCAAAGGCTGCATTCCACATGTTCTCTGTTGGAGTTGTAATTCATTTGTTAATTTGGGAGACAGACACTTCTGATGCCTTCTCCAAAGTCTAAATTACTTCATTCTTTTGTGGTTGTGTACTCAAGTCTAGCCTATTTCAGAGCCATTCTAAAATGGAGTAACATGAGAGACAGAGTCTTATCTCAGGTAAGGCAGGGCTCTTGAAAAATAACACAAAAGAACATTAAATGAAAAATGTGAATCAAAGAAAGGCTAAAAGAACTTTTAACACTCTTTCTGGAAACAATTACATAATGCTTCCATATTTTACAATGTCACCTTTAAACACATCAGGATCTCATAATGACCTTCCAAAAATACATTTAAATACCTATTTCATTTTGTTGCATTGAGCTCACTCATTAAAAGAATAAAAAGTCAATAAGTAAATGACCTAACATTACATTTTAAAGCCCTTGATAAAGAAGAACAACTCAACACCAAAATTAGTAGAAGATAGTAAATAATTAAATCAAGACTAAAATCAAGGAAATTAAAACAAAAGAAACAATTAAAAAATTGACAAAACAAAAAGCTAATTCTTTAAAAAAGTAAATAAAATTGATAAACTCTTAGTTACCCTAATTAAAAGAAGAGATAAAACTCAAATTACTAAAATTAGTGATGAAAAACAGGATATCATGACAGACACTAATGAAATACAGAAGATAATTAGAAATTGTTGAAAATGTATAATACATTAAAATAAAAAAGCTTGAAGACACTGACAAATTTCTAGAGGCATATGATCTGCCCATATTGAATTAGGAGAATATACACTATTTAAACAGATAAATTTCAAGCAAGGTAATAGAAGATGTCATCAAAACCTACCAAAAAAAAAAAAAGGCAGGAAGAGATAGATTCTCACCCGAGTTCTACAAGACCTTCAGAGAATAATTAATACCAATACTCCTCAAATTACTCCATGAAGTAGAAAAAGAGTGAACCCTTTCTAATTCATTCTATGAACCTAGTGTCACCCTGATACCAACACCAGGCAAATACACATAAAGGAAAACTTTAGATTAATGTCTCTAATGAACATAAAAAAAATCCTCAATTAAATTCTGGCAAATCATGTATAAAAACATAAACAATAAATGCAGCATGATCAACTGGCTTTTATCCCAGGGATGCAAGGTTGGTTCAACATACAGAAGTCAAGAAATATAATTCATCACATCAATAGACTTAAAGACAAGAATCATAAGATCACCTCAATAGATATAGAGAACACACTTGACAAAATACAACATTTATTCATGTACAAAACTCTAGAAACATACCTCAACATTGTAAAAGCTATGTATGCTAAGCCCAAAGCCAACATCATGCTAAATGTAGAAAAAGAGAAAGAATTCTCTCTAAAAAACTGGAGCAAGGTACAGAATCCCTCTTTCACCATTTCTATTCAACATAATCCTTTAAACTCTGGCTAGAGCAATCAGAGAGATGAAAGAAATTTAAAAAATACACATAGGTACAGAAAAAAACAAATCATCACTATTTACTGATGACATTATCCTACATTTAAAAGATTCAATAAATTCCACTAGAAAACTTCTAGAATTAATAAATTTAGCAAAATAGCAGGAAATAAAATTAACACATATTAGTCAAATGCATTTCCATATTTTCGTATATAAACAATGAATCCACTGCAAGAGAAATTAAGAAAACCACCCATTCACAATAGAATTTAAAAAAAAAAATTGGGACTCAATCTAACAACAGAGGTGAAAGACCACTACAATAAAAACTACATAATATTAATGAAAATAACTAAAGAAGATCTTAGAAGATAAAAAGTCTCCCATGCTCTTGGATAGGCAGAATTAATATAGTCAAAATGGTTGTACTGCCAAAACTGTTATACAGATTTAATGTAATCCCTATTAAAATCTCAATGATAGTCTTTATAGAACTGGAAAAAATAATCATGAAATTTATTTGCAAAAATGAGTGACCCAGAATAGACTGGACAAAGCAATCCACAGCAAGAAGAGTGAGACAGAAGACATCACAATACCAGACCTTAAAATATACTACAGAGGAAAAGCAACAAAAGTGGTATGATATTGGTACCAAAATGAAGATGTAAACAAATGGTACAAAATAGAAGACACAGAGTCAAACCCAAATATATATGGTTATCTCATACTAGACAAAGGCACCATAAACATACATTGGAAAAAAGATTGCCTCTTCAACAAATGGTGCTAGAAAAACTGGAAATCCATATGTAGCAAAACGAAATTAAACCTTTTTCTCTCACTTTGCCCAAAAATTAACTCAAAGTGATCACAGGTTTTAGACGCTAGAACAGAGACCCCATGCCTAACAGAAAAAAAAATGTAGGCCCAAATCTTCATCATGTTGGCTTAGGACCTGACTTCCTTAACCAGACTTCTAAAGCCCAAGAAATAAAATCAAGAATTAATTAATGGAATGGGTAGAAAGTGAACTGGTTATATTTAGGAAAGGAAACAATAATGTAATAAGAGATGCAACAGAATGAGAAAAAATCTTCAGTACATGCACCTCAGATAGAGCACTAATTTCCAGGATATATAAAAAACCTAACTCAAAAAACTCAACACTAAAAAAGAAATAATCCAATCAATAAATGAGCTAAGGAACTGAACAGACACTTCACAGAAGAGGAAATACAATTGATCAACAAATATATGAAAAGATGTTCATCATCTCTAGCAATTAGAGAAATTCAAATAAAACCTACTCTAAGATTTTATCTAATTCCTGTTGGTATGGCAATTATCAAGATTACAAGTAATTATTAGTGTTGGCGAAGATGTGGGGAAAAAGTATACTCATACATTGCTGCAATGTAGGACTGCAAATGGGTGTAAACACTCTGGAAATAAGTATGGAGATTCCTCATAAAACTTGAAATGGAACTAACATTTGACCCAGCTATTCCACTCCTCTGTTATACTCAAAGGACTTAAAATCAGCATACAAAAGTGATGCAGCCACATCAATGTTTATAGCAGTTTAACTCACTACAGCTAACATTGTGCAACCAACCTAGATGCCCTTCAACAGGTTAATGGATAAAGAAAATGTGGTACATGTACCCAATGGACTATTACTCAGATTTAAAGAAGAATGAAATTATGGCATTTGCAGGTAAATGAGTGTAACTAAGAATATCATGATAGATGAAATAAGACATTCCCCCCAAAAATGAAAGACCTAATGTTTTCTCTGATAAGCAGTTGCTGATCCATAGTGGGTGGGGGTAGGGAAGAATGAAGGAAGTTTGGATTTGCAGATAAGAGTGAGAGGAGGGGTGGGACAGTGAGGATGGGAAAGTTGGTAGAAAGAGACAGACATCATTACCTTATATACATGTATGATTGCACTACTAGAATGACTGTGCACCATGTACATACAGCCAGAGGAATGAGAAGTTTTGGTCCATTTGTATATAATATATCAAAATGCATTCTACTGTGATGTATAACTAATTAGAACAAATATTTAAATATGTGTTTTATTTAAAAAACTAAAATAAGTAAATTCCTATTTAACTGTGAAGAGTTATAAAGTTGTATATATGACTTACTGAAAACAGGATACTTGATCCAGCTATAAAATATCAAATGACATAAATATATACCAACCAACATTGTTATTTATATGCAAATCTGAAACCATTGCTACAGATAATTTTAGTTTCAAGAACAACATCTTTATAAGGTGCTGTCTCCTAATTTTTGCATTTAACTAATTTTAACTTTTAGTGTAGAATTTAGAATCTATAGTGTATGGTAACAATAATCTCAGGTCTGCATGGGTTAGAAAAATCAAACACAACCTTAAATATACATTTAGGAGACTGTGTTCATGATCAGGAATTGACTTAGTCAAAACAAGCAGATATAAAACAGGAATTCAAATGATAGTGTGGACCTTCTATTTCAGATACAATGTATAAAAGAGAACACTTATTGATTATCTTGCTGGTAAACTTGCATGAGTTTTCATTTTATACATTTTTACATATAATTTAGACATGCCTTAGACAGATATAGTTCTCAGATGCATACATATATCTAGTCACATATATTTAGGGTGTCAACTAAATTTTTATAACCCAAATAACTGTTTTATTAACCAGTTACAAAGTTATCATTTAAGACATTAGGTACAAGTGTTTTATTAACCAGTTACAAAGTTATCATTTAAGACATTTAAGATATTAGGTACAAGTCCTAATTTCTTCAAGACTTAGTTTCTGCAAGTAATAAAATCAAACATATACAATAAAATTATTATTACCTATTAAGAAAATTATCTTAATAGATTATAGCAGATCAATGTTTTAGACTTTGCTTTATATCAGTACATAAGAACTTTAACTGACTGTACAAATTACAGCCAATTTAATCACAAACACAAACTTTTTAAGATTTACCTTCTGCAAAACTTCCACAACATATTTGAACATTCACAACTTCTTTACTTTCTTAGTTTTGGGTGCTTTCATCGTGGACTTTAGCATAAGAATATAACTTTAACAGACAAAATACTTTCTCATTCAAAAACATTTCTTTTAACTTAATTTTCCATACTAAAATATTTCCATACTTATAACTTTCTTTTATCTTATTTAGTTTCAGTCTCTTTCTTAAATTCATACTCTGAAAGAATACTTACAAATATTATCTGCACATGTAATTTACACATCAAATTTCATCCCAGGAGAAAGATCAGATTATATATAATATACAAAAAAACTGTCTCTTAATCTTTTCTCCCCCAGGTGGTATACAAATAAGGGGTTGAAGCACAGGTTAATTTTGAGCCTGACCTTACTGCTTTATCATTATTATGATGTCATCAATGTTAAGTGAGTTACCCACTGTCAATTGTACCCAGAGGCTCCTTTGGGGACTTTTTCTCATACTATGCATATTGATATGGAATGGAGGAAGCCGGCCCTTTCCATCCTTTTATTTTGGCTTCCTTGAAGATTCACTTGCAGAAGCTGCCTACAAAAAACGTGTTGGCCTTAGTTTTTGTTTTTCTTTTTGTTGTTTTTGTTTTATTTTTTTGGTGTAGCATTTAGTTTCATGGGATACTGTTATTGCAATAATTGCTTTGTCTTAGTGATGCATATCTCCTGGTGAATTGTGGTGCCCTTTCAGATCTTAAATGGGGTGACTAGTCTTTTCCTCAGGTCATATATTAAGAGTGCAGAAACTCATGGTCACATCCTTTGTGGCCAGCAGTCTCCACACCCCATATGCAAAAGGTGCTGGAATGCAGGGCAGAGGCAAGCTTCTCTTAAGCCATTTTTCTGTAGCTCAGGCAGCTTTTGTGGTAGGTTTTTTTTTTTGTCAACCTTAGGGTTAGTGTCTTTGACCCACAGTGAGATTATCTGAAGTTGCCTGGGACCAAGCTGAGAAATAGTGCTTAGAGTGCCAACACTGTGGTTAAAAGGTTTAAATATTTTTAACACTTTTTTCTGGTGTCCTTCTATCCTTGCATACCAGAGGAAATACCTTTAGGACCTTCAACTTAGTTCCTAATGGTTCAGACCCCTTATCTTGCAACTGGATAAATGTCTGTACATACAGAATCTCTTACATACACTTTACTCCTAACAGACCAGCTTCAACACCAAGATTGTATCACAATCCAGAAAAAAAGTATTCAAGGCCAGATTGTGTTACAGGATACTATCTTTCTCTTAGACTGTTTTATACCTATAGGTAGCCCATTCAGTCAAGATCTCTCTGATCAAGAGGCTACAGGTAAGATCAATACAGCACAGCCCACATATTTAAAGTCTAGCAACAGATAGAAAAAATAAAAACACCGATGAATAGAGGATAACTGAAACCAGGGCTGACAGATGGGAACCTTTAAAAGATATATACTGGCACAAACAAATTCCTTCAACTTACTTTACCTATGACAGACCTACTCCAAGTGCAGGATTGTATAATAATCTAGAAAGCTATTAAAAAACCAGATTGTAGAGTGAAACATCATAGACAGGCTTATGCCTATAGGTGGTCCTTCAACTTATTTTACCTCCAACAGATTAACTCCAACTGCAAGAATGTACAAAAACAAACAAAACAACAACAACAAAAAAAAAAAAAAACAGAAAGAGAGACAATGAGAGAAGAGCCCCGAAACTATGGCTGACAGATGGGAACCTGAAAATTCAGCAGCCATAATATTTTCCAAGAGACTAACTATGAGAAGAATGCAATAAGGGCCACATCTTAAATTTCACCTTTATGTGTATTGATAATGCCAATTCTAAAAATTAATAAATAAACAGAAGAAAAAACAGTATAATTTAGGGAGTAATCTTGAGGGAGAAAGAAAAAGAGAAATTTCAAGGGACTGAAATGAAGCAAACAATATTCTATGTATGCACAATTATGTCAAAACTAACCCCATAATGATGTTGTATTATGTTGTACTAATAAAAACATACAAGGGGAAAACAATAGATGTTATATAAAAATTACTTGAAGAGGAAAATTAAAGATATTCAGATCAATGACAATAAAATCAATGTATTTACATCAGATTTCCCTACAAAAAATAATAAAAAGATTTTTTTTTTCTGGAGGAAGGTCAGTGATACCAGTTGGAAACTCAGAATGTGAGGCAGGAATAAAAATCAGTAGTGAAAGAATTCCCCACCCAAAGACACTTTGCCAGGAGAATTCCAATTTTATTGCAAAAAGCAATAAAGGGGAGATGGTAGGGCTTAGATAAATGGCAGGCCACTCGTTTATTGGCAAGTTCTTCCAGATATCAGCTCCGGAGCCCAGGAATTAGTTCTCATTGGGGCTAAGGTTCCCCGCCAGCAAGATTTGAAATTGGCCCTGGCGGGAGAGTTCACAAGGGCGTGAACTTTTCGCACCACTGCAGAAAAGAGGAAGATAGGAAGAAGTCCTTAGGCGCCATGTTGGGGTTTTTTTCTCTGGGGTATGGCTGCCATTTATACTTTTCCCAACAAGTAGAAATGGAAATTATGTAGAAAAATATAAAAGAACTATCTTTTCCTTTTAATTTCCTTGAAATATGTATGGCTATTTAAGGCAAATGTTAAAAACATTTTATTGAAGGATTTATAACTTATTTAGATGTTATGCACAAAGCAGAATTTGTCAACCTATGGCTCATGCACCACATCCAGTCTGCTATGAATTTTTGTATAGTCTATGAGCTAAGAATGATTTTATATTTACATTTTTAATTCTTGAAAATGACACTGCCAGTTATTGGTTACTGAAATGAGTTCTATTGAAGTATAACATTAGAGAATCACTTTGATGCAAGCATATAAAGCAAGGTTTATTTAAAAAGGGGTAACAGAATTCTCCCTGGAGGGAGAAGGGTATCCTGGTATCCCGAGAAGTGAGGTGTTCAGCCTTTTTATATGTCCCAGGCTTTCTTTTGTTCCCTTGCTCTCTTCCCTTTATCTTTTTCCTTCCTGCATATAAGACTAGGCCCAGAAAACGCTCAGTGGAATAACAAAAAGTTAGAAAACAGGTGGGTTGAAGGGAAAGGGAAGAGTAATCCAGGCAGGAGGGGGCCCAGGGCAAATTGATTAGCAACTTTTACAACTCCCTGTAGGAAGGGAGAATTCCTGGGGCTGGTTACTCTTGGCAACAGGTTGGAGCAGGGGCACATTCTTGATAAGGGTGGGGGAAGAGCTCTCATGGAATTAACCTTTCAGTTCTACCATTCTCTGGATCTACCCCTTGACCATCTGCCTGTCTAATTCTGACTTAAAAAGAATATTTTATGACACGTGAAAATTATATGAAATTCGAATTTCAATGATCATGAATATAGTTTTATTGGAACTCAGCCATATTCATTTGTTTATGTATCATCTACCATATTTTGGGTACTATTTCCTTTCATATTCAAAATTTAACTTAAAATGAACCATACTACTAAACATAAAACTAAACATAGTACTTACACTCCAAAATATCTGGAAGAAATCAGTAGAGTGGTTTTGATTTGCATTTCTCTGACTGCTAGAGATGGTGAGCATTTTTTCATGTACTTGTTGATTGATTGTATGTCCTCCTCTGAGAAGTGTCTGTTCAGATCCTTGGCCCATTTGTTGATTGGGTTATTTGTTATCTTATTGTCTAATTTTTTGAGTTCTTTGTATACTCTGGATATTAGGGCTCTATCTGAAGTGTGAGGAGTAAAAATTTGTTCCCAGGATGTAGGCTCCCTATTTACCTCTCTTATTGTTTCTCTTGCTGAGAAAAAACTTTTTAGTTTAAGTAAGTCCCATTTGTTGATTCTTGTTATTAACTCTTGTGCTATGGGTGTCCTATTAAGGAATTTAGAGCCCGACCCCACAATATGTAGATCGGAGCCAACTTTTTCTTCTATCAGACGCAGATTCTCTGATTTGATATCAAGCTCCTTGATCCATTTAGAGTTAACTTTTGTGCATGGCGAGAAAAAGGGATTCAGTTTCATTTTTTTGCATATGGATTTCCAGTTTTCCCAACACCATTTGTTGAAGATGCTATCCTTCCTCCATTGCATGTTTTTAGCCCCTTTATCAAATATAAGATAGTTGTAACTTTGTGGATTAGTCTCTGTGTCCTCTATTCTATACCATTGGTCCACTCGCCTGTTTTGGTACCAGTACCATGCTGTTTTTGTTACTATTGCTCTGTAGTACAGTTTGAAATCTGGTATCGCTATACCGCCTGATTCACACTTCCTGCTTAAAGTTGCTTTTGCTATTCTGGGTCTTTTATTTTTCCATATGAATTTCATGATTGCTTTATCTATTTCTACAAGAAATGCCATTGGGATTTTGATTGGCATTGCATTAAACCTATAGAGAACTTTTGTAATATCACCATTTTGATAATGTTAGTTCTGCCTATCCATGAACAGGGTATATTTTTCCATCTTCTAAGATCTTCTTCTACTTCTCTTTTTAGGGTTCTGTAGTTTTCATTGTATAAATCTTTCACCTCTTTTGTTAGGTTGATTTTTGGAGGATATTGTGAATGGAGTGTTTTTCCTCATTTCCGTTTCAGACGTTTTGTCGCTGATATACAGAAATGCCTTTGATTTATGCGTGTTGATTTTATATCCTGCCACTTTGCTGAATTCATTTATTAGTTCTAGTAATTTCTTTGTAGACCCTTTTGGGTCTTCTAAGTATAGAATCATGTCATCTGCAAATAGTGATAATTTAAGTTCTTCTTTTCCTATTTTTATGCCTTTAATTTCTTTCGTCTGTCTAATTGCTCTGGCCAGTGTTTCGAGAACTATATTGAATAGAAGTGGTGATAGAGGGCATCCCTGTCTTGTTCCAGATTTTAGAGGGAATGCCTTCAACTTTTGTCCATTCAGAATGATGCTAGCCTGAGGCTTAGCATAGATAGCTTTTACAATGTCAAGGTACGTTCCTGTTATCCCTAGTTTTTCAAGTGTTTTGAACATAAAGGGATGCTGTACTTTGTCGAATGCTTTCTCTGCGTCTATTGAGATGATCATATGGTTCTTATCTTTAAGTCTATTGATGTGGTGAATAACATTTATTGATTTCTGTATATTGAACCAGCCTTGCATACCAGGGATGAATCCTACTTGATCATGGTGCACAATTTTTTTGATGTGTTTTTGTATTCGATTTGCCAGAATTTTATTGAGGATTTTTGCATCTAGGTTCATTAGAGATATTGGCCTGTAGTTTTCTTTCTTTGAGGTGTCTTTGTCTGGTTTCAGAATCAGGGTGATGTTGGCCTCATAGAATGAATTTGGAAGAGCTCCCTCTTTTTCTATTTCCTGAAATAACTTGAAAAGTATTGGTATTAATTCTTCTTTAAAGGTTTTGTAAAACTCCACTGTATACCCATCTGGTCCTGGGCTTTTCTTGGTTGGTAGTCTTTTGATGGCTTCTTCAATTTCATCCATTGATATTGGTCTGTTCAAATTGTGTGTATCCTCTTGACTCAGTCTGGGCAAATCATATGACTTAAGAAATTTATCGATGTCTTCACTATCTTCTATTTTATTGGCAGCCACTATGAAGTCAAACAACAACAAGTGCTGGCGAGGATGTGGAGAAAAGGGTACTCTTGTACATTGCTGGTGGGACTGCAAATTGGTGCGGCCAATTTGGAAAGCAGTTTGGAGATTCCTGGGAAAGCTGGGAATGGAACCACCATTTGACCCTGCTATTGCCCTTCTTGGACTATTCCCTGAAGACCTTAAAGGAGCATGCTACAGGGATGCTGCCATATCGATGTTCATAGCAGCACAATTCACAATAGCTAGACTGTGGAACCAACCCAGATGCCCTTCAATAGATGAATGGATAAAAAAAATGTGGCATCTTTACACAATGGAGTACTATGCAGCAATAAAAAATGACAAAATCATAGAATTTGCAGGGAAATGGATGGCACTAGAGCAGATTATGCTTAGTGAAGCTAGTCAATCCCTAAAAAACAAATACCAAATGTCTTCTTTGATATAATGAGAGCAACTATGAACAGTGCAAGGAGGAAGAGCAGGAAGAAAAGACTAACATTTAACAGAGTCATGAGATGGGAGGGAAAGGGAGAGAAAAGGGAAATTGCATGGAAATGAAGGGAGACCCTCATTGCTATACAAAATTACATATAAGAGGTTGTGAGGGGAATGGGAAAATAAACAAGGAGAGTAATGAATTACAGTAGATGGGGTAGAGAGAGAAGATGGGAGGGGAGGGGAGGGGGGATAGTAGGGGATAGGAAAGGTAGCAGAATACAACAATTACTAATTGGGCATTATGTAAAATTGTGGATGTGTAACCTATGTGATTCTGCAATCTGCATTTGGGGTAAAATTGGGAGTTCATAACCCACTTCAATCTAATGTATGAAATATGATATGTCAAGAGCTTTGTAATGTTGTGAACAACCAATAAAAAAATAAAAAATTAATTATAATAAAAAAAAGAAAAAAAAAGAAATCAGTAGAATATTGTTGTAATTTGTGGGTCAACAAGGATTAGTATAACAAAAAGGGGGTGGGGCCACAGAAGCAATAATCGTAAAAGAAAATGGGTTTCATCCATTTTTTGTGTGTGTGCCAGGGATTGACCCCAAGGTTGCTTTTCCACTGAGTGACATCTCTATCCCTTTATATTTTTTTTATTTTAATATATTTGTTTTTGCCTTTTCCAGCTTTTTAGCGGCCTCTTTTAGTTATGGTCTCGTGATCACTTTCTCCATGTTTAAGGCCAACAGTATAGCAACTTTAAATCTATCTATCATCTACCTCATCTCTACCTCCCTGGTCACATTCTCTGACTCTATTCTTCTGACTCCCTGTTACAAGAATTGTTATGATTAAATTGTGTCCACTGAAACATCTATAATAACCTTCTACTCTTAAATCTTAATTCCAAATGTAAAGTTCCTTTTTCCATGTAAGATATTAATGGGCTTTGGGCATTAGGATATAGACATCTTGGAGGGTCATTACTCTGTCTTCCACAAAACAAACAGCCCTGTATATTCAAACAGACAACTGAGAAATGAAGACATAAGAATGAATGGCCCATATGTAAATAAAAATATTGTGAATATCTTTACTGTTTACAAAATTTCAAATCAAAAGTACAGTGAGATATCATTACTTGAACCCTAGAATGTGCAAAAATCAAGTCTGACAGTACAGGATTGGGACCATACCTTGTTTTGCACATATGAAGTTCTGGGTCCAATTTCCAGAATTACAAAATAAATGTATCTTGCTAAAATTATATTGCATGGTATGATGGACAACTCCTGTTATCCTAGCTACTTGCGAGGCTGTAGCAGGAAGATTGCAAGTTTGAGGCCAGCCTGGCTACTTATTAAGACCATGTCTCAAAAATAAAATGTAAAATAATAATAAATATAGATGTAGTTTAGTGGTAGATAATTTGTCTAGAATGTGTAGGGTCCTGTATATAATTCAGAGAACAACAATAAGAACAAAAAAGACTGACTATATAAAGATGAGGTGAAGATATGTAATAAATAAGAGCCTCTTATATTGTTGTTGGGTTGGAAAGTGATTCAGCCATTTTGGAAAGCAGTTCACAAGTTCTTATTATGTGATTTGGTGAGTCTACCTTTAGGCATTTGAATAAAGGAATGAAAACCTGTGTACACAAAAAAGATTTTATTTGAATGTTCTTAGCAGGTTTCTTGATAACATTACAAAACTGAAAGCAGTCAACTGAGGTATATTCATACAATGTGATACTATTAGAAATAAAAGAAACAAACCACCAATATATGCAATACAACTAAGTGTATTAAAAAAACATGCCAGGTGTGGTGGTGTATGCCTATAATTCCAACTGTTTGTGAGGCTGAGGCAGGAGAATCACAAGTTCAAGGTTAACCTAGGCAATGTATAAACACCCTGTCTCAAAACAAAATATAATTTAAAAAATGAGGATGTAGTTTAGAGGAAGACCTCTTACTTAACATGCAGGAGGCCCTGGGTTTCACCCAGAACCACCAAAAGAAACAAAACCCAAGCATTGTACTGAGCAAAAGAAGCCAGACACAAAAGATTATATAGTGTATGTGAAGTTCTAGAAAGGGCTAAATTAATCTTTTGGTGTTGGAAATCCTTAAACTTCTTTCTTTTATAGGAAAACTGATTGCACAGGGCTATGATTGGCTTGATATTTATACATGTGAATATGTTTGTGAAAATATTTTGAACTTCACAATTAAAATTGATGAATTATTTCATATTCTAATTATACTTTAATAAATTGAAGTATGCATTATGAAGTTTTAAGAAGCATTTAAATAAGCAGAAATAATATAATTGGAAATAAATGACAACTTATTAATTTGATTTTGAATAAAATTCAATGGATGAAAATGCAACATTGACCACTGTATAGTTTATTGTAATGTATGATTCTGGCATTGAGCACATATTATGTATCAGACATAGTCTATGGCTGAATATTCAGGAAAAAAATAGATAACAGTCCTAGTCCACATGTTCTACTGAAAAAACAGCCTCTGTCTCAGAGCAAAGCCTGTCCAAGGAAGGGACATGGTCTTTTTCCTTGGAAAGACCCACAGAGCACTCCTAGGCACATTCCCACCCTGCTAAGTTGTTTACCTACAAATAACAGGAGAGATCTGCTGCCAGGTGTCCCTGACTCAGTCAGGCTAGGTGGGGATCCATAGCAGCCCCCTAGCAGCCACCAATCAGCATGAGACAGGGAACTACCTGGGATGACAGATAACCCTCCCAGTAGTTTATGGTGGTTGATAACAAGTTGGGAAACCATGTAGTTCAGCACATACACCCCTCTTGGCTTCTAGAAAGGGCTAAATTAATCTTTTGGTGTTGGAAATCCTTAAACTTCTTTCTTTTATAGGAAAACTGATTGCACAGGGCTATGACCAATTTATGCACAGGGCTTAAACCAATCAGTTCAAATGAATACCCCTTTTGTACTGACCAATCACCCCTACCCAACTTGTTCCTGCCAGTGAATGTGCTAATCATGTTTTAGAGTTATTTGATTTTCCCGTGGTGTGTGATGATTTGCTAAAAGAGGCTATGATGTATGTGAAGTCCCTGCCCTCTCCAAAAAATGTATAAAACTGCTGCAAACCCTGGGCTCAGGGCCTCTCAGCGTCACCAGTTTCTGTTTGTGGGCGTGGAGGACCGAGCTAGCTCACAATAAACACCTCTTTGCTGCTTACATCGATCTTGGGTCTCTGGTGGTCTTTGGGGGTCCCGAATTCAAGCATAACACTACTGCAAAACAATAGTTGATATATACATAAATAAGGTATTTTAAATAGTGATAAACACAATAAGGGAAATGAAGTGGTTACTAATATAATGACTTTGGGACTCTTTGCTATTTGAACTGGAAAGAAGCCTCTGTGAAGAAAAGACACTTAACCTGACATTTATGTCTTGAGAAGTAGTCCATTCAAGTCTCAGTGCAAGTCAAAGTCCATTGATTAATTATTACTACAGACAGCATAAAAATAGAAATAAATATGTTATGGGCTAGGTTTTGTGGAAAGAATAACTTTTGCTGAGCCCTGAACATCTGGCAGAATCATCAGAAAGAAACAAATATGGAAATCATACCACAAGTTCTACTTTAATTTCTTTTTCCTCCACTGAACCATACTCTGACCCAATTCATATCTTTTAGATTCTCATGGTACCTTTTACACTACATGTCAGTGCAATATTTATTAGCATATCTTACTCTCAAGACGGATTAATATTGTCTCCAGCTTTGTATTAATCAATATCTGACACTACAGAGACTCAAAAAGTATCAAAATTACTTGAATTAGTGTTTATATACATAGTCACCATACTGCTTCTATTCTCACACCATCTCCATCACTTCTGAGGAGACCAAAGCAAATTTTAAAAACTTTTGTGACTCTGATGATTGACCCAAGGGTTTCACACATGCTAGGCAAGCACTCTACCTCTGAGCTATATCCCATGCTTTTTAAAAAATTTTATTTTGAGATAGGAACTTCATAAATTGCCCAGGTTGGCTTCAAACTCTCCATACTCATGCTTCATTCTCTCATGTACTTCTGGGGTCATTCTGCCATTGTTCAAATCCTGATCTAGTTTCAAATCCCAATTCTACCACATAGGCAATTTAAATTTTCTATGCCTCAGTTTCTATATCTATAAAATTAGGAAGATAACAATGTCTGTGTCATAAAATTGTTATAAAGACTAAATAAGTGAATACCTTAAAATGTTTAGAATGATGTCTGGAATGCAGTATGCACACATTTAAATGTAGCTCTTACTACTATTATTACATTCTGATTACTGTGTTATGTCAAACTGAGCTTCACAAGTCTAAGATAAACAAAACTGAGTGAAGGAAAGAAGTTACATTTCTTTAAAAGAGGACATTGGCGTACTTTATTTGACTACATTTTTCTTCTCTATTACTGCCACTGAATAGCTTCCTCTATTTATGTTCATTTTTAAACTTTCCTTTTCAGCATTCCTTTTATGACTGAATCTCACTGTGAATTTGAGTTGTAATGTGCTATATTAGATAGTACTAGTATAAAAATAAATTGAATTGTTTTATTTTCCACTTAAGTTTAAATTTAGGTAAACAGTTTTTTCCCTCATGTTTCAAAGATATGGTAAGCTTAAAACTGCATTAGTTTTACATTCATAATTAGAACTTGATTTGAAAAGTAAGCTTCACAATTTAAGATGAGATCCTTTTATTTGAATCTTTTAAAAAATCATTCCTAAATTGTCAATTTTGAAAAAAAAATAGTCTGAATTCAAATATAATAAGCAGAGTATGCTTTTGAAGAAACAAAAGATCATAACCCTTATGATAACCATTTGATTTTATAGTCCACCAAATCAAGTGTGTTTCAAACTAGTCTCTTATGAATGTATATAAACAAATTTTATATTTCAGTAGATGATTTTTCATTGATTTGCCTGGAGCAAAACTAAATGCTCAGCTAAAAAGATGATGGAAAAGTCATTAAAGCTGTAAAAACCTAACAAGCTTACATCCATTTAGAAGAATGACCTTAAGAAATTATTGGAATTGCCAAAAACCTAATGTTTTGTTTAATGATAATATGTTGAGTATAGTTTTTGTTGCTCAACCATTTTTTATAATGAGATAACAGAGAAAGAATTTGCTAAATCATCAGTATAATCAAAAGGTAAATGTCTAGTTTTTTGGTTTTTCCTATTCTTCTGTTTCAGTGCATTCTAAACTTTCTTTGTAGGCCTATCAAATAAAAACACTTTGTGAGCATAAAACAATAAAGCTTCATTTGCAAACTTTTAAAATCAAGGCCTCATTAAGGATAGGGACTTTACATTTTTCTCTTCATGAAAAAGGAGCATATTGTATTCTAAAGTAAGAAAGTTCATTCCTAACTCAACTTGGACTAAAAATTTAAACATGAACGTTAGCACTGCCTAAAGGAGAAACCCTTGATATATAGGAAAATGTCAGTCTCTAAGATAACTAGATCCCATAGCATAGTGAGCTTTTATAGTTGAAAATCAACGTCTTGGACTGCATTCAGAAGCAAATAGGTAGTGGATGACAAAAATTAAGAGAAAAGGTGAAAGTGCTACATAAAACTACTACTATTAAATAGCTTTGTGCCATCATTCAGTTTGGTCGTGTATTTTACCAATACATCAAGCAAGTTTACGTTAACCAGTTCTAAGTCATATTTTGTTGTTTAGTCTAAATATTAACTTCTTTTCTTATGCTCTTTCTAAATCACAAGGACACTTATTACTCAGAGTTCTCATTCCAGTGCTCTATACATTGCTTTGGTAACACAGTTGTGCTTAATAAATTCTTATTGATATTTTCACATTCATATTTTCATTTATTTTCCATTTTTTTTGTAAGACATAGGTCATTCTCCTATATCACTCCTCCAAATGTATGTAAAAGGACATTAGTCAAGCAAGTATTAGAACCAAAAAAGTTAGTGCTTATTTGTGTGCTTACAGAGCTGTGCTTTTACATCCAAATCAATTAAATTCTGTGATCATGGTAGATTAGTTTAAAGTTTGGCAGAGGCTATATTTGATAACTCTCATGGACAGAGCAGAAAGCCCTATTGGAATCTATTACATAAATGCATGTTTCCATAAACTAAACTCACAGTTCAAAAAAGTTTACCAAAAATATTTATCAATATATTAAACACAACATATGTTTGTATATATATCCATATATACATGTATACACACATAAGTATATAAAATCTCAGTGGCAAGCAATGAAAAGAGATGTATTTTTATAGTGGTTTTAAAAAGCTTTCATTTACAAGAATTAAATAGGTTTCATTTTATAGGTGAGCTGGTAATTTAAAAAATTTAAACACTATTATGCTAGTAGCTTGTAATTGCTCCTCAAATGGTTAACATGTTCAATAGCACTTTGCAATATTTTGCAACAGTAAACTCTTATCCACAGTTGTGTTATACTTTCTTGACATTTTTTTCATTGCTGTTCTTGATGTAAATTAAAACAATATTAAAATTATTTTTTTCAGGAAAATAACACTTATGTGCATAAATAAAAAGTGAATCCCAGTGCTACATAGTTAAAGTTTCATTTCACACACAGATTTTTTTTAACCAATCATCTGTAGTTGTGTTTGGCAAAAGTCAATTTATACATCCTAACACACTACCATTTTTTATTTAATTATCATATCAATAATACCAATGCACCCCTACACTAAATCAATAGTTATTATGCCAACTAAATAAAATCAAAGTGAAAAAGCTTGGATAAGTATTCTATTCATCAAACGCAAATTTAAAAAAGAATTAAAGTAGATGAAAATGAAATGGGTAGGTGAAATTTTAAAATTTTGTTTCCTTCCTAAACATGTCATGAGACTGTCTTTGGAAGTGAGTAATCTGGAAAATGAAGTGATATAATTAATTTATGTGAGAATGGGAAATATGAGAAAAACACATGCATGTAATTAACTGTGTATAAAAGAGTAAAATCATCCACAGATCTTTTTGTATTTCAATTGAAATTCATTTATTTAATAAATCTTTATGACTGACATGGAGATACAAAGATGAATATGGTCTCTGCTTCAAAGGGTACAATATAGTGGCAAAAACTACTATCATACATGTGTTAAGTGATAAATACTATAAGAGAGGCATGGGCAAAATGCTAGGGAGCAAAAAAGGGAAGACATTGCTTTGTAACTGTGAGAAGGCTTCATGGAGGAGGTGAAAAATAAGGGTCATGAGATGAGGTAGGTAGAATTTTTCTAGGACAGTAAAGAAAGAAAAGACATTCCATAAAATAACAAAGGAATATAGATAGAAAAGAGGACATGGTAAAGGAAATTCAATCCAGCTGAAATTTATTTTGCAGAAATCGGGAAGATATAGAGATAAGAAGCAACACTATAGAGACTGAGTAGGAAGGAAGTGTAATGGACTATGTATATCATACTAAAGAGTGTAGAGTCCATACTATAGGTAGTTTTGAAAGTTACTAGGAATAATAGTGAAGGGGTTATAATTGTCTTAAAAATCATCTCTGTTGCCAGTATAAGGAATTGTCTTGGTGGCATATTAAGGAGACAAAACTAAGGAAACTTTTATGAACCTGTTTAATAGAACAAGTAAAATTATTGGGAATGAAATAAAACTATGACAATGGGATGGAGTAGGGGTTGAGACATCATAGATAGATATCAAATGACTCTGAGGCCACCTGGAATATGGAGATTGAAAGGAATGAAGGAGTAAAGATTAGGTCATTTTTTTAGGTAGGACAACTGGCTACAAGATTACAAAGCGAGTAATTGTAAAAGGAAGTTTAGGAGGTTAAGTAGGGGGAGCATAAGTGAAAATACTTTGGCAAGCTGTTGATTAGAAGTACCTCAGAGACTGATTAGAAATATACAGCAAGAACTCAGGATGAAATTGGGTTAGAAAAGTGGATTTTCGAGTCATCAGCATATAGGTATTCTTAAAGGCATGAATAAAAACACATAAAGAGAGGGGAGAGGTCAGAGGATAGAAGACAATGAAGAACAACACAAGAGAATATATGGAGGTGGCCACAAAATATAAAATATAAGATATATAAAAGAATTACAGCATTTTTGACATATTTAAAATTTAAATTGCCCGAAGAAGAAATTTTTGTAGTGATTACTGAAATATGTATTTTCCTTGTAAATTCTATTTTTGGCAGATTACCATATTGAATGATTTGCCTAAAGTTGTTTTCCTGAATTTATAAAACTCAGTTGTAATATCTACTCCATGACACATGTACCAATGTTGATTTTCTCTTCTCTCTTCTTTTTAAATACTAAATAAAAATTGAACGCAGAGCCTCACAAATGTTAGGCAAGTATTCTACCTCTAAGCTATATCTTCTAGCCTTATTTTATCTGGATGTCTCTAAGTTACTCAGGCAGACCTTGAAATTGTGATCTCCCTACCTTTACCTCCAGAGTAGCTGGGATTACAGGAATGTGCCACTATGCCCTGCCAATTTCCTGATTTTGATGCTATACAATAATCATATAAGTTGTTGCCCCTGGGGAAAGATAGGTGAAATGTACATGGATTTCAAGTACAATATAATTCTCTTAGCTGCATAAAGAATTTTGTTCCCCATTTTTAAAGGCAATCTGAGTTGACTATCACTTGTAATTGAATGAGAACAGTGTTCCATTGGAGTAAAAATATAAATGAAGTATTTCCCAATATTTTTAATGTTCTATCAAAGAAAGGAAAAAAATAATGTTTTTATCACTGAATAGAAGACTTAAAAATAAATAAATAGATTCTTCAGAAGCTAGAAAAATTCATATTCTTCTTCACAAGAAGGAAAGGAACCAGTTTTTCCTTTCAGTGTCATCTCAATCTTTGTGTCCTCAAGCTTAGGATATAACGGAGAACAGGCCCTGAAGTCCAGGACCAAGAAGGATGGAAAGTCTGATTAGAGATCTCTCTATTAGGGGAGAAGTTCCCAAAGGGCATTACCACCAGTGGGCTATGCCTGTGTATTTCCTAATTAAAAACTTGCTTCCACATATCTTTGGAGACTGAATTCATACTATTTGTATAACTGGAACTCTGCAAGCCAACATTTCAGTTAAAAAATAAATAAATTACACTTCCCAAGAAACATGACAAAAAAGTATACACCCTTTCTGTAAGAACACATTTTTTAATAAAAGCTGCAGTGAATCTTCAGATCAAATTACAAAGAAGACAAATTCACAATAAAAATAAATTACTAAATACATGAAGAAATAAGCCACAACAAGTGAGAATCTGCAAAAAGCAAGCTGGAGAATTTATAATGATTTCAGATATTAAAGTTTTCATATTCCAAATATAGAAACAGGTGTATAAAGAACTTATGAAAATGTATAAGAAACAGTAAAGAAACAAAATGAGAAAAATGATGAAATTGAAGAATCAGTAGCAATAAAAAGTAGAATCATTGAAAAGAAACCTAAATAGATGAAATAATCATAAGATTTAACAAACATGAAAATAGAAAATGTAAATTAAAAAGTAGAACTTGATAAATTATCTAGAATTTATACAGAGGAATAAAGATATATTAAAGCATTAATAATCATGGAGATTAGTATGAGATGATCCAATATATATCTAGTCAGACTATAGAAGTGAAATGATATAGACAATTGATTTTTATTAGTGCATATTAATTATATATAATATTGGGTTTCATTTTGCCATATCCATTTATGCTTATAACATAGTTTGTTCAAATTCATTCTCCTTACCCTTTTGTCTCTCCTCCATTTGATCCACTCCCTCTATATTTTCTCTCTTTCACATTCATGGTGTCTCTTTTTGTTTTCATTTTATCGTTCTTCTAGCTTAAGCATATGAGAAAAAACAATATGATATTTGTTTTTATGAGTCTTGCTTATTTTGTAAAATAATGCTTTCCACTTTCCTACAAATGATAGAATTTTGCTTTTCTAAATAAAATTCTATTGTGTGTATACCACATTTTCCTTATCTATTCATCAATGATGGACACCTAGGCTGTTTTCTATGCTATTGTGAATTTTGCTGTTATAAACATAGACAGGCATGTATTACTATAGCATGCTGACTTTAATTCTTTGGAGTAAATATCATATATTTTATAGCTGGATCCTATGGTAGCTCTACTTTAGTTTTTTGAAGAAGCTCCATACATACTGATTTCTTTTCTTTTTTTTTTTTTTTTGTTTTGGACTGCTGATTGAACTCAGGGGCACGTAACCGCTGAGCAACATCCCCAACTCTTTTTAATATTTATTTTGAGATAGGGTCTCACTAGATTGCTTACAGACTCACTGAGTTGCTGAGTCTGTCATCCAACCTGTGATCCTCCTGCCTTAGCCTCACAAGCTGCTGGGAATACAGGTGTGTAGTGAGCCCATATTGATTTCTATAGTGTCTGTACTAATAATGCACACTCTCACCAACAGTGCATAAATGTTCCTTTTTCTCTTCCTCTTTGCCAGCATCTATTATTTGTATTCTTGATGATTGCTATTCTCATTGGAGTGAGATGGAATTTTGGTGTAGTTTTGATTTGCATTTTCCTGATGGCTAAAGATGGTGAACATTTTTTATATAATATACCTACACTGATTTATGCAGTAGTGTTATTCATTCCATGTATATAATTAATATGCAAAATGTATATTAATGTATTTTAGTAAAGAATATTGAGAAAATGCATTATCTTGAGAGTTGTTTAGAAGTTCTAGAAGGGGAGCAAAACTACTCATATACCCTTGACCTAATAATGTCCTTCTCTACCAGGGAAGGTCATCCTCTTTGAGCACACAACTTTGGGAAGGATGCCCAAGAAATGGTGAGAAAGGAAGGGGACACCCACCTAGCCATTCAGATTACTTGAATCAACCCTGGTTATCAATGGTATGACAGATGTCACACACAGAGAGCCCTCACCTCCTAGAAAATGTCTTATTTTGAAAAGCAAAATGAAACATTGTACTTCTTCATAACTTAAAGCAGATTGAGGGAGAAATTTTGAATAACACACCAAACTCATTGAAATCTGCTAAAGCAATGAAGACTATAGGAGTTAGGATTCTGAAGAATAGAGAGCCTTAGGTGAGCTAAGAGCAGATGCTTTTTCTCTGGGGATATTTGCCAATTGTGGTTCACATAAGAAGCTGAAAATCTGAGTTTATTCTGAAAAATGTCATTTTTTAAAAATTATACAATATACCTATAATATTATGCTGTTATTCGAATGCCAGGTGGTTATCACAAAGAAATGCATTCACAAAAACCTGGACATGGATATTCATAGTATATTTTTTTTTATAGTAACAGCAAATTGGAAACAACTGTAATGTCCTTCAACAGGTGAATAGTTAAACAACTCTGGTATATACAATGCTACACTCCATACCATGGAATATTACTGAGTAAATTAATGACACACAAAACAACTTGGATGAATCCCAAAGGCATTAGGGTGAACAAAAGAATTCAGATATAAGAGAATATATACTGTTTACTTCCATTTATATGAAAGATCTTAGAAAATAACAAATAATTACTACTAGTAGAAAATAGATCAGTTGTTTCCCTAGGCCTAGTAGTGGTAGAGAGGGAAGAGCAGAATTAAGGAAGGATGGAATTTAATTAAGTGTCTCTACCCAGCCCGCCATCCAACCTGGCCCACAATCACATGGAGTGGGGACATGAGTCAACCATGAAGGTGCAATAATCTCAACTTTATTGTGTCAGGGACAAGGTTATATAGTAATATGAGGGATTAAAAAGAGACAGTAGCAAGAACCAATAAGGGGCAGTTATGTCACTATCACTAAGGGGCCTAGGCAGATTTCAGATTAAACCATTAGTGGGGGCTAAAGTCAAAAGCCCATGCTTTTGGAATGCGGATCCAGCCAGGTCACTTATAAGGAAATGCTCTGGAAGAACCCATGAGGCCAACTCAGCCAACATCCAATAATGGCCAGGGTCCCAAGGGAGGTAAAAAGGTCCCAACAGTTAAATGAGAACAAACATGTGAAAACTTATCACATTGCACACTTTAAATACATATAGTTTATTATATGTCAAATACATTTTATTAAAGTTTTCAAAAATAAAGTTAGAGAAAAAGCAAGTTATATATATATATATATATATATATATATATATATATATGTGTGTGTGTGTGTGTGTGTGTGTGTGTGTGTGTGTGTATGTGTGTGTGTGTGTGTGTGTTTTTCAGCATTTTATATCTCCATAAAGTTTACTTTAAAAGTAATTTAGTATAATCTTGAAACTGAGTATATTTATCTAATTTGAAAGCCAAATATGAGCCAAATTTTACACATGTGTAACAAGATTCTCTTAATAAACTTCAATATACTATAAAGTGGTATAAATTTAGCTAGTTATTGCAGCTGAATTAAATTCTTGCTTTTGTACCATGATTTGGAATGTAATTTTTGTCTGAAATACAAAAATGTTAACATTGAAAACTTACCACATAACTCTATAAACCAGAATTTGTTGTTATAACCACAGATTAATTCATCCTTATGACTGAACATGTGGCTTTTCTTCCTCTTACATGTTTCTCTGAACCACTCATTATATGGGTTGATTATTTACAATATACACAGTATTATAAAACAGTTACATTTGCAAATGAACTTGCTTTTACTAAGGTAAAATTCAATGAAAATTGAGATTTGGTTGAACCAAGTTTAAAACTCTATAGTCTACCCAACTGGTTATGGTGTGAATATGGTTAGACCCCTCAGAAAATCATGCTGAAATTTAATCCTTATTATGAACAGGTGACTGAGGCTCTGCCCTAATCAGTCATTTAAAGATTAATAGGTAAATGGGTCATCTTGAGAGTGTGTCTGCTATGACAATAAGTTTGGCTAGATCTCTTGAGCTTCCTGTCTCCCTCAATGTAATGTCCTGTTTCACCTATGAACTTTGACAGCAAGAAAGTCATTACCACATGAGACCTTTTAAACTTGTATCATAACTACGACAACAAAATAAACCTATTTTCCTTTATAAGTCACCCAGTTTGTGGTATTTTGTTATTAGCAAAAGAAAAAGGACTAAGACACCATTTCTTAAGGTCCTTTTACCCTGAATTTTCAAGTTTATTTTTACTTTACTTATTTATAAAGTTTCTGATATTTTTCCTAAGAAAAATTAGAACTTCTTTTCTAGTGCAGTAACTATCAACCATCTTAGTTACTACAAAGTGCATTTTGTGTTATATTTACTTGAGTTACACCTTTCCACATGTCAAAGACCTAAGTATAACTTTATTTTTTTTTCATTCTGGAAACCTTATCACTATGCAAGCAAAAATATTACTTTTATACCCTGAAATTCTATTATATTAAAAATTTATGCAAAATTTTGTGCTTTATTATTATCATCAAATTGCTTTTGAAAGGATAGTTTATATATACCAAGAGCTATTTGTGAAATACTGTTGTATGCCAATAATAAGGTTATAAATACCTGACTTAGTATTAATCTTATACTTAACAATGTAGTGGCATTTTAGCACGAAAAATATACTTCTAAGGTGATATTTTAAAATGTATTTAACTCTTTCTCTCTTTTTCTTGTCTTTTTTTCATTTCCTTCAATTTATTTTCTTTTTAATTTCATTTTTTCCCTCCAATTTTCTTTTATTTCATTTATTTCTCTTCTCTTCCCTTTCTCTCCTAAGCAAGAAAGTCCTGAAGTCACCAGTTGGATCAATGCTAGGTGTCCATTTGCACTAGTGAGTTGAAAGTAATCACATGACGATGAGGAGTAAATAAGAGCACAACCTGAGTGAGAAAGGCATCTTCATAAGAAAACTTCCCATTGAGGATACCCAAGATCAACCAGGAGGAAAACATCCACATGTAGAATTAGAGCCCAACTGGAGTGAGGTGGATGATGGTGGATGGCTCTGTATGTGTGTCAGACCAAGCAAGGAGTAGAGAATATTGCATGGCAGGATAGCCTGGTGGGAAAGTCAGAAACTGAGCTCAGCAGTACATATGTCTGAAGAAAAGGAAGCTAGAATGGAGTGCCAGGGCCTGAAGAAGTTAAGAAGGTCATCCATGGAGGAATAGGGACAAACCAAGTATGTGGTCTAACTGGAATAAAAAGGGGATACAGGCAAGGAAGACTGACCAGAGAAAGATGTCAGAACCAATGCATTGTGGGAGTGTTTTCCAAAGAACATCATGTCATAAATCTAAGTGAGATGAGAAAGCATGACATTCAAATTTTAGTGACCAAGAATAAAGTTTTATTGTAACACTGCATGCCAGTTCATTTCTGTATTGGGTATGACTATTTCTGTGTTATAAAAGCAGTCAAGGAGTTGCATCAGAGACCATAAGTCTCAAAAAACCTAAATATTTACTACTTGACGCTTTTCTGAAAAAGTTTTTAGATCTCTGTCTTAATGTTTTGTTATCAAAATTTTGCTGGCTTTAAAAACAAGTTGGGAAATATTCTCTATATTTATTCTGAGAGTTTTCACAAGAAAGATGCTATTTCTTTCTTAAGTGTTTGACTCAGTGGTAAAGCCATCTGGACAAGAAGATTTCAATGTGATAAGTTTTATAGTGATAGAATTAATTTCTTGAATCCAGAATTTTGCAAAGTATGCTCCTGATAGCCATAAGAGTTCCTGAAACTTCTGAAACAATTGAGGATAGTCTAATGATATTTTTTTATTATTTTATTTCTATCTCATTCACATTATAGATGATAATATATTCTGAATGATTTCAAGCCTTTTACATTTGTTCAAGGTTTTATACTTCTCAGCACATGATAAATTCTGGTATATGTTTTGTTTGTACTTGGAAAGTATTTGCACCCTACCTTATTGTGTGTAATTTTCTATATAAGTGAACAAAGTCAAGGTTTTTAATTATATTTTATGTGGTCTAGATAGCATTACTACTTTTTTGTCTTTCTCAATTATTGATGCAGGTATATGAAAGTCTGCCACTATTATTGTGGATTTACCTCATTATACTTCTAGTTCTTTCATTTTTTTATCAATATATTTTGAGGTTATGCTTATGTAAAGAAATATCTAGAAAAGTTATATATTTCTGGTATATATCTTTCTTGTTGTTTTTTTATTTGTTCTTTTAAGATATACATGACAGTAGAGTATGTTTTGACATATCATACATACATGGAGTATAATATTTTAATTAGGATCTCAGTCTTGTGGTTGCACATGATGTGGAGTTTCACTGATGGTGCATTTATATATGAGGAAAGGTTTCTGTGTATCTTAAGTGATTCTTCTTACCTTAATGTCTACATTGTTTGTTGTGGAAATAACTGTGCCATATGTGAGTTTGTATTTTCATGGTATATTTTTTCAGTCTTTTGCATTAAATGTTAATTGTCTTTTAGGCAAACAGTATACAACTTTATACTAAATTTCAATGTGTTTGGTAAGCAGTATATATTTTTTCCAATTTAACAATCTTACCATTTAATTGACATATTGATTTCATTTACATTTAATACAACTGTTAATATGTCTGAGTTTATATATACTTTCTTATTTACTTATTCCTTATCTAAGTTACTTTCTAATCTTTCTTAAATTTTCATTTGATTAACCAAAATATATTTCATTTAGACTTTTATCATACATGACAACTATTTTATCAGACCTTGATTCCTCCATCAGCTTGTTAGTTATATGTTCTTTTCATATTCATTTGCTTTAATCCTAGAATAGAGATAGACAAACTTTTCCTTAAAGGACTAGAGAGCAAATATTTTAGGGTTTAGGGGCCATATACTCATAACTCTGTCGTGATATTGCAAAAGGAGACAGATGAGATATCAATGAACTGGTGTGGCCATGTGCCAATAAAATTTTAATTTAACAAAAACCTCTTAGCTGGCCCAGAGTTTATATTTAGCCAATCTCTGCTGTAGAAAATCATATATATATATATATATATATATATATATATATATATATATTTGATTTATTAAAGCTTTTTTATTAGTTGCTCAAAACATTACAATGATCTTGACATATCATATATCATACATTTGATTCAAATGGGATATGAATATTTATTTTTCCTACGTGTACAGATTGCAGGATCACATTGGTTATACAGCCCCGTTTTTATATACTGCCATACGAGTGAATGTCTGTTGTATTTTTCTGCATTTCCTATCCTCTACTATCCCCCCTCCCCTCCCCTCCCCTCCCATCACCTCTCTCTAACCCATCTACTGTAACACATTTCTCTCTCTCTTTTTTTTCCCTTTCCCCCACCTCCTGTTGTATGTAATTTTGTATAACAATGAGGGTCTCCTTCCATTTCCATGCAATTTCCCTTTTCTCTCCCTTTCCCTCTCACCTCTCATCCCTGCTTAATGGCAATCTTCTTCTCATGCTCTTCCTCCCTGCTCTGTTTTGAGTCACCCCCCTTATATCAAAGAAGACATTCGGCATTTTTTTTTAAATGTGAATTAGACTACTCTGATCCCTCCTATAATAAACAAAAATATAGAACATTTCAAATTTATTTACCATTCACTTGCCTTATTTTCTATTGTTATTTTGTATCTTAGTTTTCTCTTTTAATTGCTCTTTAATTTGAAATATTTTTATAGATAGAGAAAGGTGCTGGGGGAACCTGTGCACTCTTCATTCCTGCCCACCCCCAATTTATCTTGCATAATTATAGTACAATATTGAATCCAAAAAATGGCATTGATACCATTCCCAGAATTTATTCATCTCACAAGTGACACATGCATTTATGTATATTTGTGTGTATGTGTATTTTTTAGTTTGTGCAATTCTATGTGATTTCATTATGTGGGTACCATCTACATGTCTGTTTTATCACTATATGGAAACATTGTGCTGTCACTTTACAGACACACTCATTTGCGCATCGCTATCCTATCTCTTATTCCTGGAAACCACTAATATTTTCTCCATCTTCATGATGTTATTCTTTCAAGAATATTATAAAGTAGAATGCTTTAGTTCCATTTAAGCTGTTGCCTTTATTAATGACCTGTTCGTTTTTATTGCTAAAGAGTCATCCATGATATAGATATCTCATTTTCTTTAACTGTTTACCTATTTTAGGATATATTGGTTGTTTTCAGTTGTGGGATATGAAAAATAAAGCTGCTATGGAAATTCATAAGCAGCATTTTTGTGAATATAAGTTATCATTTTGGGGGGATAAATGCCTAGAAGTGTAATTGCTATATTGTATGTGGTTGAATGTTCAATGTTAAAATTGTCAAACTGCCAGAATAGCTATATCATTTTACATTCCCATCAGTACTATATGGCCCAATATTTCTTCATCTACTCCAACATTTAGGATTATCACTTTTTTTTTAGTTTATCCATTCTAAGAGGTGTGTAGTGATCTCATTGTGGTCCTAATTTTAATTTTACTAATGGCTTATAGTATTAAACATCTTTTCATATGCCTATTTTACATCTGTATACCCTCTTCAGTGAAATATTTTTTCATGTATTTTGCCCATTTTCTAATTGAATTATTTCTTTTGCTATATGATTTTTTACTGTTGGATGTTGAAAGAGTTTTATATACTCTGGATATGGGTCATGTATTGCATGCCAGATGTGTAGTTTGTAAATATTTCTCCCTTTCTGTAACTTATCTTTTTATTTTATTAAGAAATCTTTCACAAAGTTTTCTAATTTATATGAAATTCAATTTATCTAGGTTCTCTTTGCCTAGTTCCAGATCCCAAAGACTTTCTTCTGTAATTTGTTCTGAAAATTTTATACTTTTAAATTTTACTTTTAATTTTTTGTTGTATTTTGAGTTAATTTTTCAATATCATGTGAAACATAGATCATTTTTGTACATATAGGTATAAAATTGCTTCATTGCTATTTGTTTGAAAATCTTTCTCCACTGAAATGTTTTTG